>NC_056733.1:312112496-312427496 GCF_019279795.1 Protopterus annectens | reverse complement strand
ATATATATATATATATATATATATATATATATATATATATATATATATATATATATATTTGACTTTGGCAGACTCATATCGGTCAAAAGTTAAATTATCTGCTGTTGCCCCTAGGTTTTTAATAATGGGGTCTCTTTATTTATGATCTGACCATTTATCTTGTAATCATAATCTATGTCTTTTTGTCCAAGTATCCTGTTACTACATCTATTGGCAAAAAATCTGAGGTCATCTCCATAGTATCATATGAGTCTTTCATGTAGACCATTCTAGAGAACATTGGCTTCTTTTATTTAAGTAATTGTATTGCCTAGTGTGCAGTCTTCAGCATATCTGTTTATCCAGGCTCTGTTTTACACATTTGTATATCAGAAAAATAGTCTAAAAATGTGATTCCATCATGTAACTTTCTGGAACACTATTGACAACACCTCTTGAGATGCACTAGTTATGCCTTGCTCTAACTTGGTGCATTTTATTGTTTAACTGTTATTTTACTCATTTAACTATAGTTGGATTGATATTTAATGTTTTTCATTTTAAATTATTTTATTTCATTGTGAGGAATTGTGCTAAGAGTTATAGCAAAGTCAGGATAAGAAGTATGCACTTTCAGTCTTGTTATTTCAGAAACGGCACAAGATTTAGAAAATAACAGGTTCCCCTTAAGAAACTTATACTCTTCCATATATAACAGAAGTAGATCCCAAAGCTGCATTATCGCTATATCCATTACTTTGCAAAGAAAAAAGAAAGCAAGTCATTGATAGGTCTAAAATAGTTTAGGACTAATGCAAGCCATCTCCCCATTTGTTGACATATCCAGGAGAGACGACCTTATTTAATTGTCCATGATTATGAACAGTGACAATTTCTTTTTATTAAACTGTTTTATTCTATATCATAAAAACAACAAAAGTGTTTTATATATATCTCTATCTATATATTATATATTTATAAATATATATATATATATATATATATATATATATATATATATATATATATATATATATATATATATATATAAAACAATTACAATGAAACATACAAAATTAAAATGATATGCATCAATAATTACAATGAAACATCAAAAAAATTAATCCGTGATTCCTTTATAAATATAAAGTAAGAAATATTCTGCTATATTTTTAAACAGTTTTTCAGAGGGGCTTCCCCCTTATATGGCCCAGCGAGCGATATTGCACCCACCATTCCTCTGCATTTTACACATACTAAATGCAGGATTATTTATGCGAGAAAAGGTGTAATTGTCCAATATGTCACAGCCATGTGGTTAGTGTATGGCAGTGTGGGCAAAACTCAGGGGATAAATAGTGTTAATATCATCTTGATTAACTATACTGGAAAGTGTACTATACAAGTAGAGTAAGTCAAAAAGACAAATGCATCTGACAAAAATAATAAATGACTGTATTCTAGCTGCTAAGTTTGCAAGAAAATTCAAGAGCTATAAAGAGTCTGTTGAATAGCTTTAAAGGCCACCGTAAGTTATAGGTCTAAAAAATAACTGTAAGACAACTGTGAGCAAATGGTTCAAAACTTACTTGAGGACAGGAATTATAGGGTATCAGTGAGAGGCTACAGTCAAGAGAAAGTGACAGAGGTGTTACAGGGTTCCCTGCTAGAATCTGTACTCTTCAATATGTTTATTTCTGGTGTTCCAAAAGGCATTTAAAATTGGACGTTATGCCTTAAGTGGACAAGAAAATAAAAGAATGAGTAGGGGACTGCAGGATGATGTAAAGAATAACTTGTAGAAGCTGCTTGTATTGAAGCATGGATCTACAGATGGTAGCTAAAGTTCAGAATAAGGTACACACAGAGGGAATAATAACTTTGAAGTAGGATACAAGTTATTTGGGTGGGCCAACTCCATGGAAATGATGAAAAGACATAGGTATAACTGTAAATACAGCAATGATTCACCATTAGCAGATATAAAAACGAACGGCTAAGGTCTACCAGCACATAGACTCAATGGACAAGGCTATATTATTAACAAGACATCAGGAGGAATCCTACATACACATTTAGAGACTGAAATAGTAAACAGAAGCAAAGATGTCTGATCAGATACAGATGAAGAACACTAAGATGATATGCTGGAGTGGTAAGGGATGCTCCTGCTAGCAGGTAGAAGGGTATAAGCAGGAATGAGATGAGTTTACAAAATTATTAAGGAAAAATCTACAAAATGTTACTAAAAAGAAAAGAGTATATGACATCATGCTTTCCAAACTTGATTCTTAAGTTTCAGCCAGGATAAAAGGAAGTATTATTTTTATGAGAAAGACATCCAAATGAAACTCATTTCCAGACTGTGTAGTACTGTGTAACACAACCAAATATCTTAAAACAATATGGGATAACTGGGAAAAGAAGTGAATAGGAGAGGAGATGTGGTCACATGATGTTATCTTCTGCTGTTCAGGAGATAAGGTAAACCCGTCTTCTGCTGGATTAAATATGACCTTACGTTAAGACTAATTTTAATGTAAGAAGAGACAATAAATGAAGAAAAAATGTTTTTGATTAACAAAGTTGTTTGTGTTTAAGTATAAAGAAAGAATAATGAACACAGGAAATGCATAGCAGCTCAAATAACTCAAATTGCAAATTAAAACTTCTTATTTTCTTCCTTTGGATTTAATTTATCTTCCTACATATCTTTTTTATGGTGATTTGTTTTCTCATAAATGGTCAGAGCAGTCTCTTGAGATGTCATCTTCTCTGCTAAATGAACACTGACTGTAATGTAATACATAGGGAGAACCTGCACTTTTATGGCAAACCATAATCTGTTCTAAAATTGCTAGTTTTGTATCTCTCCCTCTCTTTCACACACACACACACACACACACACACACACACACACACACACACACACACACAAAAGCACACACAGTATCTGTCTCTGAGGTGTAATGATCATATTTAGCATCCAAGCTGCACACTTTTGTTCCACACTGGCATTTTTCAAGTGTCTTTTCTTAGCTAATAAGAAAGAAATCATGTACTTCCCTTTCTAAGTACTAGTTGATATTTAAGCACTGCACCTAACATTAGTAACTTAATAACTCGCCACTGAGCTCCTGTTGGTCTGAATATTCAGGTAATTGCAAAACCTATGCTGGTCCAATAAAAGGTTGTTTGAATTTTCCTCACTTTAGTATAGGCCATCTCACAGTTTATTTAAACTGAGAAGCACTCATTTAAGTGAAAGGTACATTTGGATTTTACTTCTGGTCGTCATTCTAGGTAACCTCAGTGGACTACCTTGTGTCTGTGTTTACATATGACAGGCAGTCTCAGTAATATAATAACTGGACAGAAAAAAAAGCTTAGTTTCTTATTCCACCTAATTGCTACTTCATGTTCTCCAGAGACTATCTGCATGGAAACAAGACAACTGTTACCAGAGGATATGTGGGCTAACATTTTTTTTAACTTGAAAGCTTGTGTTCATAATGTGCGATTTCCGCAGTGACAAGATATTTTATTATTACACAGTTTCATAATGTCAAACTGAGAATGAAGAGCTTAAGAATGGATGGAGTCCAATGGATAACTGTTTTTCATGAACTTACGAAAGAGTGGAGAATCAGTTAAGTTTTGCAGTTTTCCCATTCAGTATTAAAGTATTGCAGTCCATTTTTCTGCTCTGGTCAGGGATATGAAATAATAGGCCAAAGCCAAACTAATATTTTTCATATGTGATAGTTTAAGGCCTCAGGATTATCCCCAGGTTGTGGAACCCACAATGAAACTGACAAGAATTAAGCCCAGTTCTATAGCATTGTTACTGCTGATCACAATAGCTCTATTATGTATAATGAAAACATTCTGAAATAGTAGCAACATAACATAACATATTATGACATGACTTGCTTCATCGTTTGGTTACTGGATAATACAACAAGACATGACATAATATAACATAACTTAACATAACATAATTAAACTAACCAGAAGAAGGAGACTGTGAGGTTATATTTTCTTCATGATTGCTGCAGCTATCCAAAGGCAGTTGCTCTGCCCTGCACCTTATCTCTCCCCATGAATCCCAAGCTTCATTGAAGGCCTCAGTTGTCCTAGTTTCTACCACTGATTCTGGTAGTTGATTCCACCTGTCACCCACCTGCTCTGTGAAAAAGTATTTTGTTATGTCATTATTAAATTGTGTTCTCTTGATTTGCTGGCCATGGTCCATCTTTATTGCTCTGTTGTTTCATTATAGTATTATCTCATCATTTTTCTCCCTTACTACCCCATAAACTACTTTACATTTTTTATTTCTTCTAATTTTAATTGAAAATATTGTCTTTTTTCTCCTTATATGTCATACCCTCTGCTTCCAACACTATTCTTGTCAGTTTCCTCTATACCTTTCAAGAATTGTGATCTCGCTTTGTCAATAAGCCCTTTTGAATTGCACAAAGTACTGTAGATGTGGTATAACACTTTTAGGACTGTACGGAGTATTAACTATCTATCTTTACCAATGCCTGATAAAGGGGCACTACAGCCTACCTATCTACAGCCTCACCTACCTTTCTTTGGATGCCAGCTCCAGGACATCTTCTGTCCAGAATGTTTCTGGACTGTCCAGAATTAAGGGACACTGTTATGAAAATGGAAAAGACAGCATATTGTCCTGAAAAAATGCCAGGAGATGCATTTTCTTTTAATTAAAAAAAAACTTTTTTTAAGGGTGTTCTTCTTTAAGAACACCCTCTGCATCCAGTTGTACCCAGACGCAGAAGACAAAAACAGTCTTCTGCATCTGTGCAAGTGGCTGTTTACATCTCTGTCTTTCGTGTGCACAGAATGTCAATTCTTGAAGACATTTGAACTGTGCAGCGGACCATGAACAGACATGTCTCAAATATGGTTCAGGTACTTATTAAATGTTGCAGTTTTACCTACTCGTTCCACAGTCTGTTTGCATATATAGAGGAAACAGAATGTGGAATTCCTAGCTATACAGTAATATTTCAAAGTACTATTACTGGATATTAAGTAGCTATGTTGGTGGCTAAAGGTGCAAGCAATAAAGATACTAGGTCTGAATCACTCTATGAATATTAAATGTATTTTGAAACAGAAGGCTACAAAATTATGATACTGTTTTTTTATTTATGATGCTGTTTTACTCATATTTTCACTAAGTGATTAAGTAGAATATTTTTGGTGCACTTGATTATGTATTTCAGTATTATTGGTAGGGACCTAACCATTTAATGTGATCAAATAAGTCTTTTAAATGTTTCTTTTTGTGGGTGAATTCATTTCTGGTGACAGATGTAGTCACAGACTTCTAACAAATATTAATAAGAGGTGCTATACAAATGTAATGTATCCAAAAGTACAAGTGTGACAAGCCTGAGGATGCTGTTGTACTAATCAAATCTAGTTGCATCAAATACTGACAGACAATTATATATATTATATATACATACACATATATATGGGTCCCCCATGTTTTTGACGAATGCCATTTCTTCAACAAACACAGGGGGTGTGGCTTAATGTCAATGGTGCAGATAGCCACACAGTGGAAATGTTGATATTGTGTAATGCTGATATACGTAAGTGAGGTTGGAGGGGTGAGTGTGTTTCTGCATGTGTATGTGACGTGGGGTTAGGATCACGGATGAGTAAAGGATAGGTGTTACATATCTGTGTGCGAGTTTGTGTATTTTAGGGTTAGCATCAGAGTTAGGTTAGGGGATAGGATATAGTATTGTTTGTGTGTCCAAGTGTGTCTTGTGTAGTGGTAGTGTTACAGGATAGATTTAATGAAGGTAAGGTGAAGGGATAAGGTTGAGGAAAGGGACAGCATTATAGGGTTAGCACCCATTACTAAAGTGGTACAGGGGCGCAAAGCTGATTACATAACTCACTTGTGATTCCCATGCTATCATATGACATTGTAAATATTTTATTCCATAAATGTACATAATTTAGTTGTGGTATATTACTGCTTATATAGCTCTATACTTTAGATATAAGGTTTATTTCTGTGCATGTTAAACCAGTTATAAATGCAGTATATGTAATACAGCTGTCAACATTCTTTTGTATCTGCTTGTTTAGCCTGGGGCATGGCTGAAAAGGATTCCCAGACCAGTTTACTGACCTGTGTAACTTGTTAACTCAGCAGACTAATTCACATGCAGATATACTGTAGTTAACATGTCTGTATTTGTGTGCTCTTCTATGTGGCCACCCGGGTTATTCCCCTTCATGTCACTTTCTTGGTCTTCATATTGAGTAGACCCAATGTTCAAGATCTGACACAATGGGGTGAAAAATATGGTCTAACTATACTAAGAAGCCATTGTTGCAGCTCTGGACTTTCTGTGGTCTAACAGAATTTATATGGTGATATACTTTTAACTTGTGTTTACCTCTTGAAGGCAGAGGTTCACCTCTTAACCCCTTCATACCTGTGCTAACATCCATTATACAGATTGCTATTTTTTTTCAGGGGCAGGTTAAGCTGAAAAGTGCAGAATTGTTCAGTACTTGGCACAGTGGCATTGTTCTGTTAATATAAAGTAGTACCCAGGCAAAGTATTACTCTATTAATTTTTTTCAATGATGCTGTCATTGCCTAGACTGCATTAAACTACAGTTCAGCATGTTTCTTTACCTGGTCAAAGTTCTGTAACTTCTGTTCATTCCTATGTGAACTGCTAAAAGCTAACTAACTGCCTGGCACGCATCATCATCATTACACAGATTTGTAGCATTTAGGGAGCTGTATAACTGGCTAATACATATTGTCTTCAGCCTGTTATTTGTTTTTCAAGGTGAAGGGATTATTGTGTTAAAATCTCAGTTGGTACATTGTTTACATTAGATACCCCCCTTTCTGGATGCTTATTAAGAAATCTGGAAGTATATACTTTCCTGCACTGGGAGGGAAGTAGAGCACACCAAAGTAAGCTATCATTCATCACTGCTACTGAACCAGAAACTATGTTGTATTGTATTTACTCAGCACTGAAAATGTTCATCTCTAACAGAGGCTTTTTTGAATTACTTTGCGACAATAGCTGGCAAAGACACTTGGTATTTGGGGCATTTTATGGAAACTAATGCAAATAGAATGAAAGAAGAATTACATTATATGTATTGTGCTGAATCCTGCTAGGTTGTTGTACTCAGTTCTTTTGTTTGCTTTGTTTTGTTTTAAATAAACTAAATTGTGCAAGTACTGTGCTTCTTCGAGTTGAATTTCAGAGTGTAGCTAAACAAGATTTTCTCCAGGATGGTGGATTATCTTTTATCTAAACCATCAAGCACTTCTTCTGTAGACTTCAATATTTCTTAGGGACATAATGAACCTGTTTTCAGTTTGCCATCCATTCCTTATTGCAATATTACCAACTTACCATTTTTAATGTAACATAGGCAATTTATTCTTCAAGGGCAGCAGGCAATGAATTTGTAGATGAAATACTAAAATATAAAGTTGTTTGCTAGCAGCAACCTTTTCATTAGTTACAGATCTCTTTAATATGGAATTATTCAGATGACTTTTACTTCTGCAGAGATTGTGCATATTGACTGATATTGGTGGATTGTAATGACAGACGTTTGAGTGGACCTTTATGGTTGAAATGTTCTCAATTGGACAGTTTTGTCATTATTGGTTCATATGTTTTGTTTCATTGCTTACTGGAAAAATGTTCAAAACTATACATTTAAAACATGCTCTAACAAGTGTTTCTGTATTATGCAAGGGCTATAATTTGGTTATTATATATTATAATTTACTACAATCAGGAAGGTGAATCAAAGAACATTTGCATGGTCCTAAAAATGTGTGCAAGGGGGCCTATGATTTGAAAACAGCCCAAAGGTAAACTTAATCCACCACTGGCCAGATGCATGTTCTTTGAATATGGGTTTCAATGCTCTTTCAGAGAATGTGAGTTTCAAAGGCAGAAAAGTTTTAATGCCAAGTCTGTTTTCATTGTGAGACTGTATTACTTTGTTTAGCAAATGTCGATTAGTGTGTTTGCTATTTAATTTGAAATAAAAGTTTAAAATTAAATCCAAATCTCTGTAATCATTGTAGAAGTAAAGCAGAAAACAGTATGCACACTGAGAGTTTTTAACAGTGTTTATGGCAACTGGGAAGAAATGGAGAAATATCCAAGTAATGGGACACTGGAATGGCTGTGTGGGAGTAGACTGAGGGGTACCAAAATTACACACATTTTGCTTTCACGTACATGTCCAGAATTTTTTACATGAAAAGTTGGCAACCTTATTGGTGCCCTGAGTAGTCCCTCAATTGGGCACCTCCCTTAGCTCAAAGTTGAAAAGCAAACAACAAAAAAAAAAGAGAGAGAGAAGAAAGAAGAAATGCCTTTACAAAGTTCAAAACCAAAAAAGAAAAGCTCTTGATCTCTAAAATAGTAAAATTGCAGTAAGTTGTTTGCTACAAATGTAACAAGCAGCTTGCTCCAGTTTATAGTTAAGTCATGACACACCAACAGCACTTTAGCTGTGCTGCAAATTCAGTATACTGTAGGCATTTATGTAAGAAGCCATAATATCCTCACAGCTTCATAAAGCAATGCTACTACTGCATTCTTCCACCATCATCAGCTTTTTTTTTTTTTCTCCCCCTCCAGATAGGTAACTATCAACTCTTCTCCTCATTGACTGAATCGACTGGACCCACTTTACCCTCCCCAGGCTCAACTTGACCCATGGTTGGGGCACGTAAGGTGAGCAAAGATGCTGGTTTGGTGTCATACTGCTGCCGAGGAGGTTGCCCTAATCCCCTACCACATCATGGCAGCGTTGCAAGTTTTCTGCAATTAGGGGATGCTCATGTGCTGTTCTGTGCATCTTCAACCTTCTGTCCATGAGGTTTATTGTTTGCAGTGTGGAGCTCAATAACCTTTTAATGTTGCTTTTGCACCAAACCTAAGCAGCCTCCCTCCCCCAAGGATGGGCAAGTTGATATCAGCTGCTCAATCCCATCCTGTCCCCTATCTGGTCCTTTCAGCAGTCATGCTATTAGTCAAACCTGGGTCATCTGTGGTGCATTAAGGGCTTTATCCCACTGCACCACAAGGACAGCCACCCCATGCCTTTTCTTGTTCTCATTTTTAAGTCTCACTCCCATAGCTGCCTATTCATTCTCTATGTTATTACTCCCCAGGTGCAGTGGCATGTATTTGTAAGAGCTTTACTGAAGATACTACATTTGAAACTATGCTTCCAGCCTCCTCAAAGCTCTTTTCTTGCTTCCTTCCTTGGCTGTCATTATTAGGTGTCACTTGCAAAGAGATTGATCAGCTTTTCATGCCCTGTGTTACATCCAAGCTAAACACATTGAATAGAACTGGAAGGACAATCCCATAAAGGACATCACTTGTTGTGCCCGTACCTTCTGATAGCTCTTCTATGATCATTACCTTCCAGTCCCTGTTATATAACCACTTCTCTATTGATCCACAAGGCTTTTGCCTCCCACTCGTCTACCCCATATCTTTGCAAAAACCTGTGGTGTGTGACCAGACTTGCTGAAGTCTAGAATCAGGAAAGTCACAGGTCTACCTCTTTCCAGTTCCCTAGTGACCCAGTAATCAAACTGGGTAAGACTGACAACATTTATGTGAAATGCATACCCACTGGAGCTTGATGAGCAGCTAGTCTCACTTCACGTACCTTGCAGTCTGGACTTCTCTACTGCTTTCATCATTTTACCCATCGCATAAATCAGCTCCATAGCTTAATAGGTTACTGCTTGCTCTGTCTTTTAGTACAGGTTCCACTATTACTTGTGTCTAATTCCCCTAGGATCCTTCTGAAGGGAAATGTTGGAGAGAGGTCTTACTAGCCCTCCCCTACAATCTCATATAGTCCCTTTACCTTGTCATCCTGCAAACCTCATTGTTTTTACAACTGTTTACTTGTTATTTCTTTATCTCTCTATTCTTTCTCTGTCCCATTAGTGCCTTAGAAAATTAATGTTGTCCCCACTACTTTTTTTTCAGCTTTGTCAGCATATTTATTTATTTTTTCTTTCTTTTTTTTAGGATCTACTATGTTTTTTTTTCCTATTTGTAGCTAGACAGTCTTCCTCCCTGCATTATTACTTTCTTGCACATATTTGATGATGATGAAAAAGCATTCTTACCTGTAATGTGTCTGGTCAACACCCTTCCCTCTTTTCCCTTTCACATGTGGTTTTACTGTCTGTCCTTTATCCTTCCTTCATTTTTTTTTCTGAATTATCCTTCCTGATGGTCGTCAAGCCCTATTTATTTTGTCCCCATCTTTGAAATCCAGGATCTGATATATCTTCTTTCTTCTTCATTTCTTCATCTCCCATTATTCACAGCCATTCAATTCATCTGCATGCCTCCTTCCTGAATATCTTTCTTTGTATCATCTGATATGCTCAATGATATCCACTAATGATGAAAATCTCAATATGCTAGGTCGAAACCTCGTAAACTCCCCTGCCACTGTGATCATTCTATTAGCACCCTTTAACTATAATATCTCTTCTATTGCTGCTCCTAGTTCATGGAAAATAATTTTTATTATATCCATACCTACCTATGTGGACTTCAATTAACTTTCAACTAATCACTTTTTCTCTGCTTCATACAATTAATGAACTCAGACTATCTGTTCATTTATTTTATTTATTTATTTATTTTACATTTGTTTACCAGGATAGTCCGACTGGATACATATCCATTTTCAGTAGAGGCCCGGGGAGAAAAGCTCCACAAAGACAAACTTACATAGATTGCACAGAAGTTAGCAAACAATTATAAAAATAAAGTGATTATATACAATGGGTTAGTACTGTTCCCTAGGAGGGATTCACAATTGTCATGGACAGACAATTAAAAGAGACATCAGATTGGAAGCAGAGCTTGGTGATGTAGTTGCAAGTTATAATAATTGCAGAATATGCTTTTAGTGTATAACGTAATCAGGGTTGGTACATGGGCATAGCCAATTCACTTTGAGATACTGTTTGAGGTTTTTTTTTAAGAGACTTTTGGAGGATTGTAGGGTTATATAGTTTGGCAATGAATTCCAGGTTTTGCCAATGAAGTTGGCAAACAGGGATTCACCAGCAGAGTTATTAGCTTTGTGGGTTTGGACCAGTAGTTTATTGGCTGACCGTAGGGATCTTAGATTGCTATATGGCTTAATAATATTTCTAAGTGAGGGGGTATCCTCAGGGTGGTACACAATTTTGTGCATTATTAAGAGTTGATTGAACTGAATTAAGCTGGGCAGTTCTAGCCATTCTAGTTGTTTAAGGTTCTGGCAGTGGTGGGTTCTATAGGTGGAGCTAGTGGCGAATCTGGCAATATGACCGTAGCTATGGGACAGCTTACCTAGTTCAGATTTATTGAGGTTTGAGAGTACAAGCGAGGCATATAAGAGAGTAGAGAGTAAGTGTGATTGGGCGATTGCAGTCCTGGCCAGTGAGGGTTAAAAATGTCTTGTTTCTATACAGTAATCCAAGCTTCTTATTGATGGTCTGTATGGTTTTGTTGACCTGTAGGTCAAATTTGAGATTATTGTCTATGATAACCCCTAGCAGTTTGGTGTGATTATCTGGGTAAATAGTGGTAGCATTGTTAGATGAGACAGAGAATGAAAGTGTGGTGGATCTACTAGTGGGAGAGAAGAGTAGAAGTTTAGTTTTATTGGGGTTCAGAAGTAGGCGTTGATTGGTGAGCCACTTCTCGATAGTGTTAAATGTATTTTGGGTTAAGATTTGCAAGTCGAATGGGAAGGTGGCTGAGGAGATGAGAGTGGAATCATCTGCATATTGGATGCAGGTGGCTTTAGGGATAGCAGTGTGGAGGTTGTTGATAAAAATAGAGAAGAGTAATGGACCTAGTATGAACCCTTGAGGGACACCAAGTGTGAGAGGTAGCTGGCTAGAGAGTTTGCCCTGCCATAGTACCGCCTGCTGTCTACCAGTCAGGTAGGACTGGAACCACTGGATAGCAGGCTTGTTGAGGGAAATATATTTTAGTGAAAGAATGAGAAGTTCATGGCTGACCATGTCAAAGGCTTTTGATAGGTCGAGAAAGACGGCAGAGGTTAGCCTTTTGTCATTCCTGTTTTGGTTTATGGCAGTAGTAAAGGAAAGGAGGGCTGAGGTGGTGCTGTGGTATGGCCTGAAACCATGCTGGGAGTTGGATAGTAAGTTATTCTGTGAAAGGTATTGCATTAGTTGCCTGTATACACATTTCTCCATTATTTTGGCTAGTGGGGAAAGAATGGCAATGGGTCTATAGTTGGATATGTCTGAGGAGCTACCACCTTTATGGAGTGGGATGACGTGAGTTATTTTCCACAGGGAGGGGATAGCATACTTCTTCTCTTCCATTTGTGATACATCTCCATATATATTATTTTAGTCTAAATTTAAAAAAAAATATTATATGTGTGTGTGTATATATACATACATACGTATATACTTTGTTTTCTTATCTAAGTGCCTGGATCTTCTCTAATGTGACTCAATTCTACTTTCTTTGCAATATTTATTAGCTTGGATAAAGCCTTCATTGGTGCCCTTGCCTTGTTTTCCACATGAGCTGTTTGTAAAAATAGTTTGGTTTCCATACTGCAACCAATCTAATCATGAGTACTTCATGGAAGTCAAGGACTTAGAAATAAAAAAAATATGCAGTCACTGCAAATTTAGATCGTTTTGAGTTATTTATTTTTTTTTAATTCATACCCAATACTTATATCCAAAGACAATAAAATTATGGGAATTGAACTACGAAATGGGTCGGCCTTGTAGTCATGACTCTGAAAGACAGTATTTTGTACAATGTCTCATGGCTGAGCAATGACCTTTACATACTTCAGTATATATTCTGCCAAAAGGTTGTAGTGTTTCTTTTGCTGAAATGAAGGTCTAAATCAAACATTGTTATTCTTAAAAAACTTTCAGCATGGATTTCTCAGTTTACAAAAGGAAGACTGACATACAAAAGTTGGCAAACAAGTCTGTAAGAGGATGGATAGTATTTGGGCTGATTTATAAAGACTACACTAGGAAATCAGAAATCATGGAAAGTGCATAATGCTGATGGTTTTGTGAATCATGTTTGTAAAATTCTAATGAACATTGCTGCTTGCTACAAATGTGAGTGATACTCAGATTGGGAATAATGCAAAGCTGACATTAATATAAAAAGGCTGCTAAGGACTTTCCTGCTTAAGAAAGCATAATATTTGCAGGAACTCCAAGGGCAGAATGTCTAGCAATAATATGTCGATTTATATGGCTTGCAAGCAAATGTAGTAGATGGGTATAGCATAGCTCTCTTCAAGACAGGTGACCACTGTTTAGTGGCAAAAAAGTATCTGCAGGATCTGCAGACCTCCAAACCCAATATAAAGTAGTGTCACACTTCTCAAAAGTGGCACATTCCCTGAGCAACCCATGGGCATAGATTTATCAAAGTAATATTTGTCATCTACATGTATACCCAGTAAATGCCATACTAGAATGTATATGTAGTTCCATTATCCAGCTGGGCCAACATTCATTACTAATACAATTTTGACTGCATTGTCCACAAATGCACACTATACTTTACCTACCTCCTTGTCAGTATAATCATTGAAGGACTACCCACTTTGATATAGCAGCTAGTGAACAAGTCAGCATTTATTTGATGTGACTCAACAGATGTTGAAGGACTCACCACCTGACAAAGGTATTAATCTAAAGACCTCTGGATTACACCAAAATATTTATTCAACCTCTTACACCAAAAAGGAGCAAACACCTCTTCTCTTTGTATCACTCAATAATCACTCTCTTATGTCTATCTGGCTGTCTCAGTGCTGACTTCCAATAACCTGTACCACCTAAAGCATCTCAGGCTAAAGTGTCCTCTGCTACAGTTAGTACAGACATGTAGAAATTTGCAGGCTATCAAGTTACATTTTTTTTTTTACTGAAGGCTTAAGAGGGCGTCCTAACAATTCTTTTGTCCTCCATCCATTGATTGTCTGCTTCTTATCAACCATGACACCGAGCCATATGATGGGATACATGACATCCTAATGAAAGGACTAGTCTATGGCCATCTTATGTCAGAAAGCTTGATTAAAGGTTGATTATAAAGTAGCCATGCTTCCTGACCCCCCATTTGATGTGTTTCTTATTAACAGGTCTGTCAGCATTAAACGGCCTGGTCTGACTTATTCAGAAGAATAAAAGCAATAATGCTTTGAAATTATGTTTAAATAAATGTTCATAGGTTCATAGGTAGGTACGAGACTATTAGCCCTAGGGCCTATATAAGCCTAGCCAAAAAGGTACCCTGGCTTTTGCCACCCAAGAAAATTATTTTCCTGTGCCCCTGTTGAGCAGAGCCACAGAAGTGATCCCTGGGGTGAATTTCCTATTTCCCATCTAATCATCAAGATTTTTCTTGAAGACTGCTAATGAGGAACTCTGTTTGACAGAGATAGGTAGTCTGTTCCAGAGTATGGGAAGTATCTGGGACAGGAAACTATCCCTCCAGCATGTTCTGTTTATTGTGGTGACAAGGTTTAGGTCCCTAGCGCATGTAGCTCAGAGGGATTGGGATTTCTTTAAGTGGAGCATGTCCAACAGCTCTAGTTTTGACATAGCTTTGTATGTTAGGCAGAGATCACCTCTGAGTAGGCGATATGCGATGGAGTAAAGCTGGAGTTTTTTGAGAAGGTCTGCATAGGGCATCTGTTTGAGGCCAGTAATCCTCTTTGTGAGGTATTTCTGTGGCCTTTCCAGTTGTTATAGATGTCTTGTGAGGTACATACCAAAAGGGGCATTGCACTCTATACTGGATCTAATGAGTGATGAGTAGAGGGGAACAATGACCTATTTTTTTCTGGATGAGAAACCTTTTGTGATGAGGTGAGCCATGTTGAAGGATTTTCTGACCACTGTGGCAATGTGATTATCAAAGGAGAGACTACTGTCCACCTGTGTCCCAAGGTCTCTTATCACATTTTCGGCATTAAGTAGATTTCAAATTTCAAAGCCATCAAGATAACAGCAAAACAAAACCAGTGAGGGTGGGTGGGGAACTAACTGAAAAACAGAGTCAAAACTGCCACTTCAGTTAATATTCAATGCAACACAAATAAATCAATTAAAATGCTGTATTATTTGAAAAAAGTGCAGATAAAAGGTACTTAAATTCTCTTATATGTCCAGTTGAATACAGATAGATCTTAGCAGGCCAAAGCCAAGGTTTTAAGCAGAAAATATTCCAAAATGTACCACTTAAATAAGCAGTAACGGGATATCAATGAATGAGACTATCCCCAACTATAATTACTGTCTATGCAGGAATTCTAACAGGCAATAAAATCTAGCAAACACTAACTGAAAAAACAGAGTCAAAACTTCCATTTCAGTTAATATTCAATGCAACACAAATAAATCAATTAAAATGCTGTATTATTTGAAAAAAGTGCAGAAAAAAGGTACTTAAATTCTCTTATACATCCAGTTGAATACAGCTAGATCTTAGCCGGCCAAAACTCAGGTTTTAAGCAGAAAATATTCCAAAATGTACCACTTAAATAGGCAGTAACAGGATATCAATGAATGATACTATCCCCAATTGCAATTACTGTCTATGCAGGAATTCTAACAGGCAATAAAATCTAGCAAACACTAACTGAAAAAAAACAGAGTCAAAACTTCCAGTTCAGTTAATATTCAATGCAACACAAATAAATCAATTAAAATGCTGTATTATTTGATAAAAATACAGATAAAAGTTACTTAAATTCTCTTATACGTCCAGTTGAATACAGCTAGATCTTAGCTGGCTAAAGCCCAGGTTTTAAGCAAAAAAATATTCCAAAATGTACCACTTAAATAGACAGTAACATATATCAATGAATGAGACTACCCCCGACTGCAATTACTGTCTATGCAAGAATTCTAATAGGCAATAAAATCTAGCAAACACTAACTGAAAAAACAGAGTCAAAGCTTCCAGTTCAGTTAATATTAATGCAACACAAATAAATCAATTACAATGCTGTATTATTTGAAAAAAGTGCAGATAAAAAATACGTAAATTCTCTTATAGGTCCAGTTGAATATAGCTAGATCTTAACCGGCCAAAGCTCAGGTTTTAAGCAGAAAATATTCCAAAATATACCATTTAAATAGGCAGTAACAGGATATCAATGAATGAGACTACCCCAGACTGCAATTACTGTCTTTGCAGGAATTCTAACAGGCAATAAAATCTAGCAAACACTAACTGAAAAAACAGAGTCAAAACTTCCAGTTCAGTTAATATTTAATACAACACAAATAAATCAATTAAATGCTGTATTATTTGAAAAAAAGTGCAGATAAAAGGTACTTAAATTCTCTTTTATGTCCAGTTGAATACAGCTAGATGTTAGCCGGCTAAAGCTCAGGTTTTAAGCAGAAAATATTCCAAAATGTACCACTTAAATAGGCAGTAACAGATATCAATGAATGAGACTACCCCTGATTGCAATTACTGTCTATGCAGGAATTCTAACAGGCAATAAAATCTAGCAAACACTAACTGAAAAAACAGAGTCAACTCTTCCAGTTCAGTTAATATTCAATGCAACACAAATAAATCAATTAAAATGCTGTATTATTTGAAAAAAGTGCAGATAAAAGGTACTTAAATTCTCTTATACATCCAGTTGAATATAGCTAGATATTAGCCGGCCAAAGCTCAGGTTTTAAGCAGAAAATATTCCAAAATGTACCACTTAAATAGGCAGTAACAGGATATCAATGAATGAGACTACCCCCGACTGCAATTACTGTCTATGCAGGAATTCTAACAGGCAATAAAATCTAGCAAACACTAACTGAAAAAAACAGAGTCAAAATTTCCATTTCAGTTAATATTTAATGCAACACAAATAAATCAATTAAAATGCTGTATTATTTGAAAAAAGTGCAGATAAAAGGTACTTAAATTCTCTTATACGTCCAGTTGAATACAGCTAGATCTTAGCCGGCAAAAGCTCAGTTTTTAAGCAGAAAATATTCCAAAATGTACCACTTAAATAGGCAGTAAAAGAATATCAATGAATGAGACTACCCCCGACTGCAATTACTGTCTATGTAGGAATTCTAACAGGCAATAAAATCTAGCAAACATTAACTGAAAAAAACAGAGTCAAAACATCCAGTTTAGGTAATATTCAATGCAACACAAATAAATCAATTAAAATGCTGTATTATTTGAAAAAAGTGCAGATAAAAGGTACTTAAATTCTATTATATGTCCAGTTGAATACAGTAGATCTTATCCGGCCAAAGCTCAGGTTTTAAATGTCCAACACTCTCAGCAGTATGGAGCATCACAATTGAGTTGTGTTGCTTATGGAATGATTGCAATTGTAGCTATTGTGTTTCTTCTGGCATAACATTAATAGCAGACACCTATAGAGAACCTAGTGATAGCACCCACTTGATAGTGGTTCATAAACATAAATGGAAGTCAAAAGCAAGCAGACAAGCCCATAAGCAGGAAAGTTGACTATCAGGCATGCCTAAAAAAGGGAGGAATAAATTTTAAATTAAAACAACTGAGTCCAAATCCCACCACTAAACACCAGTCCTCATTCAGTAATCATCAATCAATCTGTGTGTTAGTTTTACATTTGTAAAGACATATATGGTTTCAGTTTGGAAATATGGATAGGAAAAGTATGTATAAGAGAAAATGTGATTGCATACCATTCAAACCAGATAGACACCTTTCCATACCACAGACTTCAGCAGCACTATAACTGTATGCAGTGAACACTGAAAATGTAGTGCTGTATGAATATGTGAATTATTTTGAAAACAAGTGAATGGTAAAAATTACAGGTTATGTGTCCTGAAATATGCAGTCATAAAAATGCTGTACTGTCATGATATCCCAAACAAAAGATAAAGAGGTCCAGAAAAGCAGAGCCCACTAGTTTCCTCTATCCTACCAATGTTTGATGTAAGTGAGGCTGTAAAGCAGATGAAGACCAAACCAATAAGTCATAGCAGAGTCTGTTGCTATGACATCTGCTGAAGCATTGAAAGCTTCCCACAGTTAAGAGTTTGCTGTCACAGGCAATATAGCAAAACAAATAGTTTAGTCAGATACATGCCAAAGAAACTGCTTCTGAGCTTTACAATGTGCTACCAGATAAGAGATCTCTGATGTTTGCAGAATTCTTGATAAAGTCTATCACTGCACAGATATTAACAGCATTCTACTAATGCTGACAATAGAAGAGAACCTGAAAAACCTCTACAGGACAACAGTCTTTGGTAAATCGCTGGCATCTTTGCAGTACAGCTGTTATTATACAGGTAACTCAACACAATGCATACTCATATGGGACTACCAGCAAAATATGATATTGTTGGTGTATAGCATGATGAAAATAAAACTGAGAAAACATACAGTACCCTCTTTAACTGTGTGCAAGAAATGACCAAATCCTGGCCCAGAGTTGCAGCCTCACTTCATATTAACTGATTTTGAATGGTCAGCCATTTATGTAACCTAGTTCAACTTCCTGACTACCATTCCAAAAGGTTGATATTTTTGTTTCCATTGGAATATCTGGTGCAAATGCAAAGCAATGGTGTGATGAAGATTATGCCATTTCACCTCTGTCTTGTCTTGAATATGAATCAGATGGCAGCTTTTGCATTCCTGGAAGTAGAAGAAATCGGTGAAGCCCCTATGAGAACTTGAATTTGAGCATATCTAGCTTCTTGTTTTTTTTCCTAGAAAGTATGGGGCAAGATTCTCCATGAAAGTGTACCTTCCTCCTGCAGACGCACTCTACTTTATGAACAGTTTCAGATTTAGTTGCTGTTGCCCTATCTCAAACTTGGAGTAATGTAATAATTTAAGAATTGATGTAGGCCCTTATGTAGCTAGTAATTTTTTTTATTGTATTAATGCATCAGATGTTCATTGATGTTTATTTTTTATTACCTTTCATATATTTACTTATTTTTTTTCTGTTTTGTTTGCCTTCTGCTATTTGACATCTGTTAGTACCTGAAGTCTTTCTTCAATCTTCATAGCCAAAATCACTCACCAGTGCTCAGACAGCTTCTCCTGCTACAAGTGAAAAGAATATTTTGGAAATACTGGTGGAGTGAAGAGAAAAGAGTTATGATGCCATCCTGTTGGCAACCAAAAGCTTTATGTTTGCCCTCAGTGTGCTAATTCATGGCAAGAGTGCAATGCCTGCAGTGTAAAACTTGACTGTGGACAATTTGCCAGTGCATTCAACATACTGCATCTAAGAGGCAGCTTCTGGTTTCTTCCTTGGGCTGTAGCTCTAACTAGAAACCTTTGTCTGCCACTGGAAAAGAGAAACCAATAAAATGCAACTAATTTTCACCTCTGTGGCAACGTGTTAAAAATAGGTCTACTAATCAAACTCATGACTCCTTGGTAACAAATCAAGACTGAATCAAGCTACCCCTCGAGACTAGAATCAATGTGATCTTGCATGCCACTTGTGAGGAACAGATATAGACAGCTGCAAAACACACATCTGGGAGCCCAAGCTGTGCCACACAAACAAAAATCATTGTGTTAAAGGAGAAGAAATGAGCAGTAGAACGTGTTCATGCCATAACACACAGTGTTGCACACATCTAAGTCAAATGAACACGTTTGAGTTAAACCACACTGCTCATTCTTTCATGCAGGAACTACACCTGTTTATTCATTGGATGAGCTAGACTGTTGCACTTAACATGTCCTGTCTCAGCTGCACAGCTCATGCATGCAGTTTTGGTACATACTGCTTAGCAATTGCTGTATTTCCATATTCAGCATCTCATCCTTTGGGGCAAAAGTGCTTAAGACACATCCTACAAGCATGCCTGCTTTTATATGCTTCAGCCTTCTGTACATGATTTGTTAAGAAGACCAATCTCTGACACTCAAATAAAGATTTACCCCTCCCAAAAAAACACAGTAATTTGCACACTTCCCATGATAACCTACTTTCAGAGATTGATGCTGCCTTACTTTGACAAAAAAAATAATTTTCATAAACCTATACAGCTGGAAATGGAAACCCATTGTTCATGCCACCTGGGTGCATTTTTTAGATTAACCAAGCTTTCAAGGGGAGGGGAAGCAATTAGCACTGTACTGTCATGTTATCTGACCATCAAAGAGGCTGTACTGACAAGTTTTTCAAATTATTTAAGCCAGCTATAATCTAGTTGTTCTTCACGACCTTCTTGTTTTAATACTTTTTTTCTTTTCTAATGAAAGCCCACCATGCTTTTGTAGATATGTTTCACATCACTTATGTTATAACTGATTCAAATAAAAATGTGGTGTAAAACTGTTATAGATTTTATATATTTAATATTTTTAGCTCTTTGTGAAGGTTAAAGAATGCATCATCTTTTGCATATAAAGTTACTATTTGAATGATTAATAATTATCCATGGCCCTTTCAGTATTATTCCTAAAAGAACTGTTGATGAATGGGGTTTACCCCCTCCAAGCTGCTGGTTTGATAGGCTTTGTTTTCGTTATATCCAAGTGTTTTAACTTTCATCTGGTGGTTAGGGATCTGTTAGCAGTTGCCTCAGAAAAGTTTTAAGCAACTGTAATTGCCCTTTTAGAACGGCCTAACCAATGGCTAGAACAATACATTAAACATGCATTTGAGCAGCTACCTTTATTTATTTTCTTTCACCCTTCCACTTGATTTGCTTACAACAGCAACATAGAATAGGCCACATGGTGAGTATCAACCACAAAAGGAAAAGAAACTGTTTAAATTCCTTTGAAACTTTGAATAAGGTCCTTTGAAAGTGTAATTCTACATTATGATGCTTGGAAAGAATCGCAAAAGCAACTAGTTTTGTTTCCATGGCAACATGCTACTCACTCTGTCTCTATTGGGTAGTCAAACTGATTGACACACATCATGTCAAAGGCCCTTTGTCAAGTTTGTTCTTGTCTGTTAGGAAAACACTGGTCTCCTGTGGTTTTCTTTTACTTTTCTTTGACGTATTCACTTGCTGTCTCATATTCAGTTGTGTTGCATCCCCCACCACAAAGAATACCTCACCCTGATTACTAGCCCTACCCATTATGATGAGGGGTTATTCCTTATACCAGATAAGATGTGTTATACTGATTTTTTTAGAAAAATGCACAAGGGACAAGGAACATGGGAAGTCATGAAATATAAAGTAAGAAGAGTTTGAGAGATGGTCATTGTTTGCATTTTTCCTTATTTTAAATACTGTTTTTGTTTAAATGGGTGAATGAAATGACACAATATGGACCTTTTTTAGCTAGACTTCAGCCTATGACAGTACATACTTGCAATACATAATTAAATCAAATCACAGAAGATGATACTTATAAGTCGGAACTACAAGTGTGAAATTGGTATGAAAAACAGCACAAATCTTATTAAAAACTGTAACAGACAAAAGCAATCACATACCAGTTCTCTGAAACATTCACCTCCATTTAGTGTAAATCTAAAAGCATTCATTTTCACAGTCCTCTTGATTATACAAAGTGTCTCTGTGTGGAAGTCCCAAGGAGAGAAATGTCCGTATCACTAGTTCTGATGTGCAAGGGAAGACATCTCAGTTGTGTAGATATTATATACATAGCTATAGTTACTCTGCAGTAGCCATGACTTTTCTACTTATATATATAATGGGCTGCATTAAAGGTAGCTATGTAACTTGTGCTATATTACAGTAATCGCAAGAAGCAACGTTTAATTCATTGTCATTGTTTTGCATGATTAGTGCATTGGTGGTACAAGCACAAACTAGCTGAAAAACTTGCACCCATGGATACATCATTATCTGTTTCTGAATGATGCATAATGAAAGTTGCATATCACAGTACTAACAAAGGTAGTTTGGGTTTTATAATGCATGTGATAAAAAAGTCCAGGCAAATCTCTCTACACTTCTGAAATGCCAGAGATGATTCTCCTTACATTATTTGTTATAGGTGTATAAAATCTATATCTTGTTAACTTCTTCACTCATTTTCATCTCCTGTATTTGCGTCTGTCTTTTTAGCTGTAAAAGAAATGAAAACAATTTACCTCTGCCTACTTTTTACTTAATGAATAAGCTTAGGTTCATATGTTCATGGGTAAGTACTAGGCAATTAGTCTACAGACCGTTAAAATGCCTAGGCAAAAATTCTATCCAATAATTCCTTCCAGCCTCAAGTGGAGAAAAACAAACTAGACAAGGGGAGAATTTAAGATGGTCCATCCAATTATGTAGGTTTACCTTGATGGTGGCAAGGGTGCTACTCTGCTTGACATGTAGTAGATGTTTGTTTAAGAGGTGAAGAATGTATTTAGATAAGAATCTATAAAAAACAAGTAATCTCAATGGTATCCCCGAAGTCTCAAAACAACCCACTAAAGTGTAGTGGTTCCAAAAACAAAACAGTGTAAGAAACATCTCTGTGTGGAAGATTTTCAGTCCATATATTTCTAGTTAATCACTGTATATTAATCAGATCAGACAATAGTAGTAGAAGTAGCGAACGTAAACTCGTCTTAAGTCAAAACAAAACAAAAAGTAATAATAGAAAATATATAATTGTACAGCATTACTAAGTATTCAAAAGTAATCCAAGCAAGGCAGGCAGTCTGTTTCCAGTCGAAAATCCTTTATTAAGTACACAGACAAGCGATCCAAGTAAAACAAAAATAGAGTAATAATTTCCTCACAAGCTTTCTAAATATATATATACTTTTTATCAGGCATGGAAGTGGTTTATTGTGCTGTAAAACAAAGTGTTATTGGTACACGTTAAATTCACATCCCTTCTCCCATCAATGTGACATTCGAGCTGGTCCTGCCCTACTTAGTAGCTGTCATAATAATATATAACCCTTATGTACTTTAAATAAAATTTATAATGATGTGGTACCTCTTATTTAACCAAATTATTAAGCAGATTATTAAGTCTGTGATTTTATCCAAGACAATATACTACATGGCTGGAAATATATCAACCTTAGTTCATTTGGCAATCAAAAAATATATATAAATATATACATATACATTTTGCATGTAAAAATCAATTTCTATTTTCATAACCTATTGTTAACAAAGATCGCTTTTGTCCTTCTAGACTTCTTCAGGTCTGTGTACAAGAACCCTAAAAAGCACTTGAATTTTCTAGGCATAGTCTCTTAATTTCCTTAATAGTAAATACTCTAATTTTTGCTGCAAGCACTAGAATCTCTAGCAACCTTTCAACTGAAGTGCCTAATATGACTGAAGTTATTTAAAATCAGGAGTGGCATAATCATGCAAAAACTCACGTCTATACCATATTCTACAATTATGCAACCCATTTCTGCTTTTCTTAAGGTCTAGTAGACTCAATTTACTCAGACCATTCTTTCTCAAATGCATGTTTGCTCTCTGAATCTATTGAGTTTACATTCTGAATCGCTCAAATACCATCTTGAATCCCACCTCTAAACAATGATGTTGCAATCACCATAGCATGATCCTTAGAATAGATTTTCTTAGGATGGTACTTAATCATAGAATCTCCATTTATCAAAATCCCTTGGTTCTGAGCAAGTGAGCCTTTTTCTAGCATAGCATCTGTAAAGGGAGGAATAACCCCTTCACTTAATGCACTCTACACTTTCACAAGAGCTTTTCAGCATACAGCTGATTCCTACTACTCTTGCGGGATGATGCTGGTACAATCTCAAAATCTAATAATGGATATATTTTTAATATTAATAGTGTTAGTGAAAGGATCACTGATATACAGTGATATTTGATTTCCTTCACAATAGGGTTCAATTGCGATTATTATGTAACAATGCAACACAAAGGGTAGTAAGCTGCTACTATTTTATGATAAACCAAAACTACGAATGCCCAATAAAAGACATTGGGCAGGATTCACGAAGGCTTGCACGGAATCTAAGAGTAGTGCAAGACTCCATGCAGCCCTTGCGATCCAGGAACAGCCCAAAATTCCGTGTAAGAGACCAGCTAAAATGTCTCTTACATGGACTGGGCTTGGATATGCTAATCACCTCACTTGTAGCCGAAAGGCTTGCAAATGAGGTAGATTAGCGATTCAAGAAGCCCAAACCAGCCCGTGTAAGAGCCGTGTTAGCTGCAGAAATGTACTTAGTTGACAACTGAGTACGTTTCTGCAAATAACACAATGGGGCCATGTCAGCTCCAAATAAAGGGTGCATATGTGTTAGGCAGCATGCCAATGGCCAAATATGTGGCCATTGGCAAGGTACCCCGATGCAAATATGAGAAACGCAGCGCAGCCATGCGCAAATGGGCTGCGCTATATAAAACATAAAAATGAAGGTTATAAATCCACAAATGTGGGTTTCATATAATACATGGATTTACAATGCAGGGACCAGCAGACCAAAAACAACATGGCCACTGTTTAGTGGTTGCTAAGGGAGGAAGCTGAGTCTAAGACATGTAACTAACCATTAGTAGGCAATCTGATGTAAATGAGTGTTAGGATACTGAATCCCACTGTCACATAGCAAATGAGCACATTCTGAGTAGTGTAAGAGTTACATAAGGGGGAGGAACAGAGTAGGAGATAGGTGACATCACAGGGGGGAATGGCAGAAAGAAATGCAGTTCATTGGAGGTCAGTGTTACATGACAGATGTCAGACACATATCATGGAAAGAGGAGTGCCACAAGATAAGCATGGGAAAGTCAAGAAATGGAAGGTGTACACTGTTGCTTACACCAAAGTTTCTTTCTGGGCGCATGCATGTGCATGCCATGAGGTGCGAGTAGGGCAGTGTGCGCGTGTGTAAGGCAGACTGAGCATGTGGGAGCCTGTTGGCAGACTTCTAAGACTGTTTGCGCTGGTGTGCGCGTGTTTTAACCCGAATAAGAAGATTCTAAACCGTGTAAGCATGTGTGCGCGCGTGTAAGCCACTGTGAGCGTGTTTCTGCTGGTATGCACGTTGCTCCCCCCTGAGGAAACAGAAAGGAAAAAGGAAGCAACAGAATTAGTAGGAAGCTAGCAGGGAATACTGCTGGAGCTAGCAGGTGAAAACAATTAGAAGCAGGCAATTACACAAGCAGAATAGTAGCCCAGCCAAGCACTTAAAACTCTGCAAACAGCAGTGCAGGATGTTTCTCTCAAGAGACACTGCAAGACAGGAGTAAGCTATTAGAAGTGAAAACTGAAAAAGCTGAACTCAGAGCAGGAATGCTAGGGGCTGCCATAGCTGTCATAAGGAGACATAGGCGACTTGCTGAGGGTGGTGACAATGAAAATGGTGCCAGACAACCCACAGTGAGGAGACGGAGAAGAGTGTACAGGCCCAGGGTCACCTACCATGGGTTACATGAGCTGGAGATAGTGGAGCACTATAGAGTGGACAGAGACCTCCTGCAGCAAATTGTCGAGCTGTGCAGGCCATGCCTCACACACAGTACCAACAGAGGGGAACCCATCCCAGTGGAAACCAAGGTATGTGTTGCCGAGGAATACTAGCAACAGGTACCTTCCAGGGACCAACTGGTGATATGATGGGGATATCACAGGCATCAGCCTCCAGGGTACTGCACCAGTTCCTGGATGCCATGTCAGCACATGTCGGTGATCATGTATATTTCCCCAATGCCCGTGAGGTATTGGCCAGCAATATGCGTCTCTTCCAGCAAATAGCGGAATACCCTGAGGTAGTGGGTGCAATAGACTGCACGCACATACGCATCAAAGCACCAGCCGGTGAGCAGGGTAGGGCCTACATAAACCGCAAGGGCTTCTCCTCCATCAACTGCCAGGTCATGTGTGATGCCCAGGGCATAATAATGAATGTGTGTGCTGGCTGCCCTGGGAGCTACCATGATTCCCATATCTGGCATTTGATGCAGCTGTACCAGACTGTACCAGACATTTGCCAATGGGGACATCCCACATGGACACCTAGTGGGGGATGCAGGTTATGCACTGGAGCCGTGGCTGATGACACCCATCAGAAACACACACACATCTGAACAGGAATGCCATAATGAGGCACACGCACAAACACGTAATGTAATAGAGCATGTGTTTGGGCTGCTCAAGTCATGGTTCCGGTGTCTGGACACATCTGGTGGAGCCTTGCAGTACTCACCAACTACATGTACCCAAATTGTCATGGTATGTGCTATGCTACATAATATGATCTTGCGAAAACAGCTGCAGCAGGACCAGCATAGGGCCGGGCCAAACAGCCCCCCACCATTGCCAAGGCCAACACAGGCAGAGCGTGACTCAGAGGAGGAACAAACTGAGCCTGCCCCAGTAGGCAGAAGGAGGCATGCCCAGTATGCATAGCACATACACTGGCTCAGTAGGAACCCTGGGAATTATACCCCTCTCTGACTCACTCATATAATAACAGGGATGCCTAAAATGACATAACCTGCTCTCAAATATGTACAGGGAGTGTAGTATGTGCATCTGACAGAGGCAGCCCTGCAGCACCACCTGAGGCATGAATGCCATGTGTTAAGCAATGTAACACCATGTAGTATATGCAAACTTGATGACCCTGACTAACATCTTACCCTCACCAAGCATGATGCCACAATATGACAATGAGATGATCAATTGCAATAATTGGCTGAAGTATTGCTGTTAGTCAAAGGGGATCCAATGTTTGCCAGCCTGGGATGACATGCTGAGCATGACATGATGCTCCACCTGCTAGGGGTGGCGTGCACCTATCAGTCCTGGCCTTATGGATACTGGCAAAGGCTGTTGTTACCCACAGCGTGCCTTGAATAGGTAAGGCTCAAAACACAAACCCACCTCCATAGGTATCACAAGGGATAAGAACCTAGATGTAATTCTACCCAATGCCAGAAGTCTAAACAGCAAGATGCATGCAGTCTAAACTCCCCCAGTATGGAGAATGTTGATATCTGTCCTGTAACAGAAAACTGGGTCAAGGCTCACAACAGCACCCTAACACTACCAGGTTACTCCTCATACTGTGCTGTACAGCCTCAAAACATGGAACAAGCTTCAAAAGGAGGGTGACTAGCAATAATTGTCAAGGATAACCACACCCCCATGTTGGTACCACAACAAGAAGCAGCATGGACTAGCCATGGTCAAGTAACAGTGGCTAAAACTGCCTCCCAGTTTATAGCCTGCTACAGACTACCATCCTAACACCAGGAACTGCACTTGGCCTATGTTGGAATACATGAATATATCAAGCCCTCCAAACCACATTATATTGGGTGACTGAAAATACCCAAACATAGACTGGGAGCATTATTCTAGCTCCAACACTGTAGGACAAAGGTTCCTAGAATCCATAAACCAAAATGCCCAGGAACAACGTACCACTCCCACAAGAGGGGTAAGTATACTGGATGTGATAATCAGCAACATGGGTACTGGATGGCAAGATGAGAAGTGTATCCCTCACTGGTAAGACCAGACCATAGAGTAATCACACCGGATACACACATCCTGACCACAGTCCCTGGCCAGAAAACCACAGTGAAAAACATGTGTAAAGCAAAAGTTGCACTCCTCCAAATTGATGTGGAATCCATTAAAGGCCCTGTGCAGGTGCAAAATATGGGCCACACCTCAGAACCTGTTATACAGGCATTCCATGAACACTGCCAGGAATGCATGGATTATGCAATCCCAAATAAAACCAAGACACAATGCCATACACGCAGGCATCTGGCATGGTGAACTCCAGCCATTACCAAACCATGCAAGAGAATGAGGAAGCTACTACATGATAGAGCAAACATAAAAATGGAAGTAATCTCTGATCAGTAGTATGGCAATAAAATATGTCCTCTCATACAATCCACTAAGGCCAGCTACAACAAGTTGAATCTGTGAATCTTGAGGCAATGTTACACCTGCCCCATGTACACAGACAACCCTCACCTCCCCCCAAGAAATACAAATATATGTGAGAGGTGCAACCATTTATCCAAACCGGAGGCTAAGCTCTCAACTCAGTACTGTCAAAACTAGTCAGGAGGAGAAGGTAACCACACACACCACAAACCCAGTCTCACATAGACCTATCACAACTGCAAACCAAAGACATAAACACAGAAAAACATTCCCGGAGGCTCTAATTACAAACACACCACATCAACAGAGGCCTCCAAAGCAGACACCCAAGCAACCACTACCTCCAAACATAGCACATGCAACACATAGTACACAAAGCTGGTGTGCCAAACAGTCACAGGCCAGAAGGAGAAACAACATGCCTGATACAGTTGTAATAGGTTACTCCATAGTCAGACACACTGCTGTCCCGCTCACCAGACTGAACAAGGGAAAGGGTACAGTAAGCTGTCTGTAGGCTGCTACAATACACCACATAACACAAGCACTCAGGTCACACCAAAGCAAGTAGAAATATGATGCAGTCATTGTCCATGCTGGCGTGAATGACCTGAGATGTACCTCCCCGGTACATGAAAAGAGACATAGATGAGCTCTCTGATTATGTAGTCCAGGCCGGTATGACACTGACCATGTGCAGCATCCTACCCTCACCAAGAATGATGCCACAGTACAAACACAGAATGATCAGCTTTAACAAGTGGCACAATTACTGGTGTCATTCCAAGGGGATCCAATGTCTGTCTGCTTGGGATGTCATGCTTGACAAGCCACGCTGCTGTGCCAGGGATGGCTTGCACCTGTTACCCCTGGGCGTCTGGATATTGGATAAGGCTCTTGCCACCTCCATAGAGCCTTTTGTAGGTAAGGCTGAAAAGACTAACCCACCTCCATAGAAAACATAAGTGAAAGAAACATAAGGGTAATGCTGCCCAATGCCAGAAGTGTAAACTTCAACATGCATGCTCCCGAGGCCCTCCCCAGTATGGAGAACATCGATGTCCGTGCAGTGACAGAAACCTGCAGCAAGGCTCCTGACAGCACACCAGCACTACCAGGTTATACCTCATATCATGCATTATGGCCCCAAAACCTGGACCAAAACATAAAAGGAGGGGGAGTATCCATATTCAGCACAGACACCCACACGTCCAGGTAACTGACAATGCATGAAGCATCGGAGACCACCCATGTGCAACTAACTGTAGGCAAAACTGCTGTACAGTCTGTAGCATGCTACAGACCACACTCACACACAGGAACCCCACTCAGCCATCCTGAAGACAGTGGACAGTATGAATGTCTCACCAAATACCAAACAAGGTACTCACAAATTACCACATAGGTGGTAATCCATTATGTACGGAAAGAGTAATCAGGGACCTAGGGACACAAGTGGACAGTAACCTGTCATGTGACACATTGCCAACGTGGCTAGGAAGACTGTCTATATTGGACACCTTATCATGAAAGGATTCACATCTACGTCAACAGAGGTCATTGTGCCCCTATCCTGTTCTCTTATCAGACCCATAATTTAGTACAATGCCTCATTTGGGATGTACCTTACCCGACACCTGCAGCAGTTAGAAAGACCTCAAAGGTACCTCACCAAGAGGATAAAGGGTCTCAAATATATGTAATATGCTGCCTGGCTGTAGACACCCCAGCTGTATGCAGTCACATACTGCCTACACAGAGGCATTGTATGCCTGTTGTACAAGGCCATGTCCAACACAGGAGTAATGGACATGCTCCACCCCAGAAAACCCAAATCCATCGGAGCTGTGAGAGTGAGAGATGTCAACCTCAACACATAATGAAATAGGATGTGCTGGAGGGACAGATACATAACCCAGAGGCTCCCTACACCCTGGAACAGAATCCCACTCCATGTTAGGCAGAGCCCCTCACTGACTCTCTTCAACAGGAATCTTGCCAAGTGGATGGGTGATTGCAGATGTACACTGGGGATCTTCACTGTGTCACGTCCAGACAGAGGCACAGTAAAGTAAATCCTAAATGGCCATAATATTCACATAGCAAGGGGTGGCAAAAGCCACACACACTCTGGCTAGGCTTATAAATGCCCTAGGGCAGATAGCCTAGTATGAACCTATGAACCTATGAAGATACAAATTGTACAGGACACTAAGGATAATCACAAGGCTTTCTTAACTGATGGTAGGAACCTTGTTGGGAATTCACAGATATGCTCTGAATCACTCAAATATTACAAACAGCATACCAAACACACACACATATTGCCAACATCCAACCTGACAGGTGCAGTGCAACCCCCCAAAATGCAAAATATCTATCCCAGCAGAGTGCTGGCCCCCTGACATTGCAGATGCTGAGGTAACAGCCAGCATCTACAAAGCAAAACACACAGCATCAATGGTACAAGATGGTGTCCTGGGCTGAGTCCAACATGGACTCCAAGAAGAATGGAATGCCAAATAACACTACTGCTCAATGTCAGCCTTACCACAGGATATGTACCCAAAGAGCAGTGTACAACAACAGTGGTCCTTCTCCACAAAGGTGTTGCCTGATTGGATACTGCAAACTACCACCCCAGAATCCTGACAAGCTTGGTCTGCAAAGCTATGGAAAGGATCAGCATGTAACTCAGACATAAAGATATTGGGGACCTACTGACACTGGACCCTACCCAGTGTGGCTTTCTTAAGGGCAGATCCTGCCCCTTAAACATGTTTGACTCATTTGAAACAGTCATTAAGGTCATTGATGAGGGGAATGTGGTCCACACAGCCTAGCTGGACCTTGCAAAAGGCTTCCATACAATACCCCACGTGTTCATTATAGATAAGCTCACCAGCTTAAATATAAACCCCTATGTCAGTAGAGGGGTTGCAAACCAGACCAAGGACAGAACTGACATGGTCAGAAATTCTGCAGCCATGTCAGACTACAAACCAGATATAACTGGCATCCCACAAGGCTTGGTCCTGGGACCTCCCTTGTTTGGTATATATGTCCCATAGGTACAGGCCAACATGAAAGGACTGTGTCTGAACAAGTTTGCAGAGGACTACAAACTGGCCACCATATCTGACCCTCCAGCTGACACAAGCATCCCACAAAAGGGCCACATAGAAACAGACAACTGGTGCCATAGCCATGTCAGCAAGCTAATTGCAGAAAAGTGTATAGTCAACCCCTGTGGATATACAGTAAGTGCCCACCAATTACCACATAGGTGTTAACCCATTAAGTACTTAACATGTAATAAGAGACCAGGGGACACAAGTTGATAGATATCTTGCATTGGACAAGCATGTGGCTGTAGTGGTTACAGAAACATACCATATACCCACCTAATCATGAAGGTTGTCAGATCTAGATCAGGGGAGGTCATTGTGGCTCTGCAGTCATCCTTCATCAGTGTCACAATTGAGTACAATGGCCCCTGTGGGATGTACCTCAGCAGACACCTCCATCAACTGGAAAGACCCCAAAATACCTCACCAGGAGTATCAAAGAGCTTGAACAGATGCCATGAGTTGCCTGATTAAACAAACTGCAGCTCCACACACTGCCATACTGCCCGCCCAGAGGCAAGCTGTGCCTGATGTATAAAGCCATGTCCAAGCTGAAATCAATGAACATGCTGCACCTTGTACAATCTGAATGGCAGTGAGCTATGCACATGAGAGACCTGTACCCCAGCACTGACATACATAGGACAAGCTGTACTGAATGATCCATAACACAGAAGCCACCCCCACTCGTGAGTAAACTCCCAGTACAGGTTAGCCAGAGAGTCACTCATCGACTCTCCTCAAGAGGAATCTTGATGAGTGGATCTGAGATGGTAGGTTTACCCTGGGTATCACTGTTATGTCATGGGTAGATGGAGGCACAGTATACTAACCATGACATATGTCATGGCAAACTCCAGTTACAATGTGTGTCGAAGGACAAACACACTCTCTGACTAGCATTAGAAATGGCCTAGGGCACATCGCTAGTGTTTGCCAATGTCCACCTATGTTGTGGAATACACTACCAATGTTGGACAAGCCTGGTTTAAGTAGTCCATATCTGAACATAATGCAACATGGTCATATGTGCACAACTGGCCCCTAACCAGTCTGTTGTGCTCACTATGAAAATTTAAAGCAGTGATAGGATTAAAGCCCAGGATACTGTCCACCACAGTGAAAGTACTGAACCAGTACACTATACGGTACTACAGTGCTAGGTCAGTATGAAAGGATGTTGACAACTGTATGCAAAGTATCCCATGCAAACCCTGCAGGCACAGTATAATCCCTGTTGTGTTCAGACACAAAGCAGTTGGACAGTAAGTACACAACACGACACACAACACACAACCATAAACGTGAGATATTGTTGAAGTTCACACTCATCCACAAATGTGGTGGACTGCAGAGTTCAACATATGGAAAGCTCACACTGGGCATGCTCACACACTTTGATAAATGAGACATATGTCAGACAACATGCCATGGAAAGCCTGAACTGGGCATGCTCACACACTTAGGCCATATCTCAGTTTAGCAGTTGGCCACACATATCTGGTATTTGTACGTGTTATTCCAGGAACCAACCACATTACAGCAATCTGCCCAGTGCACACAGTTAAATGACTACAGAGACATAAGTGATATAGTGGATCCCTCTCATATTCAAACATCTTCCACAGATACACAAGTTGTTCATAGTAACAGGGAATGCTATGGCAATAAAGGCCTGCAAACTATCAGCAACAAATATTGTGCATCTGACAATTAAACATATGGGTGTAGAGGTCAATACTAGGCTGTTTGCCCTAGGGAATGAAAGCTTAGCCAGAGTGTGCTTGGCATCTGCTTCTCCAGTACAGCAGGCTACTGTGCCACTGTAAAGTAGGTCACATAAGGCACTGTTTGAGGCTAGTGTGCTGTGCCTCCATCAAGCAGGGACACAGTGGAGATCCCAGGGGTTGAATTTGCTATGCCACATCCATGTTGTTGGTGTGTGCTGGAAGAGGGTTGGTGAGGACCTCTAACAGTAAGTGGGCATCAATAACAGACTGAGGGGAGCCTTATCTGCAGTGTCTGGACAATTTCACTGTCAACATTTTGTCGTGATGATTATGAGGGATTGAAGTGTCGTGCCAGTACTGTTCAGAGATGTCCTCCCTCTGTGGGCTACTGCTCTGCAATGTATTAGCTCACTCCATCTGTTGGACAGCTCATATATGGCTGGTGTACACCTGACAGGTGTCCTGTTGTGGAGGAGTCATGGGTATATTTGGGATAGCATGATCAATGCAAACCTTCCACATGCTCATAGAATGCAATTGTCAATGATTATGCAGAGTGGCCTGTATACTCCCCCAGCATGGGTCCTTTGAAGTCTTCCACCCCAGTCTTCACAAGTGCAAAGTCTGCTTTTGATAAATATACTTTGTTTGCAGTGACAACCTTGCCTGGGGGTGGGGATGGGATATGGATGTCCAGGGAAAGGTGGGTATGGTCAGATATCAACAATGGTGGTCTACCTCTGGTGTGGAACAGTGAGTACCCATGTTGCAGATGGTCAGGTGCAATATGTATTCCCCTTGTGGCTGTGGTGAGTGGTCCTGCCATAGCACATGGACTCACAAATTGTAGTGGCTGTAGGGTAATGTTGTAGAGGCCTGAGTAGTTCCCACACACAATATACCTGTACCTGACGTTAACAACTGGAATGGTGTATGTGAACACCGTCATATCTTGGCACTGTTCCCAGGGAAGCAAAGTGTGTGTCCTGGATGTGGGAGGGGTGGTCTGAACTGGTTGTGTTGTGTGTTACAGGTCCTGTGGTCACGAAGCATGGTATAGAACATAACCTGCCAGTGCTGATGTGCATATCTGACCCTGAAGTAGGTGGCTGCAAATGCATATATATGCTATCCCCCACCTGACAGGTAGTAATAGATACACATACCTCTGTATAAATAATGATGTCAGCACCCTATAAATACTGCAGGTGCAGAACAGGTACCCAGTAATTTGGATAGTGCGCTCTACTAATGCGTCTCTCTCAAGTGTCATGATATAGTTAGGTAGGGGTTTGAATCCTGCAAATGCTCAGTGTGTGGGTGAGTGGGGTTGGTGTGTGTGCAATTCTGTGTGAGAGAAATGTCCCTTTTGGCAACTAGGAGAACACACTACAGGATGCACATTCCCCTTTCTAAACACTGATGATGTCAGCACCCTATAAGTACAGCAGGAGAAGGGAAACCTCCCAGTAATGCGAATAGCATGCTCTGCTAATGCATCCGTCTTGAGTGTCATAACATAGTTAGGTAGGGGTTTGAATCCTGTAAATGCTCAGTGTGTGTGTGTGTGTGTGTGTGTGTGCAATTCTGTGTGAGAGAAATATCCCTTTTGGCAACTAGGACAACACACTATAGGATGCACATTCCCCTTTCTAAACACTGATGATGTCAGCACCCTATAAGTACAGCAGGAGAAGGGAAACCTCCCAGTAATGCGAATAGCGCACTCTGCTAGTGTGTCCGTCTTGAGTTCTGCTGTGGAGACCCCTAACCGGGAAAAGCTGAAAGAAGAACAACAACATTCTGTAATTCTATGGAATTCTTAAATTTAGAGTAGCCTCATAATCTCAGCCTATACCCCAAAGAAGGGTTGTGATAGTGAGGAAAAGAGTGCATTCATACAACAGTTGCAGGACCTACTAGATAAAGCAGGACAACATGAATTGGTGTTGATAATGGATGACTTGAATGCACATATTGGGACAGGCAGAACAAGATATAAGGACTGTCTGGGTTCACATGGGTGGAGCAACAGGAATAAAGGTGAGGCCATTCTAGACTTTTGTCTGGCACAAGTCTTGATAGTAGCCAGCACATGGTTCATAAAGAGAAACAGTCACAAGAGCTCATGTAAGAGTGGCCAACATGCAACTCGGGTAGACTTCCTCCTAATAAGGAAAAGGCACTGGAGTAGAATCAATGACTGCAAAGTTATCCCCAGTGAAACAGTCAGCCCACAGCATAACCACTGATTGCCACAATCAGCCACAAGCAGTGGTCAGAGAAGGCTCTACGGTCACATCCATCACAAAAGGCCTGATCAGATCATTCACGACTATTATTTGCTGACTGTGGAGATGGTGGCTTGAAGCAGGATGTCATTCTCGTTATTGGAGAATTTGACCTTCCTCTCCTGTGGCATGATTATCTGAAACTGAAAGGAAATACATCTGTCAGAATTTTTGAAGTTGTATCTGATATAGCTATGCATAGCTATAAAAATCTATGGGACAGGGATATCAAGAACCATGTGCCACTAAAAATGTAATGGTAGCTACAAACAAGTAAATGTGGGCTCCTTTGGGAGGTGTTTTCTGTGCATGGTCAGAGTGTTGCTTGCAATCACATAGTGCGGGTGTCACCATGTACTTTAGAGGATGACCCACTCTGCAAACATGCTGTTATGCAGCACTTCTTCTGTCACCTGTAGATGCATATCTTTGTAGACAAATGCCTATCCCTGTGTAGATGTAGGTATTACCACTCCCAAACTATGCACTGAAACACAGAAATCTGAAGTAGCATAGTCCTGTCATATAATGCCCTGTGACAGTATGCCACACCTGAAGTTCATAAATGTTACACAGACCATGGAGAGAGCATTCTCTTGTGTGATTTATCATCAAGCCCAAACAGATGCGTGCATGGAGGAATGGTTTGTATCCATATACCAGGGCATACATGATACACATCAGGTGTAAGTCCAAAGCCTCAACAAATTCAGTAATACCCCAGAAAACTCAACAACATATACAGTACATGTGCATTGGGGAAGTGAGTTGTGTCTGTACACTACCATAAACATTGAAGACCTGCATGGGTACGGCATAAAGTTCCACAATATTTACTCTATGTTCCACAATGCTGTCTGTTCCCTCCCACTTTCAAACATACAATCCACACTACAACACTTGCAGTGTAAAATTCTTAGCATTATGGCACATGGCAGATGTTAACTGTTCCACTGAGTAAAATATACATATACCTTCTCCTGCAAAACAGTATAATACAAGCAGTACTGTAGCAGCATCTGCTGTAATTTACACATGGTACAAGCCCTCCAGAAACTGTGATATCATTAGGCATTAAGTTGAATACTCAGTCCTTGACTTATGGACTGTAGCAACACACAGAACACACAGAAATGAAGTGGAAGTTGGCCTGCACCATCACTTACACCCCATTCCCCCTACCAGGGCAGTAGACCCTCAGTTAATATAACTCTCCCCAGCACAGTGGCACATTGCTATACCTTGGAACAGCAAGAATATCCTGGAGCATAATAAAAAGGATTGCGTAGCAAGCGATAGCAATACTATTTCCCCTACATTTACCTTTCAGAGACAGCTGCTGATTTTAGAAATGGTTCTCAGCAATTTTCAATAGTGCTTGGCTTGTTGCCGTGATATAATATTCCACAGTGCAAGTAGGTTCTGGTAAATGAGGAAGCTTATAACATACAGTTTCAAAGCCTCAGTTGTAGCCTGTATGCCAATGAGAAACAATATAATGAATCATTTTAACTTGCCCATTTTTCTCATTTCTGCAATAACCAATACCTTGTTAAGAGGCTTGCTGTCCTATATGCACATGCATGAGCACCTGCAAAGTGCAGTGAGCATGCATGGGCATGCCAGTAACCCCTGTAAGGATGTGGGAAAATATAATTTACTTCTGTAGTTTATACAGACTGTAAAGAGCAAACCTGCTATCAGTGATGAACACCTTGAAGCATGTTGATATTTTCCATGTAGTGCTCACACCATAACACAATTGTGCCATGCTAAGTATTTCTGTGCTATGTAATTAAAATAAAAAAAAAAAAAAGCAGTGGTACTAAGCCATAGGAATTTTTAATAAATCCGCAACAAAATCATCCTCAATAAAAACATTAAGCACTTTCGTCCATTAACTGGAATCCATCAGAATGTAGAAAAACAGAGCAGAACAGCAAATAAATACTTGTGCGAGCAATCCTATATGGCCTCCCATCGGATGTCAAGTTATTGCATTGCTCAGTTAAAAAAATTCACTTTACAGGTACGTGGCACTTTAAGGTTTTTGCTCTTTGGGTTTCAATAACCTTCAATCATTATTTAATTAACTGCGCAATGAAGTCCAGTTAATGGACAAAAGTGCTTAATGTTTTTATTGTGGATTTATCAAAGATTCCTATGGCTTGGTACCACCGCTTCATTTTTTTAATTTAATTTTTTGTTCAGTTCTTAGATTTGTATTCACTGTGCTATGTAATCGTGATACTGTGACTTGTAATACTAACCAGTTTTCTGATGATGAGTGTCATGTATAGCTAACATCAACATGCAGGACATTGAGATGGCTACAGTATATCCCTGTTATGTAACCTGTTGAATGGTCATGGCTTCTAGGCCACTGATGTTGGTAGAGATCCCAGGTGGTATAGTAAAGAAAGTAAGACCTTTATACTCACACTGCCAAGTGTAGAACCCAGGCCCCTCTCAACTATAGCACACTCCATTAACTCACCATGCTACACAGGCATTTTTTTGTTTTTTTACTGCATAGGAACTACTGGTAGCACCTAACTGGGGACTCCTATAAGGAGCCCAGTATAAAGTGACATCTGTCACTGTCTTCCCAGACTGGTGTCTGATGCTACCAGCATACTTCAGTCTGGTGAGCAGTACCATCTCTTCTACTGCAAGCTGTAGAGGAGCCATCCATGACCTTTTTAGTCAGCTGAAAAAAAATATTAGAGCAAGGGCTCCTGAGATATAATGAAAGTAGTTTCAGTATTTCCCGTGTTCTGTTTTTTCTCTTTCAAGTTATTCTGACTATACTGTCATTTAATAAAGGAGTTATGCATTGTTTTTCCTTCCTTGTCAGCTCAGGCAGTGACCACAAAGAACTCCTTCTTGTTCAAGAGGAGAATAGAGTGGCTCTCCAGGCAAACAGGTAGACAAGCTTTGCTGCAATATCAGAAAGTGTATCTGTAGAAGTAGTAATATTTTGTTACAGTGCTGCTGTTTGCTGTTTACATGTTACCAGTAAAGTAAGTCATATTTATCATAGGATCATAGGATCATAGGAGGTTACTAGGCTAATAGCCCTAGAGCCTTTTTAAGCCTAGCCATTCATGCTCCAATGCTCCTAATAATCAATGCCCACAGGCTAGAACAGCTTTGGTATATGCCCATTCCTTATGGCATCAAAAAACGTCTTCTGTCCATAAGGGTCATGGGAAACAAGTCAGGAATGAATTTGTGATTTCCCATCAATTGGTCCAACTTGCAGCTGAATAGGCTTAGAAAAGAGCTAAAATTCACATGAAATGTGAGTCTGTTCCAGAGAAAGTGAAATCTCTGAGACACATACCTGTCCCTCCAACTTCTTTTGTTTATGCCACAGATGATGTTAAGATACTTAGATTAGGTCATTCTATTGTTTTTTTTTTTTTTTGTGAAAGTGTAGCAGAGAACGGAGAATGTCTTGTAGCTTAGGAATAGATTGGCCCTTAGTAGTCTGTAGAAGACTGAGTACAGGGACAGGACATTGAGATGGTCTGCATAGGACATATTACTTACAACCTGTATTCTTTTAGCAAGGAACCTCTGTGGCCACTGCAGATGTTGCAAATGCCTGGTCAGACACATAGCGAAGGGTGCATTGTACTCAATTATTGGTCTAATGAGGGCTGAGTATAGTGGGATTATGATATCCTTAGATCTAGATGGCATGACCTTATTTATAAGTTGCACCACACAGAAGGTTTTTCTCACTACCATGCACACATGGAGAATAAAATTCAGGTTACTGTCAACCTGAGTTCCATAGCTGCTTACTATGGGGTCTACTCTTAGGGAGATATTATCAATGTTGTAATTTGCCAGGGTGGTCATCTTCCCAAAAGATATAATTACACATTGTTTGCATTGAGTTTTAGGCTATGGTTATGGCATCAGTTATTTGTCCGTGTTAGACCCTCCTGGAGGAAATCTACATCTTTAGGGGATCCAATGATTGTACCCAACTTGCAGTCATCAGCAAATTTGGTCAGCCAAAGGCCCTCTACATTTCCCTTGACATCAGAGAAGTATATTCCAAACAGGAGAGATCCCAGTACCGAACCGTATGGGAAACCATTAGTAACAGGCCTATTAGTGGGGTTGGATTCCCCCACCATAATCTCATGAGTCCTATCTGTGAGCCATTTAACTGTCCACTGGGTCACATAGGGATTTATGCCCAAATTTGTGTTTGTCTATAATACACTTTGCCAGGTCAAGATAGGCAGGATACACCATTTTGCCTTCATCCATGGCTCTAGCAACCTTCTCAAAGAAGTCCATAAAGTTTAGTAGGCATTTCCTGCCCATGATACAACCAAATTGGGATAGTTCTAGTGTTTGAAGATTTCCTATGAATTGGTTTATCACATCCACAATAATTCTGTCCATGGCCTTGCATATAAAACTAGTCAAACTTATTGGTCTGCAGTTTCCTGGGTATACTGATGGTCAGACTTTGTTTAGAGGGTTGGCTGATGCAGTCCTCCATTCCCTTAGGGATGAAGCCTATCTGAAGGCTATGGCTGAATAGAGACTTGAATCTGTGGGTCTGATAAGTCATGCTTGAAGCTATATAGGATGCATCATGGGATATTATCAGGACAAACTGATTCAGTGTTTTTAGCTCTGGAGGGTGCAGTGATGACCCATTCTTAGTAATATTTGGGGAAGAGGGTCTTTCCTGGAGAGGAACTGGGTGTAATAGGGCAGTGAAACTGGAGCTAAATTTATCAGCCAGCAAATTTATTATATCATCCAGTTCCTTTTAAGGTCGTGTACATAACTGAAAAATGCCTTATAGTTATCCTTACCCTGGGAGGCTATTTTTTTCCTTAATGTTGGCTTTGGTGGCTTTGATTAATTCCCTGAGTTGTTTGTTGAGACTGATGGGGGAGTTCTTTTGTCGTTTGGGCAAACATAGCTTTTCCTATTTTTGGACAGGATTTTATTTTTTTTTCTTGTACAACCTATTTATATTGGGGGTCCACCAAGGGGCTTGTTTTTGGAGTTTGTCCTAAGTTTATTTCAGTTTGGTACAGCAGCTAAATCTGGATCTAGGTGATTCAGTTGTGTTGACTAATGTCGCCAAATGGGCATGGATATTTGCTGGTAAGATGTGGGTTGAGGACCCAACCAACTCTAACCATTGCCAGGGACCCATGCTAATGTTGGGAGTAGTGTAGGTAATAAGAGAAATGAAAAATGCAAAAAAGAAAGTTAAAAGGAACACAAGCAAATTTTAAGTACTGTAGTACAGCTTGTGAAAAATATGTTTAAGAGTACAAGGTCTGAAAATAAGAGAAAATGGAAAGTAAAGAAATTTCCAGAATAAGTTAAGGAAGAAATTGAAAAAGAATTTGATGAAGTACTTAAGAAGGTAAATGCTGATTCAGTGTGAGGCTCAGATGATAAAGAAGCATGGAATGTTCATGGTTGAAGGAAGAGTTTGTTTACAAAGAGTTATGTAGAGTAGGAAGCACTTTACTATCTCGAAATACTGAAATCTCAAATTTCAGTATCTCAAGACGAATGTGCCAAAAGTGAAGTTGAGCGAAACTGCACTTCCTCGAATTAGAAATGTCAAATCAGCAGTTGTGGTGGCGCGTGATGTGGGATTTACTGTGTTGGGAAGGTGCAGTGCGCTGTGGGATATGGTTTGCGTGCCATTGTGTGGATATGTATGGAGATTCAGGTAAGTGCTGTTATTTTTAAGGGTTTTGGGTAGGGGGTTGAGTGTGTGTGAGTGGGTTGGGAAGTTGTAGGTGTAGGTTAGGGTAGGTAGGTAAGGGTGTGAGTGTGTAACTGTTGAGAGTGGTGGTGTTTGTAAGTATGTGATATGTTTGTGCAAGGGGAATATAGAGTATGTAGTGGTGGATTTAGTCTCTTTGCCGTTTTAGTGTGACATCAGAGTTAGTGTATATAAGTAGGGGGTAGGGGGCAGCCCCCCCCACATGGGATGCAGGGGGGTTTGCCCCTCTGCTTCTACTTATATGTAGGTTAGGTGTGTGTGTTTGTGTTGTTGTGTATATGTGTGTATTGGTTTGTTGTAGTGTGGGGAGGAGGGTGTGTGTATGTTTCTTTGTGTGCAAGGTTTATTTAAAAGTCGCGATTTTGAATTTTGCGTTTTTGGGATTTCGGTATTCTGAGTGTTTGGCTTTATAGTCTCAGGATACTGAAATTCGAGATTTCAGTATTTCGAGATTATAAAGTGAATCCGTAGTGTGATATTAACATTTATTTAGGTGATAGATAAGAATGAAATAAAAACATGGAAACCCATAACACTAAATAGCATGGATTATAACATTTTTATGGTAATAAAACATATGAGAACAGAAGGAAGGATAAGGGATATTATGGAAGAAAGTATACATGGAATAAAAGGGAAGGGATGTCAAGAATTGTTATTGCTTATGAGCAAAATTTTGGATAACATATATGAAATAGTGGATGTAAAACTTATGGTAGGTGATATTAGCAAGGCATTTGACACAGTAGGACATGATGCTTTGTGGGATTTTATGGAGAAGTATGGAATAGGTAGTAGAATAAGGAGAGTGTGTATGACAGCATATCAAAATAATAGAATGACAGTGTTAGTGAATAGGTGATTGAGTAAAGAAATATACAAAAAATGTGGTATAAGACAATGGAGGATGTCACATGAATAGAATATTGTTTGCATTGGTTATGAATGGGATAGTGAGTAAAGTAGCTTAAAAATGAATGATGATAGATAATGCAAAACAAGGAGGTGACCAGTGGTTTTCACATACACGGATGATATACTTGTAGTTGCTAAGGACAAACTATGGATGAGGGAATTAGTGGTTTGTATGAATGGATGTTGAAAGGAAATATAAATGACCTTGAATAAAGATAAAAGTAAGGGTTTGTGGGATGTGGTGAAAATTGAGGTATGTATTTTTCAATGAATGAAGTGTCTTTGCTAGATAAACAGTTTAGGAAATGATGTAATTATGGCTCATTGTGTGGGTTTCATAAAAGAAATAAAAGAACTATGTCTTCTGTGGAAGATGTATAGATTATCATTCCAAAAAATATGTATTGGGTGAATTCAGTACTAATGGGAAGATAGCATAAATGTCAAATGTTTGTATGATTCCAGTAAAATATGAAAAGAAAATTGTGTAATTGGTGTTTTCTTTTATATGGGGTTTCAGTGGTGTGTTGTACATGAGTGAAGATGAAGGGGGATTGAGGTCACTAAATTCAGTCGTTTATTCTGCTTTTTTAAACTTTTATAGGATATTAAAGTGGGCAAAGGAAGAGAATGAGAATTTAATAGGGAGAATGTTTCCATTGGGATTGGTATAAAGGTTAAGGTATTTACCTCACAGACACGATGTAGTAGGTTTGATTCTCACATTTGAAAGGGAAGTTAGCAAGGCTTAAAAGGGCAGCTAGTCTAGTAGTTGCCTATGATCGTGGGAACAATAATTCTGGGAGACGAGAATTAGAAAAAGAGAAAATTAATATGTAAGTGAAGAAATTTAAAATTATCAAGAAAATACTAACATGGAAAATAAAAAAAAAATGATGATACAGAAAAAGATAGAAAGATGTGGTATAATAACATGATAAAACAGTATTATTATGCAAAGCCATGAGAAAGTTTACCAGAAGAAGTGATTAAAGCCTTTAAAGTAAGTAGAAAAGGGTGTGCCAAAGTACTAGATTGTCAGAATTTCCTATGGAGACAGGCAATAAATAAGTTAACAGTAAAGGGGACTATGCCATATAAATCTAAAGTTGAAAGAATGTGATTTTGTGGTGAGGCAGGGACAGCATAGCATTGTTTTTAATGTAAATGAGGAGTGCCTAGAAAAAGCTGTATAAAGGAATTATTTTGAGTATATTAATGACATAAACAGTATAGATATGAATATGATTATGTATGGCTATCATAAGAATTAAACAAAAGTAGTTTGTGAGAAATGTAGATAAGAATTTATTTTACGTAATATGGGTTATTTGGAATGAAAAACTGAATTAAATGTGTATTTTGGCAGATATATTGCAGAAAATTAAATTATGGTTGTGGAAGAAAGATAGGGGTCGATTAAGGGAGAATAACAATTAGGATGTTTTAAGAAAAATGATAAATAGCAAGAAATAGAAATTGGCTACCAGTCACTTGACCATCAGCAGTATATTTAAAATACTGCGATATGAACATTGGACATCGAAAGAAGTCCCGAACAGTTTTAGATGACAGTGTTTATCTTCTTTTTATTTAAGAGTTGTTTGTGTTTTTAACTGTGGTACTTTGACTTTTGGATTTATCATGGTCTACGTGGGTTTGTCTTAGTGGTCTGATGCTTCATTTGTTTTCAGTTTGTCTTTCATGATTTACAAGTCTGTGCTTAAGAAATAGAAATGTCTATATATGTCCTATAAATATGCAAATTTTGTGAATATGTAAATATTTTTTTTATGTTGTGTTAAATAAAGGACCCCTACTCTTTTCAATAGGTGCCTTGGGATTTCCTACATCTACCAGAGCTACCAACAGATGAAGCATATGCGACCCTGGTTTAACATCTCATATGAAAGATGCCACATTCAGGAGGGCAGCAACTCATTTATGCTGGACTGTCCTGTCAGCAGTCCATCTACCAGGTATGGAAATACAACACACAACTTTCTGCACTAAAGATGAGTGTGCTAGCTGCTGCTTTTCTTGGCACAGCATTGGATATTTAGTTACAAAGCTGGGTATGTTTGGTTGGTTATTTAGGGATTTTAATGCTAGCTATGCATGTGTGCTTAGTGTAGGTAAAGACAGGTTATGATCAGGTCCTTGGGTATTAGCTACCACAGTAATCTCAAAAAGCCATTGTCAACTACCACTGTATAAACCTATTATGAGATACAGTTTTGATTTACTGCATGTAGATTGGACAGCTGAATCCTGTTTGCATTGTCAACATATCAAAATTCATTCAGTTGTTTTAGACTTTCTGTATAAGATTTCCTCTTGGAATCTCAAAGAAATTTACCTCCCAGCTAAAAGAACACTTTCTGGTACTTGCTATATAGTATAGATGTCTGAATCTATTGTATTTCCAAAAATCAGTCGAGTCATACTTAGAATTCATCCAAAAGGAATGGATCCCACACTTATCTGCAGGAGACTCTAGTACAGCAAGCAGTAATAGCAATAATATTTCAACTAAACTCTGATACTAAAATAATTGGCACCATATGAGGTCAAGAGGGAGGGTTTGCTGCATTAATGAACACATATCCAAACATAGGTTAACGCTGGATTATTATGTATGCTCTCTTTGTCAACAGAAAGTTTAATTTCTCAAAGATATGGCAAAATGTATTTTGACATTTCATTATCACCCATTTATTACAGCAGGAGATTGAAACTTAGCTTTAAGCTCATTATTAGATAAGTTGGATCCTAGCACAAACTTGACTAGCAGTGAATTACTGATACTGCAAGGAATAGTGCTGGCCTTTTGACTAACAAGAGCCATATATGGCAAAGTTCCCTAAAGAAACGAATTACTTTTATTTCCAGCCTCACACAGATCATGAGTTATATTAGAATATTTTGTTTTTCAGTTTCTGAATCTTTAACCTATTCAGCACAACAAGTACATGTGGGTCTCATTTCCTGTCGCTTGTCCTTGTCTAACATAGATGACAAGCAGGCAGTGTACTTCATTTAGATGCTTTAACACATAGAAACATATCAGGATGGATAGCAGCATCATAAAATATAAACAAACTGATTAACAGACAGACCTTACATACATACATGCTGACATCTCAACAGCTTACTACAAAATGGCAGTCAGGCTCACATGTGCTCAGTATTTATACACTTGTGCAAGTCCTTGGATAGCTTCTTAAAGGTAAATACACACACATTGATCTACATTCTCCCTCTTAAAAAAGATTACCTTTAGTAAAAACAACATTGGCGTTAGACATGCATTGTTATAGACATTAAAAACAAACACAATGTTCATGTCCAAGTTGACATCTATCTATTACATGGTCTGGATATGTGACTGGATCTGATAACATAACAACCTGTACTGGATTTAGCAACAGAGACAGTCTTCAGTAAACAACTCATATCAGGAACTTCTAGATTAGTCACAGGAATGGGAATATTCTCTAGAACTGGAATACTAGACAACTCACTCTGAGATAAAGAGTCTTTCTCACATGCTATGTGCTGTAGTATAGGCTTGAACACTGGCATCAAATATTTCCAGTTCTGCTAAACTCTGCTCCTTGTGATTCCACAATGTACAATTTTGACTCTTAGCAAATGTTCTTCACAACTCCAATCCAATCATAACCTTTGGACGTTTCCATCCTTACTACATCTCCTTCTTGCAATTTATTGGGTGGTTTTCTGTTCTTATCATAGTAGGACTTCTGGGTTAATTGCTTCTTCAACAGATTGGTTTTCACTGACCTGTTGTTCTTGACACATGGAACAAACAATTGACTACTGATTGGTAATGTGGTTCTGGTTTGTCTCAACAGAAGTCTCTGGGCAGGGGAACCAAGATGTTTATCACAAGAACTATTTCTGAGATTCAAGAGATTCAGGAAAACATCACTGTTGCCTTGTTTCTACTTCTCTAGTAACAGTTTTGCTCTTTGAACTGCACATTCTGCCACACCATTTGACTGTGGGCACTCAGAGTTATTCATGACATGAGTAAAGTCCAATTCTTTGGCAAATGTTTTGAACTGTTGGCTTGTAAACTGTGTGCCATTGTCAGAAATAACTTTGTGAGGACTATCATGGACTGCAAAATGACATTCTCTTGGTAATGACAGTACTGGATGCTAAGTTAGGAAGTAGGTCAATCTTGAACCAATTGGAGTAAGAGTTTACTAACACCAAATAATGCTGACCATTCCAATCAAAAATTTCAGTAGCTTCTGTCAACCAAGGTAGTTCAGGAATCTGGTTTAGCTGAAGTGGTTATTTCTGTTGATGTGGCTTAGTACTATTACACACATAAGATAAAAGTACTGTCTCAATGTCTTGTGACATAGAAGGCCAAAATACTAGTCCTTTCACCCTTCTTTTGGTAAAGATGGTTCTTGGGTGACTACAATGCAATATAGTAATGCACTTTGGAACAATTACTTTTGGACCTTTCATAATGATACCTTTGTCAGACAAAATCTCATCTCTGTATGGAAAATATAGCTGCACTTGTTTAGATAAACTAGATTGCTTTGATGGCCATCCTTGATTGATGAAGTAGTTGAGCCTCTGTAAAACTGGATCTGTGGCTGTGTGATCTCTCAGCTCATCAAGATGCATGGAAGAAAAAAAATCTCATTTCCATGACTTCAAAATCAAGGTTCTCATTCTCATGCTGTTCGGTGGTGCTTCTGGGAAATCTGGATAATGTATTATTATTTCAAACATTTTCCATAGTAATTTGAATATTTCTTATCAATATCAGACATATCAGTTTATTCGAATATCGTTTAGAGCGGTCTGTATGCCTTGTTTTATATTATTCGAATAAAACATTATTTGAGTAAGTTTTAACATCTGAAATTTGTTTCTGACCTGTTTTGCAAATTATACATGCAGTAGGGATGATCCACTCCTATATATTCCTCTAATACCAACTGGGTGACTCTCCAACTCAAATTAAAGAAACTGGAACTCTTTCTGGCAATAAGTCATTTTGCAAACAACCATACGCTCCGCAAGGATGGCATGCAAGGTCAAACCAACAATGTAAAACACCAATGACCAGCAAAAATGATAGTGAACATGCAGTAATGAAGAAATAATGATTATTTATTTGTAATTCCTCCAAATTCAGACCGGTTTCGGCTATTCAGCCTTTATCAATGAATACAATAAAGTTTTTTTTTAATGAAATGTAGCAGCCTGCATTTATACTAGTCTTTAATTACCTGGAAGCAGTATTACAGCACCACCCAGTGGCTGGAGTATCAAAGTGCATATTCCTTCTTAATTAAAGCATATGACCAGTGACATAAAAAAGCCAGAGGTGTAGAAATTAAGTCATATTTTTAAAGATAAAAATCCAAGCTCTGGAAAAGAAAAGGAATTATTAATAAGTCATTTTGGCCATACTTCCTTTCGCACCAAGGCCTTTTAGACATGCCACTTATGACACCATGTTGCTTGTCAATCTCTAACACAGATGACAAGCAGGATAGAAACACATCATGATGGATAGCAGCATCATAAAATATAAATGGACTGACAGACCTTGCTTACATACATGCTTACATCTCAACAGCTTACTACAAAATGGCAGTCTGGCTTGAATGTGCTCAGTATTTATACACTACATACTCACACATTGAACTACATATCCTATACAAATCACTTGTTAGTCACCAGTTTATTAAACCTTTCCAAATTAATGCATCCTAGTATAAACTAGAAACTGAATTTAAATCTTCTTAACATGATACTGTTACTGAAGCAATTAAACAAGAATACAAGGAAAAAACACAGGCCACGCATTTGCCACAGTCATACATCCCAGGGTCTGTTGCTATCCCTTCCTGTGGGGATGGGCATTTGTTTTTCTCAAATGAACATCCTAGGGAAGAGGTTTGTTTGAAGCAAAAGTTTGGGGCTGCCCCATGTACAGTTGTTAAGTATTTCTTTCCCTCAAGGATGTCCCAGTTGTTTATAAGGACTCCTCTAATTCTGAACATGTCAGTGGACATAGGCAGGGGAAACTCACCACCCAGTCCCTTTTGTTTGGCCTGTTCAGTGATCTTGCTGTGAAGCCAGTTTCCAGGCATGGCCTGTGTTTTTGTATGAAAGGGTAACATCTCTTTCCCGCACTGCAATAGAACTGTCCGATTTCATGACCACTTTGACGGCAACTCTAAAAATGTGGTTTACTGTGCTATTTCTGTAAACTGTGAAAGTTTTTATATAGGCAAAACCAACAGAAAGCTAAGTGATGGCATAAAGGAACACACCACAGCAATCCGCAAACAGGACAGTTTGAATGCCTTAACTAAACATAGCACACTCTGCCTGAACTTCACAGGCTTTAAGTTTACGGCATTAGAAAGAATAACTGAGATCATAGGAGATGTGGACACACTCTTGCAAGTCCAGGAGCTAAAATGGCAGATTGAACTTAGAGCAGATGTAAGTCCAGGTCTTAATGAAAGCTTAAACATCAAATGTGCCTTAAAATGGTATAGAGATTGAAAGTATTGAAATGTGAGTTAACTTGATTTCATCAGATGTATGTCATATAGTATCTGAAAGTATAGAAATGCGATCTGACTGGGTCTTATGAAGATAATAAAGTTTTTTTTTTTTTTTTTTTGCACACGACCCCACTTTGCACACAATACATCAGGCTTCTTTCCAGGTTTCTGTTCCAGGTACAAGTATTGCACACAACCCCGGTATGCACACGGCACTACAGGATTCACATGACACCCCACCTGGTTAATTGATCTACCTTTTTAATGATAATGAAGATGCACACAGCCATTGCAAGACTACTGTTGTTACATTATTATTGGATAGGAGCTGTTGTGTTAATTTAAATAAACTACTTGAAGTGATGGATTTAAACAATGTTAAAATGATTGCTTGTTTTAATGAAACGTGTCATTCTGAAGAAGTCTTAATATTGAAGAAGGGAAAAGTGCTAAATAATACAAGAGTTGCTGGTGTTTTCCTTTTAGTTCTTTTTGAATGCTTTTGTGTCACGAAGTTCATTCTTAGTTAATATATATATATATATATATATATATATATATATATATATATATATATATATGTGTGTGTGTGTGTGTGTGTGTGTGTGTGTGTGTGCGCATTGATTTTCCTTTTGTATAATAGTTTAGTATGATAAGATTACCTGTCACCTGTAAGTTTACAGATATCTTTATCTATTCAGGTCCCACTTTGTTAATGTACTTAAAGACTTAGTTATAATAATGCTCAATGATCAAATAATTTAGGAATATTTCATGGATATTTATACTACTATTACATAAATAGGTATAAATACTCTATTTATTGGATTATTTAATATTTTAATAAATAGAAGAAGAGTATTACACTTTTATGTAGTAGTGGGAAAATAGCTTTAAATGTCACAATAAATTAACATAATTTTACAGTACCTTATTTTTAACTTATATATAATATTATATTAATTATTTGTAAGTCACAGTAGCTTTTGGCTAGTGTTTTTTTTTTAATGATTTTTAGGTATTGGTTGGTAGAGACAGTGTACAGTAGTTTGTCTATTTAAAAGGCAAACTAGGAACTTTGATATCCATGGTAGGTTGTTTTATTAGTAATACAAACAGTTACAGTGGTAGACTTGTTTTTGTTTTTGTTATTTATAAATTATAGTAGTTTAATTTGTAGAAATGAAGAATTTAAAAAAAAGTGTAATATTAAGATAGTTTTGGAAGAATGCGTTACAATCATATACAATTAAATTAATATGGTGGATGAATGCGTCATCTTTTAAAATAAATCATTTTAATACACAATATGGATAGATTTAATATATTATCTATTAATTTAAATGGGCTAAATAATAGCAATAAAAGGAAATCATTAATGAGATATCTAAAATTAAATAGAGTAGGCATTCTTGCAAGAGACTCACTTGACATATAAAGATATACAATACTTAATTTAGGTTACAAAATGTTATCATCTGCTTTTTTTAACAAAAGGAGGAGAGGAACAGCTATACTTTGGAGAAAATCTAATGTAATACCTAAGGTCATGGAATTCATTAATGCTTTCAAAGGAATGTATATAATTGTAATAAATATAATGGCAAACTCTAAACACTAGCTATTTTTTACTGGATCCCTGGAATTGGTGAAAGAGTGGCTAAACATTGTTTAAACTTACTACCAAGTCACTGGAAGGGTAGTTTAATTCTAGCAGGATATTTTAACTGCGTATCTATTCTAAAAATACAAATGAAAAGAACTAAGCTAAAATCCTGGCATCAGCAAGAGCCCTAAACAGATGGATTAGTAATAATAATAATGTAGTTGCTTTAACAGTAAAAGTTGAAGATAAGTCATTGTTCTTCACTCATTATTGTTATACACATGAGAAGCAGACTAGAATTGATAGAATTTATGCCACTACATATTTACTTAGTAATGTAAATTATTTTAAACTTATTCCTTGTCCTTTATCTGATCATAATGCACTATGTATTAATATACAGTATTAATGGATATAAGGACAGTTCAGATTATTTATAGAATCCGAGTATATATGATGAAATTAAAAGTATTTAAGAGTTATATTAAGGAGCAACTTAAGATTTTTTTTTTATCTTTGAATGATAATGGTCGGAATAGTAATAAGGCATAATATGGAACTCCTTAAACTGTATACTAAATATAGAATGGGAAGATAAGCTAGTACTAAAATGAAGACATTAAATAAAGAGTTGTTAGAAATACAAAATGAAATACACAAATTGAGGTTTGAACAAAAAAGAAATAAATTAGATAATACTGAAGTCATTAAAATTAATGACAAAATATCAAACAGTTTTAATGCACAACGTGTAGATAGTTTAAAAAAATAAAATTGCACAGCTATTTGATGACTTAAAAAAATCTACATAGATTAGCTAATAGGAATAAGATGCTAAGCAAAAAGAACAAATCAATAATGTCTATGATCCTTACACTAATATGCTTACTTCAGGCATAGAGGAAATGCTAAATATTAAAAAAAATCCATGAGAATCTTGATAAAGATAATAATTCCAATGTTTACAAAATTGGCATGTATTTAAAGAAAAATGTTACTAATAAACTTAATGATCAACAAATATCTCTGTTGAATAAGCCTACTACCCTAATAGAAGTTAAAGAAGCCTTAAAAAGGGAAACATGGTAAAGCTCTAGGATTAGATGGCTTAAAGATGGGATTATTGAGTTTCCTTCCATTAAATATTTTAGAATTGCTGAGTGATATTTTCAGGATAATTCAGATTGACAAAATAATGCCTCCCTCATGGAAACTTTCTGCAATCTCACCTATAATTAAATACTGAAAGGATAATACAATTGTTTCCTTATTTATTGTTAAATGTAGACTATAAAATATTTACTTCCATCTTCACTATAAGATTAAGAGATATAGTAGGTAAATTAATTAATAAAGATCAAACAGGATTTATAGCCAATAGATTAATGTATGATAATATAAAAAAGGCAGTAACTATCTTAGTTAGCAAAAGGAATGAACAAGAAATTGTCCTTAATTAGCTTGGATATTGAGAGAGCTTTTATTGCAACTACGACCTTAAAACTTTAGAAGCATATGCATTTCCAGAACAATTTACTGGACTATTAAAAACTGTATAGAGACTCCAAAGCATATGTTAAAGTTGGATCTTACATTTCTTAAGGATTCACTTTAAACAAAGGCACAGAGGAAGGGTATCCACTGTCCCCTCTACTATTTGCATTAGTTATTGAATCATTAGTTAATAATATAAGAAGCAATGAAACAATTGATGTATTCTCAATTTTCAAGGACTGTAAATCTAAAATACAAAATTTTGCAGACAATATTTTACTAACTACAGGAGATTTGAATTATTCAATTGAACAACTAGATGATGAAATTGAAAAGTTTAAAGATGTATCACTACGGAAATTGAATATTAATAAAACTGACGCTTTAGTGTTAAATCACTAGATAGTAAATTTAAAGATAAATATAGTTTACTATCAAAATTATGAAAGCCGAACATCACATCCCGAACCAGAACAATGGAAACTGTCAAGCCAACTGCTTAGAATGTCAATTCATTTGGAAGGCAAGATTTGACATTCAACAGTTACAGGACCACTCACCATCTAAAAAAAACACCACTGTCCAGGCATATACATCTAAACTGTTTTGTGGGGGGGGGGCATGCCACCACACCTCCATGTGGGGGGCTGCACCCCCACACCCTCTGCTAATTATATATTGTAACTCAGAGATTGCACTACAGTGAGGAAAAACGTAATTTTTCTGATCTCCACTGTAGTGCAATCCAATTCAAAACAGTGACTCTTATAACTGCTAAAGCAAGTTACATGCCAATGTTTCAGAGTCAACAGGATTTTCATTTGCAATTTTGCCTACTTGCACCTTTACCCTTGACCTTATGAATGACAGTAAGGTGATTTCATAATTTTGATAGTAAACTGATAAATATAAGTATAATTGGTAACAAATAGAACTAAAATATCTAAAAATAAAAATCTATCAAGATTTCAGTAAGATTTGTAATAATAATTTTGAAAATAATTGTAAAGTATTAATTTTTATTAAAAATGGAATGATTTTTTTTTTGTACTTTTGAGGATGCATTAGTACTTAGTAAAATGATTATATTATCCAGGATTGTGTATATATATATATATATATATATATATATATATATATATATCTATATATATATATATATCTATATATATATATATATATATATATATATATATATATATATATATATATATATATATATATATATATATATATATATATATATATATATATATATATATATATATATACATATATTATATATATATATATGTATACGGGATCCGTACATATGCTCGACTGTATCTTTCACCGAATCCCAATTTGGTGAGCATACTTGCGTGAAAGTGCTGTTCGCCAAAGCAGCACTTTCACGTAAGTATGCTTGTTGTTCTGGTCATACTATGGTGCAGTAAGGGAATATTTAATTTTCCCCAATGTAGTGCTACTTCGAAGTGAGAATATTAAAGTAGGGGGGTGTGGGGGTGCAGGGGGGCTTGCCCCCTACATTCAACTAGATTTTGTGTTTTTTTTAACATACTTTAACAAAAGTGCTTTTTTGATGAAAGCACTTTCGTTAAAGTGTGTTTGGTGGTAATGGATTTGGGCTTTTGATCTTTTGATCAAAAGTCCTAGATCTATATATATATATATATATATATATATATATATATATATATATATATATATATATAGTGCATTCAGTAACTTTTATTCCTGACAAAAACTTTTAAGGAAAATGAAAAACCTGTTAACTTTATTCTTATAGCATCCTAAAAAGCCAAAAATTGCTTGTAGAAATCATATAAAATTATGGGATTATGGTGGTATTAGCTTTTCAGATGTATAATCTTATTCTATTGTTGCAGTTTTTAACAATATTACACTCTGGGTAAACTCAACTTCTACTAGTCAATAGAAAACCATTCAGGAGCAAATTTTTTATGTTCTTATAAGTTTGTCAAATATGGTAAATTAGAAATATGTAACAATCCTTTTACCCGGTTGATAAAATTTACCTTAGAAGAAAATTCTCTTCAATCTTTAGACTTTGCATATATGATTTCAATACATAAAACATTTAAGATATATGTTTTTAAAACTCCATTAATTTTAAAATGGAATTTTTGGTGCCTTCCCAATGCACACACTTCTAGACTCAGATCACTGTTAAAATTAATTTTCTGAAAAGGAATGGTCTGATTGCTTTGAAAAAGGAAAAGCTAAGTCACTAGAATATTTAACAAAGGATTATAAATTGGATGAATTGGTTACTCAATTAATACTATCCATCAATAAGAAAGTAAATGAATTTGTAGATAAAATTAATGAAGATGGACAGACCACTATCCCCATTATGTACGTGCTGTCATTGAAGGTAAACTGACTTACAAAGGAATCTTGTCAAAGTTATATGTCAATTATAAATTATAATAATAATAATAAGTTTGATGCAGAATTCTGGTCCATTTTAGATATTAGTGGACTGAGTATCTCAGTACATGGTAAGTGTGATGCTCCTGCACTGGCCCAGTAATCAAGGATCCACAATCTTCCCCACTGGCAACAGTGGGGAACATACACACTGGGAGGATGACAAGTACACACACAGTAAAGTGCAATTTCCCTTAAGAGCACACAGAGATCACAGTCAGTCTGGGGCTGGTTTCACCTTCTTTCTCCAGATCCCCAATAAGACTCCCCACTGGCACAGCTATAGAATTGAGATCTCAGCTGAGTGGCCAAGCTAAGACCTCCAGCACCCTGTCTGTCCAACCAGTGCTTTGTGTCCCTAACCAAGTAGCTGACACACACTTTGAGATTTGATTTATATACAAAAACACACACACACCTGGGAAAGGCTGGGCCAGGTTTACTAACTATGCCCCTTCTGTCCAGACTATAAGGTAGTTTCCAAAACCACCAGCAACTAATTATCAGCTACTTTAAGGCCCTTAGCAAAGGGTGTCTAATCTTACTGTGTGATGTTACTATTAATCCAAATGGTTGGTTGACCAAGGGCCAGACTATTAGGAGTGCCCTGTACAGTGTCACCAAATAGACATGCAAGTACTTTAAGAGCTTAAATGTGTCTCACAAATATCAGCTACAAAGATAGGTTTAAATATATTTAATAATAAATAATAAAAGAACAAGAAAATATTCAGTAAGTAATCAGTTACATCAGAGTTCAAAATCACAGGAAATATTTAAAACAACATTGCAGAACAGTCTCAAATAAATAAAGAAAACATCTAAGCTATACTTCACTATATTCTTAACTGTATCTAAGAGAAATTACAGTATCCTAGACTTACTTACAGAACAACAAGCAGGCAGAAGTGGTGAGTGGATGTTCTTGTTAGGTCAAAGACAAAATGCAAAATGCCCCCCCCCTCTCACAGAGAGTTTTAAATTAATATCAAATATTACTGCTGGGTTAGCTTGAATGACATCACTTTTTGTCACCTGACTTTTGCTCCCAAGCTAAACCCCCACTGTCAGAAACTGCCATCATTTAACATCTCTCTGTGAAAATACACAGCCTTCAGATGTCTGCAACTCCTAGAAGACATAAAGCAATAAAACACTTACAAAACAACACAGAGAGTCTCCTAGTATAGACATCCTGTCTCCTGTTGACTGAAACTGAAAGCTAACTTCTCTTGATTATGTTCCATCAATAAAGCACTTCAATCTCAATTATTCTTAAGTTTTGCAAGCTAATCTCCTGTTAAAATGTATACAGCTAAACAATTATAATAGTGTATAAAATATCTCTTCAGCACACATGTCTATGCGATATGATATGCAGTTCTAATATAGTGGTAACAGAAGCAATTGCACCCTGCTGATATTCACAAATGACATACAACTATTTACAAAATTCCATATAGCTCAGCTGACAACATCTCCTTATTTCACACTTCTATATAAATCATATTAATATTCTCAAATGAAAAAATTATTTACAAAATTCCAGATAGCAGGGCTGACAATGTGACACCCCTCTCTGAAAACTCAAGCTAGTTTTTCAAGTGACCCCTGAGAAACATTGCTTGAGTGGGTTCAGCCTATCTGGGAATACCTTTTCCCATTCCCTGTCTTGAGAGACCATTTATGTTGCCATTACTTACCCCACTGCTGTGCTGAACTGTCATATCATATGCCTTCAACCCTAGGCTCCACCTTAGTAACTTGGCATTTTGTTGGCTGGCTCAATATAGCCATACTAAGGGATTGTGGTCTCTAACTACAGTGAATTTTCTTCCATATAGATAAGGCTGAAATTTCTTCAGTGTCCACACTATGGCTAGACATTCCTTTTCTACAGCAGCATAGCACTGCTCCTTGGGTTGGAGCCTAGGACTGAGCTATACCACTTTGTGCTCTTCTCCCTCTGAGGAGACCTGACTGACTACAGCCCCCACCCCATGGCTTGAAGCATCTACCTGCACAACAAATAATTTTCAGTAATCTGGACTGGCTAACACAGGGGGTCCTTCCAAAACTCCTTTAAGGTTATAGAATGCCTGCTTACATGCTGGTGTCCACACTACCTTATCTGTCCTGTTTTTATTCATCAGATCTGTGAGCAGAGCAGCTATGGCACTATAATTGGGGACAGACTTTCTGTAGTACCTTGCTCTCCCTAAGATACCCTCACCTACTTTTTGGTAACAGTGGCACACCATGGATAAATGGCTTCCACTTTGGCAGGTTCTGGCCTGATCTTACCACTCCCCACTCTATATCCCAGGTGGGAGACCTCTGCCATACCCACCTGACATTTGCTGGGCTTAATGGTCAACCCTTCCCTCTGTAGTCTACCCAACACTTTCCTGACATGCTGAAGGTGCTCTTGCCAGGAATGGCTGCAGATAGCAATATCATCCAGGTAAGCAAGGGCAAAATCTCCTGCTTCTGCTAGGATATGATCTACCAGGCTCTGGAAAGTCGCTGGGGTATTTTTCATCCCAAAGGGCATCTTTGTGAACTCATACAACCCAAAAGGAGTCACAAAGGCTGACCTCTCTCTAGCGCTGGGAATCAAGGGCACCTGCCAGTAACCCTTGGTAAGATTAATAGTGGTAAAATACTTAGCCCAACTCAGCTGCTCCAGGAGGTCATCTGTCCTAGGCATACAGTAAGCAGCTGACTATGTCTGACTATTTAATTTCCTGTAGTCCACACAGAACCTGGTGTTGCCATCCTTCTTTGGTACCAGCACAACTGGAGAAGCTGAGGGACTGCTGGACATGTGGATTACCCCTAGTTCCAACATTTCCTGTATCTCCTCTTTCAGGGTCTGTTTGACTCTCTCAGGCACCCTATAAGGGGCCTGCTTAATAGGCCTTTGGAGTTCTGTATCCACATGGTGCTGCACAAGGTAGGTGCACCCTGGTTTCCCAGTGAACATGTCCTCAAACTCCTGTAACACTGCTCAGATTTCTCAAATCTGGGTAGGGGATTTCTGCTGGGACATTGTTACCCCTTCCACTGAGATGTCAGTCTGAGCATCACTGAGGAGATCAGTCACAAGATCCCCCTCAGACTCCTCCTGCCGTCCACTGCAAATACTCAGCACAAAGGCCTCCCTATCATGGTAAGGTTTCATCATGTTAACATGGTACAATTTATGCCCCTGGCACCTGCCTAGCAGTTCTACATAGTTAACATCACTGACCTTTCTTACCACCTTGAAGGGTTCATCCCAGGCTGAGTGCAGCTTGTTGTGTCTGACAAGAATGAGAACCATTACCTGCTGCCCCACAGCATACTCTCTAGTTTGAGCATTCCTCTCATACCAGACCTTTTTCTGCTGTTGGGCTTCTGCCAATTTCACCTGGGCCAAACCCATGAGTTCCCGAAGCCTTGTCTTGAAGTTTAGTATATATGCCACAGCAGACTCCTTGTGAGATTCAAACTCACCCGCCCAGTCATCTCGAATCAAATCTAGAGGCCCCCTCACCTTATGCGATACAACTTAAAGGGTGAAAAGTCTGTGGATTCCTGGGGCACCTCTCTGTAAGCAAACAATAGATGGGGCAGTTATTTGTCCCACTTCCTACTGAACTGGTCTGCAAATGCCTGCAGCATGAGCTTGAGTGTAGGGTTTAACCTCTCAACAAGACCATTAGTCTGGGGATGGTACGGGGTGGTCTTTAGGTGCTTCAACCCACAGAGCTTCCACAGACAAGCCAATAGGTCTGACATGAAACTGGCACCTCTGTCAATCTGTATTTCTTTTGGAAAACCTACCCTGCTGAAAATCTCTAACAAAGCATTTGACACCTTTTCTGCCTCAATGGAGGAAAGAGCCACCTGCCCTATGGTATCTGGTAGCATAATCTACTACCACAAGAATACACTTTTTCCCTGTGGAACATGGGGTGCTCAGAGGCCCCAGAATATCCATTGCTACCCCCTCCCTCTAAAATGGCTCCTCAATCACAGGAAAGGCATCAAAGGAGCTGTGGTCATGTCTTCTGCCTTGCCTACCTTTTGGCAGTGCTCACAAGTCCTGCACTACCCTGTTACATCTCTGCAAATCCCAGGCCAATAAAAGATCTGCATAATATGTCTCTTTGTACATTTTATGACCATATGACCTGCAAAGGAATATCATGGGCTATGGCTAGAAGTGCCAGATGGTAGGTTCTGGGCACTACCAATTGCTGTATTCTTTAAATGACTACCCCTCCCTCAGGGGTCTACTCTCTGTACAGTAAACCTTTGATCCAGTATACAGATTCCCTCTTTCCTTGAGAATCAGGTGCCTCACTAGCCTTGCAATGTAGGGTCTGAGAGCTGAGCCTTTCTCAGCTCTCTCTTTGTAGCCTTTCCCATCTTCCCTTCCACAGGAAGTCTGGTATTTTCTGACAGTGGTACCTCACTGTTAGCCTGGGTACTACTACTCATCTCTGCCCTTGCAGTCACTCTGTCCAAGGGAACATCAGTACCCACAAGCAGCTGTGGCTCACCTTCAGTCTCACTACAACAGGGTAGCTCCCTCCCTGAATTAACCACCTCAGCAGCCCTGGCTGCAAGTCTGCAGTCTGTCTGGGTCTCCCCCAGACTACCAGACCCACATGCTTGTCTCCAAGCCTGACCGCTTGTAACTCCATGCACACAAGGTACTGCACTATCAAAATCATTCCCTGTCAGGACATCTACATGGATATCCTCAAACACACCTACTTGCTGGCTTCCTTTTCTACCCTCCCAGTCAAGGTAAACCCTAGCCAAAGGTATTTGGAATGGGGTTCCTCCTAGAGCTCTAACAGAAGTAGACTGCCCAAGCAAGTAGTGCTCCTCTTTAATCATTGCAGGCTTCACAATGGTTAGGTCAGAGGTTGCTCGTCTCTGAGCAATGGCCCCTTACCCATTTGCTAAGATAGGATATAACCTCTTTTAGTAGTTTGGTACGCTTGTTGTCTCGAGACAACTTACTACTAGCATTCTCTCTTACTGGCTTTCCTATCTTTTGTTCCCCACCTTGCCTCCATGGATATCTATATGCTACATGGCCACACTAGCTGCATTTAAAACATTTAACCCTTGGTCCTAGACATGTACCTGGGTTAGTGGCTTCTCCTGGTACTGGTGGACTTTGCTGGGGCAGTCTGGGCTGCTAATCATGGGTTTCCTTAGACCCATGAGCAGCACTGGGTATCCCTTTCCTGTGCATTGATGCCCTGCTTGCTAGGTATAAGTCTCCCTTTTCCCCAACTTGTCTGCTGTGTTACATTTTCTCTCCACTAGCCAGACTCTCATGTCCTCAGGCAAAGTGCTAAGGGCTTGTTCCCTCACCAAAAGTCTGCCAGCCCTTCAAAAATGGTAACCTGACATCCACTCACCCACCTGTGGAAATGAGTACTTAGTTCAGAAATATATTCAGACACACTTTCATCTGCCTTGCGTTTATGCTCACAAAACATTTTCCTATAAGCTTTAGATGTTAACTTAAAACATTCTAACAGACAATTTTTTAAAGTATTTTAATTTAAGCAATCAGTATCAGACAATTTAGAAATAACAGTTACAGCTTTACCATGGAGTAAGGAGGACAGGCGCTGAACCTAGAGCCCTTGGTCAACATTATACTGTTTACATACCCTTTCAAACATATGAATGATTTTGTAAATATGTTAAATTAATTAAAAAATATTTAAAAAGAACTGCCATCTGATCTATTTGATCAAAACATAGTCTTGAAAATAATGACAATGATCATGACAATGAGGTTAAAGTCAATAATTGCCTTATTATTTGAGAATCCTATACTAAAAAAGAACACCAAACTGCTGTACGTTTGAATTTTTTAATTCTGGTACCTCGGCCTTCGCCTTCTCCTGGAATACAATTCACATATCAAACACCACCCATATTTAAACAAACATTTAATTGTTTAATTGAAACACCATCCCCTAATTTTTCAATTAAATTTCCTTAATACTATATATAAAAATATATGTCTTTCTGGCAACAGCTTCCCTTTGCTTATATGGAATACAAAAACAATACATGACTCTTCTTTTTATGAATATAATAAATAAATACATAAATACATCAATGTGAATAGATCTTGTTTCCCTAAAAAACCCACACGGAAATTAATGCATGGATACATCAATGTAAATAAATAAATCATATTTCTCTGAAAAACCCACACAAAAACCCACACAAAAATCCACCCAAAAATTCTGCTACATATCACATATAATCTTGGTGGATAAACTATCCTAGAATATTTAGTAATATCTTCAAAATTTTAAATACCTCAGAATTTTCTTAAAATTTCAATATTTATGTGATTTTTAAATACCAATAGATATGTGGAATAATTTTAGACCTCCAAGTTCATCCCATTGGGAAACAAAGTTTTCAGATTGAAAATGAATCTGGATTCCATTAATAACAATTTCTCACGAAACATGGTTTCATTTCCAAATACATTGGGCCTACCTAGAACACCAAACATAAAACCCTCCGGAACCCCCTTATGTTGTTCACAAAAGTGTTTTCCTATTGGACTTTCTAACCTCTTATTTCTTATATCTCCCAAATGTTCAAGAATCCTGAGTTTGACCTTTCTAGTTGTCTGACCTACATACCATTTTGGTTTCTCACAACCACACCCAATAACATACACTACCCCAGTGGAATTACAGTTGTAATAGTCTAAAGCTTTATATCTGACCTCATTGATGTATCCATGCATTAATTTCCGTGTGGGTTTTTTAGGGAAACAAGATCTATTCACATTGATGTATTTATGTATTTATTTATTATATTCATAAAAAGAAGAGTCATGTATTGTTTTTGTATTCCATATAAGCAAAGGGAAGCTGTTGCCAGAAAGACATATATTTTTATATATAGTATCAAGGAAATTTAATTGAAAAATTAGGGGATGGTGTTTCAATTAAACAATTAAATGTTTGTTTAAATATGGGTGGTGTTTGATATGTGAATTGTATTCCAGGAGAAGGCGAAGGCCGAGGTACCAGAATTAAAAAATTCAAACGTACAGCAGTTTGGTGTTCTTTTTTAGTATATTGAAATTCGTGCAACTTGAGGAGGAGTGGTGGAGTTGTTTTTGTTATTTGCAACATGTCGGTGAACACCTCTTCTGTCACCCAGCCGGGTGCACCATCCATTCAACCAGTTAATCTGGCATCTTTATGGAGAGAAAGGGAAGAGAAAATGGCCACTAGTGACCCATGGGAGAGCGCTGCCACAGATTTTTCCGAGAGGTATGTGGAATTAGAGAGAGCTCTAATCAAAGAAGTCACAACCTTCTATGACTTGAAACTGCTAGAGAAATACATTGGGACTAACATCACACCGAGGGGTTTGAGGGTTGAGCGTTTGCCAGCCTTTGAGTTCTCCGAGGATGAATCGGATTTATCCCTTGAATGGAGAGACATTTCCATTAAATGTACTTTGGGATGGCTGGGTGTGCTAGCCAAAAGAAACGAAAGGGTGCTACAGAAAACTCGCTCTTCCATTTTGCTTTTACAAGAAAAATTAATAGAGGAGAGTTCCGCTTCTATTTTCAATAAAAATTTGGTGGAAATCAAAACTAAAGTGTCTAAAATTGAAGCAGAGGTTATATCCAGAAAAAAGAGAAAATACCTTTGTGATGTCAGGGATCACGATTCGGGTAAGCTGTTTTCCTGGCAGTACAGCTTTAAGAGGAAGCGAGGCGCTTCCCGTGATGTCATCAGGGGCCCGAGATCGTCTGCAGGAGAGACCTCAGCTTCGTCGGCGGATGAATCAACCAGCAGGAAGAGCGTTTCTTTCGAAAGTTTGAATATTGAGCATGAATCATTTACGGAGGCCAATGGAGCTGCAGGTGATTCCGAACAGAACTCAGTACAACAAAAAGGAAGAGGGCGCCGGTTTCAAGCGAAGGGAAGGAGAAGATAGTAGTGCATCGATAAAAGAAGAGGAGGGAAATGTTTTTCAAAAAACTGTTTTTTCCAATGAAAGGGAAGCACGACAAAATCTTATGCAGGACTATGTGCAGGACTCAATGTTATATGGAAATGTTGGTTTTGTGAGTGAAGAGAATGTGCTTCAAGAAATTCCATCAGGTTCTTGTAACAATACGGACACTCATGAAGGTGAGAACCATAATATAGTTAACATTTCTGATTTACACATTTCTGAGAGTGCTATGCAAGTCCTGTTTAAGGGTACTAAATTTGTGCCCGTAAGCTTTCCTTCTTTGGCAGATTTATGTATGGAAATCAAGCAGTTTTGCAGAAAGTTGTACTTAAGGGATTTTTTTGTAGATCAAAATTGTTCGTCTCATGATAAAACCCATGAAGCAAATGTGATTGATGTTGTTGAAAATTTTGATTACACAGAAAATGTTGAATGTTTAGAAGATTCTTTGCTAAATTTAACATTACATGAAAATGAATTTGTGGATATTCATGCACATGAGGAAGTGTGTGAACATGGGGGGGGCTTTTCTTTTAGTACAGGCTATGGCAGGCTAACAGTTCCCAAAATTCCCTATCACAGTGAATTTATGCCACCAAGAAGAAATTTGGTCATTAACGTTTTTGAGAAGACACTATTGAAAATTGTGGAAGAAGAACACAATAAATTTTGTAGGAAAAAGAAAAAATACAATTTAAATAGAGAAGAGTGGAAGGCTCTGTCACATTTAAAAGATGTTAATGACCAGTATGTGTTTTCTCAAGCTGATAAAGGTGGGAACTGGGTAGTTCTTTCCAGGGACAAATACAATTCTATGGCTCTGGAACTGTTAAGGGACACCATTACTTATTCAGAACTACCCATAAATCCATTAAGAGAATACAATGCTTTACTATTAGAACTATTGGAAAGAGGTGAAAGGTTAGGTTTTCTAACATCGGGGGATGTAAGGAAGTTGTATATCAAGAATCCGAGGATAGCTAGATTTTTCATCATTCCTAAGATACACAAAGATATGATTAATCCTCCAGGGCGTCCCATAGTCTCTGGCAAAGGGGGTTATTTACAAAATGTAGGAATATTCCTCGATTCCTTATTGAAATGTCATTTGGCTAGGGTACAGTCACATGTTAAGAACAGTGATGAGGTGTGCTTGGAAGTTAGTAAAATCGTATGGGATGATAATTTTTATTGGGCTAGTGTAGACGTCAGGTCCCTTTACACTAGCATCAATAGATTGCAAGGTTTAAAGGCAGTGGAGAAAATGTTGGGGGATGGACCTAGGACTTTCTACATTACCAGTTTATTGGACTTCTGTCTAACACACAATTGCTTTGGTTTTGAAGGGAAGCAGTTTTTGCAGAAGGAGGGTACAGCAATGGGGGCAGCTTTTGCGCCCTCATATGCTATTTTGTTTATGGCACATTTTGAAAACAATTATATTTATCCTTCTGAATTTTATAAAAACAAAGTAGTTAAGTATATGAGATTCATTGATGATTTGCTATTTCTATGCAGGGGCACTCCAGAGGAATTCACAAACTTTGTTTGTGAGATGAGGAATAATACCTGGGGACTAGATTTCACTTACATTGTGGGGGGCAGAAGTATCCAATATTTAGATGTGGAAATCTATTTAGGTCCTGAAAATAAAATACAGTACAAACCACATTATAAAAAGACCGCAGCTGAGAATTTTCTTCATGCATCCAGCATGCATAGTGATTTTTTGATAAAATCTTTACCTTTGGGTGAATTTAAGCGAATAGGTAGGCACACATCTGAAAAGAAACTGATTCTTAGTGAGTTCGATAAGGTTGAAAGAAAATTGATAGGAAGGGGTTATTCCAAAGGAAGTGTGAGGGAAGCCAGGAGGAAGGCAGAATATGAGTCAGGTCTTGGTGACCGAACCGGGAAATGGGGTGAGTCATGGAATTTTGGGAAATCTAGCATTGTTGATGACGATGACTATGGTGAAGATAGGTCTGGTGACAACATATTTTTTGTCACCAGATACTCACAATTTTCTAACACTCTCAGGGAAATAGTGCGGAGATTTTGGCCCATTATCAGTGAGGATGAAAAAATAGGAAAACTTTTTCCGTTGAGGGTTACCTTTTCTTATAAGAGGTATTTTGATCTCAAGGAATTGTTGAATTTCAGAGGGAACAACATACCTAATAAATGTAACAAAAGAGGAACATTTAGATGCGGAAAGTGCAAGGTTTGCATTTGGGTTAAAAACTTGGATGGTATCAAAATCAATGAGGTCAGATATAAAGCTTTAGACTATTACAACTGTAATTCCACTGGGGTAGTGTATGTTATTGGGTGTGGTTGTGAGAAACCAAAATGGTATGTAGGTCAGACAACTAGAAAGGTCAAACTCAGGATTCTTGAACATTTGGGAGATATAAGAAATAAGAGGTTAGAAAGTCCAATAGGAAAACACTTTTGTGAACAACATAAGGGGGTTCCGGAGGGTTTTATGTTTGGTGTTCTAGGTAGGCCCAATGTATTTGGAAATGAAACCATGTTTCGTGAGAAATTGTTATTAATGGAATCCAGATTCATTTTCAATCTGAAAACTTTGTTTCCCAATGGGATGAACTTGGAGGTCTAAAATTATTCCACATATCTATTGGTATTTAAAAATCACATAAATATTGAAATTTTAAGAAAATTCTGAGGTATTTAAAATTTTGAAGATATTACTAAATATTCTAGGATAGTTTATCCACCAAGATTATATGTGATATGTAGCAGAATTTTTGGGTGGATTTTTGTGTGGGTTTTTGTGTGGGTTTTTCAGAGAAATATGATTTATTTATTTACATTGATGTATCCATGCATTAATTTCCGTGTGGGTTTTTTAGGGAAACAAGATCTATTCACATTGATGTATTTATGTATTTATTTATTATATTCATAAAAAGAAGAGTCATGTATTGTTTTTGTATTCCATATAAGCAAAGGGAAGCTGTTGCCAGAAAGACATATATTTTTATATATAGTATTAAGGAAATTTAATTGAAAAATTAGGGGATGGTGTTTCAATTAAACAATTAAATGTTTGTTTAAATATGGGTGGTGTTTGATATGTGAATTGTATTCCAGGAGAAGGCGAAGGCCGAGGTACCAGAATTAAAAAATTCAAACGTACAGCAGTTTGGTGTTCTTTTTTAGTATATTGAAATTCGTGCAACTTGAGGAGGAGTGGTGGAGTTGTTTTTGTTATTTGAGAATCCTAGTCAGGATCTATGGAGGGAAGACAAATGCAAGACCATAAAGTAAAATTTGAATTAATATTGCAGTATAACACCATATTACATAATGATGGCACTCTGCACTTGACAAGGTATATATTCCTTTTGTAAGCAAGCTCTTAGGTAGCCAGAGCTTTCCAACTTCCTTTGTAGATTGTTTGATGCTTTATTCAGAATAATATCTACCTCAGATTTGATTAATGGGAGCATTTCACCCCTCCAAGAAATCAGTATGGGGGGATAGAAAATAATGTCATTTATCCACATGCTTTTGCATTTTAATTCCTGAACTCTTATTCAATATATGATCTTAAACCCTTTAGTAATTTGCATTATGTTTGCTAATCATTATATCAGTATTCCAGCATTTATGGATGAGTTTGATATGCCTCCATAATCCTAATGTTTCTTTTAAATATCTACTGAATATTGAATAATAGTAAAGTTTCAAATTACAAGCTTAATCCAGAGAAATTCACATTTTTTCAACTCAGCCTATGACTAATGACCTATGGCAGAACAAGATACGAAAATGTAAAAACACAAAAGCACCTACTATAAGGATGAGCGAACTCCACACTACAAAGAACGAAAAAATAAAAAATGAACAGTGCGGACTCCAAAACATGGCCAGTTCGTAATAACACTCCTTTATTACAAATACAAGGTAAGCGTTTTCATGACATACATGCTCGCTTCATCAGACCATCTATATGTCCTTTCATATTAAAAATCTCTAATGCTTCAGTTTATAAACCTGTTCATTACTCAACATTTCATGCATACTGTTATTATAAAAAGAAGTGTCCATGATGACTGGTGGTCCACCCTTATCAGCAGGTTTTATAATAATATTAACATCCCACTGTAGATCTTTTAAAGTTTCTTGCTCATGCCTATTTAAAATATAAAAACTTCTCTTATTATGTGTTTGATCAAATAGAGAATATAAATCATCTATACATAGCTTGCCAAATGCTTCTAACTATGGATGATTAATAGGCATGTAATTAATAGGTTTTACAAATGTTTGTATTACCAACAGTACCTGATTCAGATGCCAAAAATTGCATCTTCAACATCACATTCCGAATAAACATCTTTACATCCAATATGGTTTCAGTTAAATCCACTGGCTGTGGAGGTATAAAGGTCAGTCCTTTTTCAAGGACAGAGATTTCATGAACAGATAAAGTATTTTTGGAGATATTCCATACTAATGAGGGCTCACATTTCTCCACATCTTCTTGATCACTTGGAGCCCTTCTACTTCTGGTGTATGTTTTCTTATCCCTCTCCCCCCTGCTTCTGGATTGACACTGACTGTATCTTGTCCTTTGTCATATGGGAAATGGTAGCCCATAAAAGAAGCGTACTGTTTTTCTGAGGCATTTTTAGAGACAGTCTATGAAATGTGTTTCAGCTGTACAACTGCCTCTTCTCCAAAGTTTACCATAATAGTAACAGTAATGCCAGATGGAATATGAGTATTCTTATCTCTATCTATATCCTCTCCACAACTAGATAGCTTCTCTATTTCTTCTGGGATCAAACATCCATTTGTTATAGTGGATTCAGCCATACCAGAGTCTGCATTACTAAATGACACAGATGTGTTTGGACTGGTATGGTCACCTGCCGCTGTCTCCATAGTACTGGCCATAACAGTCTCTACCCTACTGGTGTTTTGTTGTTGATGCACCTCTTTCCCTGGTCTGGGCCAAAAGAATACTTTCCCCAGATGAAACTCCATCATGTCTCTTTCTATCTTTTAAAATTTCCCTTGTATGAGTCTTTTCCCATTCAGTTCAATAGTATCATATACATGTGCAAGACTGGAATCCAGAACCTGCCCTGAATATTTATGATACAACTCCACTTGTTTCCTAATGGTTTCTTTCAGTGACTGCTCTTCATGCCAAAAAAGTTTCATATACAAAAGCCCATTCTTCAAGTTAGTCACTTGCCATCTGGGAAATGCTCACCATGGCTAGGCATACTGAGTACCCTAAAACCATGAGGGACAATGCGGTACATCAAACATGCCTCAAAATGCTGTCTCTGTGCCTGATATCTCTTTAACTTATACATATTATCTTCAAGCGCATGTATACATTTATTCATTTCAAAGCTATTAGTCTGCAGCATTTCCAGTTCTAGATTACCCAAGGCTTCTTTATCCATACATAGCAAGGGATTATCTCTGATATCCAGCAATAAATCCAATATTCTGTGAAGTTTATTGGTTTCATAACAATGCTCTTCAGGCCTCCTATTGACACCAGCAGCCCCACCGATATGTTGGTTATGTATAGCTGCCTGCTCTGGATTATAATCCAGTTCTATAATGGCATTCCCTTCGGCCATGCTCCCAAGTAGATGCAGAACAAGATACAAAAATGTAAAAAACACAAAAGCACCTACTATAAGGATGAGCAAACTCCACACTACAAAGAACGAAAAAATAAATAACAAACAGTGCTGAGTCTAAAACACAGCCAGATTGTAATAACACTCCTTTATTACAAATATAAGGTAAGCATTTTCATGACATACATGCTCGCTTCATCAAAATACTATAAAACAAGGCAGACTTTTAAAATCAAATCATCCAATCAAAATATTTCTTCAGTGTCACACCCCTCTTTTAAAGAAACTACAAATTAGATATATTTAAACATCCCTACAACACAAAACGTGCACAAACTGTATGAAATTAATGTAATATAAACAACTCACACTTACTACATTAACTAAATATATAAATGCACATATAATAAGATATAATAAAACAAGACTAACGTTAATCAATTAAATCACTATAACAAATATATATATCAAATAGGACTCCTATAAAATATACATGGGTATATAAAACATATGAATACAAGTAAACATCCTATACTTACTAAATAAGTAAATAAAACAATTTATATGCATATCATATACATATAAATGTACAAATAAAAACATAACTCACATTCACTTAAAGATCTAGCTTTTAAAATGGGCTTCAATGGCATTTGTCCATTTAAGCCCATCTCACCATCTGCCTTAACTGGATAATCCACTTGACTTCATTGACTTCTGTATAATTACAAAAGTTTTCTTTTCGCTCTCTAATTTTTACTTGTTCAATTACCATAAAATCAAATTGGTTTTCAGTGGTGTTACAACTAACATGTCTGGCAAGGGCATTATTTTTATTTTGATTACTAATATTATATAGGTGTTCTCTTATTCTATCTCTAAGTCTTCTGTTGTTTTTTCCAACATAAGAAATATGGCACACTGTGCACTGAGCTAAATATACTATATTAATACTATTACAGTTGGCTTTCACATACAATTTATACTGTTTTTGTATGTCTTGATGAATAAACATACCACTGCTATTGATATATTGACAATAATTACAAGCTGAACAAGGCTTAGTACATCTAACTAATCCATGTCACCCATGGTCTTTATAATTATTTTCCCTATATCCATACAACAATCTCTTTATGGATTTCTTATTCTTATATCTAAAACTCGGGCAATCTCCCACTACATTTTTAACTTTCATATCAGTGGTTAAAATGCTCCAATATTTACTAATAATTTCTCTGATATATTTATTGTCATTGCTATAAAATAGTGAAAATTTCACATTATTATTCACTAGTGTCTGTGGCTTTTTTGCACATAATTCATTCCACTTTGAAAAATAGAGGCGAACAAAGGTGGCTCTTTCATGACGTACATTATCAAAAATAGGGGAGATATAAGAATCGCTATATCCTCTCCTTGTAAAATTATCATTTAAATTTAAATTCATTTGCAAACCCTACAGCAGATACCGTTCAATCTAGAAGCTTTAACAGCGTGCCCCTTTACTACATTGGCAAATACATAAGGGGAGGGTGCATGCTGTTCCTATGGAGCAATTTATTACAATAATACAATTATGAATGAGTTTGATATGCCTCCATAATCCTAATGTTTCTTTTAAATATTTACTGAATATTGAATAATAGTAAAGTTTTAAATTGCAAGCTTAATCCAGAAAAATTCACATTTTTTTCCACTCAGCCTATGGCTAAAGACATGTGACCAAGTAAGTATCCCCATGCTAGAACTGTGAATAAAGTATAACTCAGATATAAAGTTATTTTTTTCAATATAATATTACAACTCTATTAAAATAGAATACCAGACCTCGAAAAGAGAGCAAAATTAAATTTCATTTTTTTGTCAATTCATTTATCAAATAAACAAATTCCCTAATAAAGTCTTGCAAATTCCACCCACATATTAAAAAAAACACTTACTTTCATAATTTGTTTGGAAAGAGAAGCACCTTAAAATGAAAAAAGAAAAACTGATGGGACCAAATAATAACATCTGTCTGTAAATTTTGAACATGTATCTTTATTGAAATATTTCAAAATTTTTCTAACTACTTTCTGATTGCCAGATATATAAAATGTCTAATGATCAGTTACTATTATGGGTAAATCATTTCAGTTTTCAGCAGTTAATGAGGAACACCTTCCTCTAGTCTTATTCTTCATCCCTCAGTTTTCAAATTTTCAGTAGATTACTAACTTATGAATATTAAAATTTATTTTGATATTAGGTTTTTAGGTGGAATTTAACCTACGCCAACTCCATCTCAAAAACACACATGAGATAACAGATAAAAAGCCTTTATCATATTCAGACTTTCCCTTCCTCATGGGGAAAGTTTTATTTTAATACATTACAGAACTATGCATTAGCCTCACTTTCAGAATAAGAGAAATGTGGGGAGCACTGCTTCATCTCCCCTTTGCCACAAATGTTCTGATATCTCCATAATTGCAGAAATGGGTAAGACTGTCTTGCCATGGGTGTTGAGGCTTAAAGGTCCTCATTCCCTTTCAGATTTTTATAACAATATAGGGCCTGATTCACAAAGGCTTGCACGGAGTCTAAGAGTAAAGTAAGACTCCATGCAGCCAACATGTCTGCCGAGGAATCCAGGAACAGCCGGTAGGGGCGTGCAACAGAGCTCCCAAAACAAGCCCTACACGGACAAGGCTTGGATATGCAAATTACCTCAATTGCAGGTGAAAGCTATGCAACTGAGGTAAATTTGCAATCCAGGAAATCCAAACCTGTCCGAGTAAGAGTAGTGTTATTTGTAGAAATGTACTCAGTTGACAACTGATTACAGTTCTGCAAATAGCAAAATGGAGCCATGATAGCTCCAAAAAAGGGATTCATCCAGTTGAGGAAGCATGCCAATGGCCAAAAATACAGCCATTGGCAATGTTCACTGATGCAAAATAAAAATAAAATATATATTTTTTTTTCATCCCGATCCCCGGGGTTTAAGCATAGCGCAGCACGCAAACGTACTGCACTCTAAAAAACAGAAAATAAATAAGTAAGATGTGGATTTTATTGCTATTCTGAATTAACAATGCAAGGGAATGGCAGGCTGAAGACAACATGGCCACCGAGTAGAGGTTGCTAAGGGGGGAAGCTCAGTCAAAGAGATATAACCAAGCTTTAGTAGGCAATCCTATGCAAATGAGGGTTAGGATAGTGAATCGCAAGTTTACATAGCAAATGAGCACAGTCAGTGGAGTGTAGGAGTAGGATAAGGGGAGTAACAGAGTAGAAGATAGGTGACATCATGAGAGGGGTATGTATGAAAGAAGTGAAGCTCATTGGAGCAGAGTGGCATGCGTCAGCTGTCATTTGCACATCACTGGAAGAGGTGTGCCAACAGGTATGCTAGGTAAAGGCAAGAAATTGAAGGTGTATGCCGTGGATAACACTAAAGTTTCTTGCTGAGCATGTATGCGCGCGGGTGCGTGCCTGTAAACCTGAGTAAGACTGCGTGCACGTGTGTAAGTGTGTGTGCGCGCGTTTAAGTCGGAGTAAGCATGTATAAGGCTGTTTAAAGTTGTGTAAGTGTGTTTGTACTGGTGTGCATGCATTTTACCAAGAATAAACAAGTTTTAGTCAGTGTAAATCCAAAAAGTGCCAAAACGAAGCGTGGAGAAAAACTCAGTTTTATAAATTTATTAAATCCACACCAAAACAGATACAGACCAAATTAAAAGCACATACAAAACACCATCGCCTTAAACATTCAACCTTGTGTTTTCGTCTTTTTTACATAGACTTCATCAGATGACCAATATACTCAATATTGAAGAATAATTTTATATATTTTAATGGGGAATTTTATCAACAGACACAGGGGGTAGCAATGGGAGCTGCTTGTACCCCTACTTATGCTAATTTGGTCCTAGCAAAATGGGAGGAGAAATACATATTAAATACTGAATTCAAAACCTGCTGGACACTATACTGTAGGTTTTCGGATGATATAGTTATTTTTTGGACAGCGGGAAAAGAACAATTTGAGGAATTCATGGTGTATATGTGTAATACAACTAATTTTCTAAGGTTTACATACAATATCTCTGATACCAGTTTGCAATATTTGGACATAGACGTATATAAGATGGGGACAAAGTTTGAAACTAAAATATTTAGAAAATCATCTTTTTGTAATTCATTTCTACATTTTGAGAGTGCACACCCCATGCATTGTAAGAAGAACATTGACAAGGGGCAATTTGTAAGGGTTAGTCGCATGACTAGTTCTGAAAATGATTTTTTTAAGGAATGTGAGTTACTGGAAATGATGTTTTTAGAGAGAGGCTACTCCCTGAATTTTGTTAAGCAAATAAGGGAAGAAGTAGTAAAAGGAAGAAATAGTAAATTTAAACCCATACAAAAATGTAAGGAATACAATAATGAGTTCAAAGATAATAAAGAAAATAATGGGGATGAATTTCAACAGGCTTTAATATTAGAAAATAATGGTGTAAATAATAATGTTAATTTTTTTTTAAGGGAATGGGAGAGATTTGTTTCTCTTTCAGATTTAGAGAATATAAATAACATCCCACAAAAGGTAATTTATAAAAATTCACAATGTATCAGAACTATTTTGGAAAATAAACACAAAGGTAGTCTTAATAGAAGTAGGGTTGGTACATATAAATGTGGTCATTGTAATCAATGTACATACCTTTTGAATACAGAGAAGTACTACCTGAAATGTAGAAACAAATGGATTAATAGTTCTGACCATTATAATTGTGAAACCAAGGGAATAATTTATCTGGCTATTTGTAAAGTATGTGGGTCCTTCTATGTTGGAAAGATGGAGAGGATGTTAAGAAGAAGGATCTATGAACATACTTATGAAATTTCAGTGGGGAAGGAAACTAATGCCCTTTTTAAACACACTAAGGCATGTTCTGAATCACAATTTGGGTTTATGGTATTAGAACAAATTAAAAATGATATTGGGGGTGAGCCCGGGAAGATAAAATAGAATTTAGAGAGTTATGGTGGCAGGTAACCTTGGAAGCAGGTAGCCCCCTGGTTTGAATGATTACATTTCCATTTTACCATTATTAAAACTAAGGTCTGCCAAACTTTGAAGGAACATGAAGTGTAATATTAACAACAGCCACCAGATGGCATAAGTAATCCACTGTCACAAGGATTCTCTGTATTTCACAAACACATTATAAGCACTTTAAAATTAAATTTTAAATGTTATTTAATGGCTTTTTGGATATATTAACTATTTCTCATTTTAAACAGACAATTTTAAGTGAATTAATTAAATTAATGTAATTTTTATAGTAGTTTAAGTGGCAACAAGTAAAGAATTTTAATGGTTAACATTTTAAATGATTAAACAAAATTAGAGCTGTGGAATCATTGTTTTTTTTTTTAAGTGGTAATTAACTACCCATAGGTTATTTATTTAATTGTTTTTATATAAATATTGGATTTCCTTGAGTATTTTGGTCATCTAATGAAGTCTATGTAAAAAAGACGAAAACGCAAGGTTGAATGTTTAAGGCAATGGTGTTTTGTATGTGCTTTTAATTTGGTCCGTATCCGTTTTGGTGTGGATTTAATAAATTTATAAAACTGAGTTTTTCTCCACGCTTCATTTTGGCACTTTTTGGATTTATTGGTTAATTCGTGCAGTTTATCCACTACTTTGGTTTAGTCAGTGTAAGTATGTGTGCGCGCATGTGAGCTGGTGTGCGCGTGTTTGCGCTTGTGTGCGTGGTGCTGCTCCCCTGAGGAAACAGAAAGGAAAAAGGAAGCACAACAAATAGTAGGAAGTTAACCAGGGAGTACTAGCAGAGCTAGCAGGTGAAAACAATCAGAATCAGGCAATTACACAGGCAGTACACTAGCCCAGCCCAGCCCAGCACTTAAAACTCTGCAAACAACATTCCACTATGTTTCTCTCAAGAGACACTGCAACACTGTAGTAAGCTAATAGATGTGAAAACTGAAAAAGCTTTACTGAGACAAAGTAATGTTAGGGGCTGCCATTGCTGTTAGAAGGCGACATATGCAACATGCTGAGGGTGGTGACAATGCAAATGCTTCTGGACAACCCACAGTGAGGAGACGGAGAAGAGTGTACAGGCCTAGGGTAACCTACCAGGGGCTACATGAGCTGGAGATAGTGGAGTGCTATAGAGTGGACAGAGACCTCTTGCAGCAAATTGTTGAGCTGTGCAGGCCACGCCTCACACACAGAACCAACAGAGGGGAACCCATCCCAGTGGAAACCAAGGTATGTGTTGGCCTAAGAATATGAGCAACAGGTACCTTCCAGAGACCAACTGGTGATATGATGGGGATATCACAGGCATCAGCATCCAGGGTACTGCACCAGTTCCTGGATGCCATGTCAGCACATGTCGGTGATCATGTATATTTCCCCAATTCCCATGAGGTATTGGCCAGCAATATGCGTCTCTTCCAGCAAATAGCGGAATACCCTGAGGTAGTGGGTGCAATAGACTGCATGCACATGTGCATCAAAGCACCAGCTGGTGAGCGGGGTAGGGTCTACTTCAACCGCAAGGGCTTCCCCTCCATCAACTGCCAGGTTGTGTGTGATGCCCAGGGCATAATACTGAAAGTGTGTGCTGGCTGCCCTGGAAGCTACCATGATTCCCATATCTGGCATCTGACGCAGCTGTACCAGAAATTTGCCAATGGGGACATCCCTCATGGTCACCTAGTGGGAGATGCTGGCTATGCACTGGAGCCATGGCTGATGACACCCATCAGAAACACACACACACACCTGAACAGGAATGCCATAATGAGGCACACACACAAACACGAAATGTAATCGAGCATGTGTTTGGCCTGCTCAAGTCACGGTTCTGGTGTCTGGAAACATCTGGTGGAGCCTTGCAGTACTCACCAACTACACGTACCTAAATTGTCATGGTATGTGCCATGCTACATAATATGATCCTTCGAAAACAGCTGCAGCAGGAGCAGCATAGGCCTGGGCCAAACAGCCCCCCACCATTGCCAAGGCCATCACAGGCAGAGTGTGACTCGGAGGAGGAATAACCTGAGCCTGCCCCAGTAGGCAGAAGGAGGCGTGCCCAGTATGCTTTTGCCTTGGCAAAGAGGCAACGCATAGCACATACACTGGCTCAGTAGGAACCCTGGAAATTATACCTCTCTCTGACTCGCACAAATAGTAAAAGGGATGCCTAACTTGACAGTATCTGTTTCCAAACATGTATAGGGAGTGCAGTATGTGCATCCGACATAGGACACCCTGCAGCACCACCTGAGGCATGATTTCCATGTGTTAAGCAATATAAAGCAGTGCTAAACAGCTTTCACCACCATTTAGTATATGTAAAGCAATTGCACGCACTAACACTAGCACAACTGTGGTCAATGTTGAGCAATACTGGGAAATGTTCTGTAATGTTGGTTAACATTGAGCAATGTTGGACAAGCCTGGTCTACATTGGGCATAGCTGAACAAAAGCCAACATGCTCATATTTGCTCTACTGGCCCTTAAGCAGTCTGGTCTGCTCAGTATGAAAATATAAAGCAGTGACAGGCCTCAAACGCAGGATACTGTGCATTACAGTCATAGTACTGAACCACTAAACCATGACAGTATTGCACTGGTCTGTCTGTATGAAGAAATGTTGATAAGTCTATGCAACGTATCTCATGGAAACCCTGCAGGCACAGCATAATCCCTGTCGAGTTATGACACAAAGGTGAGCCCTGCAGTAAGAATAGAACCTGATTTTCAACACACATATAGTATAATTGTTAATATTGGTCATGTTCACACACATCAACAAATGTACTGGACTTCAGACAGCAACATACTGAAAGGTCACACTGGGCATGCTCACACACTTGAATAAATGAGACAAATGTCAGGCAACAAAACACTGAAAGGACAGACTGGGCATGCTCACACACTTGAATAAATGAGACAAATGTCAGGCAACAAAACACTGAAAGGACAGACTGGGCATGCTCATACACTTAGCCCATGTCTGAGTATAGCAGTGGGCCACACATATCCGGCAGTTGCATGTGTTAACACAGCAACCTCTCAGTATTCACCAATCTGCCATGTGCACACAGTTATATGACAACAGACATAGATATAATATATCGGAACCCTGTCATAATAAAATATGGTCTGCAGATACTTAGGTTGTTCGTAGAAAGTGTGAAAGCAAAGAAGAGAAAAAAACTGCAATCAGTATCGTCAATAAACAATGTGCATCCCGAACATTACCATAGGTTGATACTAGCCTATCTGCCCTAGGGCATGTATAAGCCTAGCCAGAGTGTGTTTGGCTTTTGCAGCCCTGTTAGATTAGTAGACTGTGCCTGTGAATAGTAGGACACACAAGATAGGCCTTTTACATTTGCTTTATTGTGCCTCTGTCCAGCAGGGACCCAGAAGAGATTCCAGGGGTAAACATACGATCACCCATCCACTCGTCAATATGTCTCCTGTAGGGGGTCAGTGAGGGGCTCAGCCTATGTGGGACTGGTATCCCATTCCAGAGTGAGGGGAGCGTCTGGGATAGAAATGTGTCCCTCCAGCATGTCCTATAAATATCTGTGCTGAGGTGTAAGTCCCTGGATCATTTAGCTCTAAGGGATCCGGATATCCTGAGGTGGAGCATGTCCATTAATTCTGTGTTGGACATGGCTGTAAACAACAGGCACAGATCGCATCTGAGTAGGTGGTAAGTGACTGAGTAGAGCTGGAGTTACTTTAGCCAAACTGCACAGGGCATTTGTGTGAGCCCCTAGATCCACTTGGTGAGGTACTTTTGTGGCCAATACAGTTGCTGCAGGTGTCGGGTAAGGTACATCCCAAATGGGGCATTGTATCCAATCATGGGCATCATGAGTATAGAGGCACAATGACTTTACTTGATCTAGATGTGAAACATGTTGGGATAGGGAGGGCTATATAGAATGTCTGTCAAACCACTATGGCAATGCGATTGTCAAAGGCAAGATTACAAACCACTCATGTCCCCATATCCCTAACAACTTCTACCATACTTAATGTAATAACACCTATGTGGTAATGTGTGGGCACTATGTGATTCCCAAAGGGGATGACTATGCATTTAATGGCATTCAGCTGTAGGCCATGGCTCTGGCACCAGTTATCCATCTCTGTGAGACCCTTTTGGAGGATGCTTGTGCCAGCTGGAGAGTCAAATATGGCACCCAGTTTGCAGTCATCTGTGAACATGGTCAGCCATATTCCTCCTGTGTTAGCCTGTACGTTAGAGGAATATATACTGAACAAGACAGGTCCTAGGACTGAGCCTTGTGGGATGCCACATGTAACTGGTGTAGAGTCAGACATGGCACCTGCAATACATACCATGTGGGTACTATCCCTGATCCATGTAGCAATCCATCTTGTGACATATGTGTCGATATCTAAGCTGGTGAGCTTATGTATGATGCCCGAGTGGGGTATTGTTGTGAAGGTTTTTGTGAGGTCCAGGTAGGCTGTGTGGACTACCTTCCCTACATCTGTGGACCTGGTAACTGTTTAAAGAAGTCGACCATGTTCAAGAGGCAAGATCTGCCCACAACAAAGCTGAATTGTGTAGGATCCAGTGCCTGTAGGTTCCCGATGTCTGTGTGTATGAGTACCATGATGATACGCTTCATAGCTTTTCAGACCAGGCTAGATAGGCTTATAGGGCGATAGTGCCCAGGGTCTGTTGTGGCACCACCTTTGTGGAGTGGGACCACTGTTGCTGTACGCCATTCCTTGGGTACATAGCCTGTAGTAAGTCTGATATTGAACAGTGACTTCATGTGAGGGTTATGTTCTTCATGAAGCTTGTGTAAGATGCAGGCTGGGACACCGTCCGGTCCCATTGACGCTGTGTTGTCTGTTTTGGAGAGGGCAGCACTCACCTGATCATCTGTGATGTCAGAGAGGCTACACTCTGTTGGGATGGACATTTGCTCATTAGGGGGGATGGGGGGTGACATTTGTACTGAACCTGTTTGCCAGGATGATGGCAATGTCTGTGGGTTCAATGTATGTATTGTCATTTTGCAGTAACACACAGCATATCTGGGAGTTGGCACCCAGGTTCATGACATAACTAAAGAAGACCTTGTGGTTGTTCTCAGTGTGTGGTGCAATTTACCTTTCAAAGTGGGTCTTAGATGAATTCATGAGTGAATGTAGCTTCTTGCTAGTACTGATCAGAGATGCCTTCCCTTATTGGGATTGTGCTCTATCATGTAGTAGCCCCCTCCTTTTGTTGTATAGCTTATTTATGGCCGTGGCCCACCAGACAGGTCCCCTGCCTTTGGAGGAGTGAGTCTTGTTCTTATTTGGGATAACACGATCCATGCATTCCAGTAGGTGTCAATAGAATGTGTTTGTAAAGGATTCAGCAGTCTGAGCCGTACTTACCTCTGTCCCAGGGTCTTTGAAGGATACCACCTTGGTTTAGAGAAGTGTGACATTTGCTGTTGGTAAGTACTTCACCGAGAGAACCTAGGATGGGGATGGGGATGGGGACGGGATATGGATGTCCAGTGAGATAAATGTATGGTCTGACCTTACCAATGAGGGGCATACCTCTGGTATGGAATATGGAGTCCCTATGTTGGTGATGATCAGGTCCAATATGTTTTCCCCTCATGTGGGTGTGGTGACCAGTTGTGATATAGCATTTGTGTTTAGAAATTCTAGCAACTGTTGGGCGAGGGTGTTGTGGCTTGAGTAGTATTCCCTGTCAATGTTTCTGTAGTTGAAGTCACCCCATATAATGGTGTTTGTAGAGACTGTCATATCCTCCAGTGTTCCCAGGAAAGCTGAGTGGGGTTCCTGAGTTTGGGAGGGTGGTCTGTAGCAGGCTACAAACTGGAAGGCAGTTTTGCCCACTGTTAGTTGCACATGTATGGTCTCTGATGCTTCCTGCGGTGCTACTAACCTGGAGGTGTGTGTATCTGTGATGTATACGGATACTCCCCCTAAATTTGTTGATCGGTCTGAGTCTTGTGGCCAAAAAGCACGGTATGAAGTATAACCTGGTAGTACTGGTGTGCATTTGGGAGCCTGAACCAGGTGTCTGTTACTGCCCAGATAGTGACATTCACCATAGTGAGGGAAGTCTTGAGTGCATGCATTCTGGGGTCTAGACATCTGGTGTCGAGCAGCATTACCCGTACTCTCTTTTGCCTTGTATTGTCCATGGAGGTGGGTTTGTCATTTGAGCCTTGCCCAAAAAAGGCACTGTGGGGGTGGCAACAGCCTTAGCCAGTATTTGAAAGTCCAGGGGTGACAGGTGCAAGCTGTCCATAGTGAAGCTATGTGGCATGTCGAGCATGTCATCCCAGGCTGACAGACACTGGATCCCCTTTGAATGACACCAATATGTTAGCCAACTGTTACAATTGATCAGCTTGTCTGTATACTGTGCCATCATTCTTGGTGAGGGTAAGATGCTGCACAAGGTCAGGGTCATACTGGCCTGGGTAACATGATCAGAGAGCTCCTCTACGTCCCTTGTCATGTAGTCCAGGGAGGAACGTCTGAGGTAATTCACACCAGCATGGACAATGATGGAGTCATATTTGTACTTGCTTTGGAGTGACCTGAGTGCATGTTTAATGTGGCAGAACCTGACACCTGACAGACAGCTCAAAGTGTCCTTCTCCATGTTCAGCCTGGTGAGTGTGACGTCAGTGTGTCTGACAATAGAGTCTATTACAAGTGTATTCGGTGTGTTTTTAGCCCTAAGGGCAGTGACTGTGTGGCACACTGACTTTGTGAACCATGTGATATGTGGGTAATGTCGTGGGGTAGCAGTTGTCTGGGTGTCTGCTTAGGAGGTCTCTGCTGCTTAGGCAGATATTATGTAGAGCCTCCGAGTATATATTTGTGTGGTAATGTAGTTTGTTTGCTGTCGCTATAGGTCTATATGTGACGGAGTTGTGGTGTGTGTGTGGTTACCTTCACCACCTGATAGACTGTGCCAGTCATGGTTCAAGAGAGCTCAGCCTCCCGTTTGTCTATATAGTTGCATCTCCCACATATATCTGAGTTTGTTGGGAGGAGGTGAGGGTTGTCTGTGTGCATAAGGCAGTTGTAACATTGCCTCAAAAGTCCCATATTCACCAGCTGGACTGGAGAGTACACTCGAAACCAACCATTGGACATGCCAGGATATTATGATGACATACTCTCTGTTGACTGATCAAAAGGGATCAGTAGGGTGTTAAGTGTTTAAAAGAGTATAACAGGAGTTTTGTGCTCAGGTATGTTGGTGTTTTTGAAAGATTATCTGCGAAGGAGTCCAGACAGAACCATGACACTTCCTTCAGCTATGTCATACACAGCACTGTACACACATATATGTCCTGAGTCAGGGCCATCTGTACCTGACTGACAATGCCGACATCCTGTCAGACAGGCCCATACATACATACCCACCTCCCTTTGACAAATGTCCCTATCATCATACCAGGAGATATCACATGTAGAATGGGTAAACAGCTCATTCCAAAGCTGAAAACATGGCATCAATTGGATGACATTGTTTCCCGATATGTGTCATAAGTGAACTACAGAACAAACAGACCCTGCACCTGAACAGTCTGTTGAGCCACACCCTCTCTACAGGATCTGAAACTGTTGAATGTGTTGCAGCAACATATGGCACACCCCACAAGTGTTGGTGCACAACAGACCATGGGAACTATAGTCCTATAAGCCTATGACATCTGATCTGCAAGGCCATTGAGTCCATCATGATTGAAGTCATGAACAGAGCTATTGGAAGCCGACAAACACACAGCCCTACCAACTGTGGTATGATCATGGGCAGATCATGGTTCCCAAACCTGCTAGACTGTTTGCAAGGCAACCATCCAGGACACACATCACTGAAGGGAGCTACACACGTCCCACATAGACTCTGAGTAGCCCTTTATCAACATCACAGACACATGTTGTATCCACAAATTCAACTACCTTTGCATAAATATGTATTGTCATATGAAGAAATGGAAATTTGTCCACAGAGAGATCACACAAGCTAAGAATTGTGGAGGCCTGTTCAAGCTGTTAACACCTGTTGTCTCACATGGTTCATTCCTGGGATTGCATAAAACAAAGTGCACACACATTACCATGTCCAGTCTGATGATGTCAGCATCCTACAAATATAGCAGGAGAAAATAAAGCACCCAGTTAAACATATAGCATGTCGTGTTAATGTGTACCTCTGTAATATCATAACATAGTTAGGTAGGGGTTTGAATCCTGCAATTGCTCTGTGTGGGGGGGGGGTGATTTCCTGTGAGAGGAGTGCCCTTTTTGGAGACAAAGAGGTAGATTCTTCTTTGGCAAGTCTGATGATGTCAGCATCCTACAAATATAGCAGGAGAAATAAAAGCACCCAGTAAAGCATATAGTGTGCCATGCTAAGGCGTATCTCTGTAGTGTCATAACCTAGTTAAGTAGGGGTTCGAATCCTGCACTTGCTCTGTGTATGTTTTTTTGTGAGAGGAGTGCCCTTTTTGGAGACTAGGAAAACACATGAAAAGAGGTAGATTCTTCCTTGGCAAGTCTGATGATGTCAGCATCCTAGAAATATAGCAGGAGAAATAAAAACACCCGCTAAAGCATATAACCTGTCGTGTTAGTGTGTTGCTCTGTAGTATCATAACATAGCTAGATAGGGGTTTGAATCCTGCAATTACTGTGTGTGTGTGTTTGATTTCTTGTGAGAAGAGTGCCATTTTTGGAGACTAGGAAAACACATGAATAGAGGTAGTCTTCTTTGGCAAGTCTGATGATGTCATCATCCTACAAATATGGCAGGAGAAAAAAAAAAACACTCAGTAAAGCATATAGCACATCGTGTTAATGCGTATCTCTGTAGTATCATAACATAGTTAGGTAGGGTTTTGAATCCTGCAATCGCTAAGTGTGTGCGTGTAAGACACTGTTGGTTAATGTGCTGTGGGTTTTGCTTATACAACTGTATGACATATCAGTAAAACAACAGTATGTGCATTGCACACTTCTGGTATCTGTGTGGCACATACATATATGTACAAGTGACCTCAATTGTTATCTGTGTGGCAAATACATATATGTACATGTGACCTCAATGAGTTCATAGGTGTGAAGCCTGCTTTCTACACAAATACATCTGTTACCACTGACATTCTGTGCTGCTGCTTCTCAGACCTTAGGTCACATATGTATGTATGTATGTGTCAAGGCCAGCCACTGTCGTGATCTGTGGCCTAGGTCATCTGTGTCACACACACCCATGACAATTTCTATAGAATAGTGTGAGTGAGGGTTCATGCCTGGGGTATATGTCAGACATGTTCAAACACAGCACAGTCTGTCAATAATGGCCATTCATTACAGGTGTACAACACCTCCGTGGATATGCATACAGACCCCTTCATGCTTATGTGATGCACTGAGGGACATCAGCATACCTTTGGAAATGTGAATACCAAAGGACAGATAACATAACATGTGGCTGTATGTACACACTGGTACCCCTACTACATGTTGTGGGCTACTAACAATGTGGTACTGTCAGGATACCATGTATTGTAAATGTAGATGACTATGCTATAGTTAGCTTATAGCTTTACAGCATGTGTTGGTCAACAGGTATCTGTCTGTATGATACCCTTGTGGAGGATAAGTGTCTCATCTGGAGAATGCATTGTAGGCCACTGTATACATTACCAGATCTGGACAGAGATATCCCTAGTGTGCTTGCTTGTACCTGGGATGTCTACATGCCAAACAGGAGTGGTCCCAGGAATGAGTGGCGGCCAATACCACTGGTTACTGGTATAGTGTAGTACCAGAAGGACTCAAATGCTACTGTGTATCCTACAACTGTGTGTCAGTTGTCAAGACATCAGCTAACGACTGGGTAAAGTCAGGCTGTTGAGGTTATGTATACTACCAGTATGCAAAATAATGACCTATATAAACAGTATCACCCACAGCATAGTGTCAAACCATGTCATACACACATGTGTACCCAACTCGTAACATATGTGCAGTAAAATGCATACTGGCAACCAATAGGAAATATGAAGTGCTAACACTGTGTAATACAGGGCATGTCACCCTTCCCATGTGTCCACTATGCACATACATGCAGATGGTGCACCTCCACCATGTTCACAAATGTACACCTGCAAATCTGTACTGCGCACATCACACACATACCATCCACTCACCAACACATGCTGCCAGTACCAAACACATCAGCCAAGTGACACCTGGGTGGACAATACAGTATTGGAATTAACACTGGTGTAAACAATACTACATTGATAATCATAGCTTTAATGCATCATGCCTGCTCAGATATACCTACAAGGATATCAGTACACCTTGCTGTTGACAACATACTAACATTGCTACACTGCTATTAGGTCACCCTGTGCATCAGCACCATTTAAGCCTGTTCCTGCATCATTGTCACAGATGACAGGAGGTGGCACAGTTTCATCATATGCACAGGGTGTGTTATTGGTTTGCCAGAGCCCAACAATGACCCATCCAATCGACATGTGTGTGTGTGTGTGTGTGTGTGTGTGTGTGTGTGTGTGTGTGTGTGTGTGTGTGTGTGTGTGTGTGTGAGGGACAATAGTACAGTATGGGTCAATGTTGGTGTAATGTGTGTGTGTATGTGTTAGCCCTAGATGTTTGGTTTATGTGTGTGTTTGCATGCACACAGTTCCACCTTGTGGCTGCCACATACAGGTGATTGTGGGACAGCCATGGGTGTGTGTGTGTGTGTGATCTGTACAGCCTCCGGCCACGGACAAAGTACCTGTGCCTGCCAGGGGTGCCACGGACAGTATCGGGTACCAAGCCAGACTGGGTACTATCGTCAGAGGCAGAGGGATGTCAACTGGACCCATGTCCCTGCTGGGACTGGCCAGAGCCACATGCACGTGGTCATCTAGGATGGTCTATTGACAGCCCAGCCCCAACATTGCTGGGGCTGGTACTGCCACTACGGGAGCGGCTGGGACTTGTGTGTCATCCATGACGAGTGCCAGCTGATGATGTTGCTGGCATATGTCCACGTCGATGTCTCAGCCATCCTGCGCTGTCCTGGCACATGGACATTACATTGCAGAGGATATCTAGTGTCTCCCCCCAACGTCTATCAATGATCTTGGTGTAATTACGGATGGCACCGGCAAGGTCACAGATACTGTCATTGATAGCGGTGTTGTGAGCCCTCTGCGCCCTTAGTCCCTGCCTGGTGTACCGTTCCATATGTGCCTGTGCCTGCATTACAAACCGGAACATAGCTGAGGTTGTGAGACCTGTGGGGGCACGTTTGTATTACGACCAGCAGTGCTCCCATGAGCACCCCTGGACATATGCCTATGTGGTACCATTCCAGGTGTCTGGGTATGGCTGCTGTGTGGGGTTGCATGTGCCATAGATACCACACTATCCTGGTTGATGCCTACTGTATGCTGTTCCTCCGCTAAGGCCATTGGTGTTGAGGGATGTATCGGCAGTATAAATGTGTGCATAGATGGGGTGGACAGCTGTGTACTGTCGATTGGCGGACCATCGACAGAACCTGACAAACCTTCCTGTGCCACTACACATGTGTCATCATGCCCACTATTTGTGGCAGTGACTTCAGTTTCCCTGCTGCACTCATCCAATACCTCAGCACCTGTGAGAAGGAGACAGGAAACACACTTCACAATCTGTACAGGATGTTAGCGCACATGCACACATGAACACATGCACACATGCACACATGCACACATGAACACATGAACACATGCACACATGAACACATGCACACATGCACACATGCACACATACACTACTCAGTCAATTTGACACACACACACACACACACACACACACACACACACACACACACACACACACACACACACACACCAACAGCAATACGGAACATATCCATTAGTGGTTGATGGTGCAGTACAGTATCACAAGCCAAAGAGTCCTATCACATGTGTCAGCATGCAGGATGTGTGTTGCTCAACAGCATGCAGTGTGAGTGTGGAGAGTCCTTGTCGATAACAGTATACATGTCTTTGATGCATGTGTGTTGTTCAATGATTGTCCTCACCTTGGAACACAACGTGTACATGGACACAACATTGCTGTGCAAGTCTGGAACGCTTTCCAATGTCCTGTGCACCATCACTCATAGGTATACATACCATGGCCGGATGCACACAACTGTCAGGTGTATAGCAATGAATGCTATGTGTAGTACTGTAGTTACTGTAACTGGATATAGTGCAGTACCATGAGCCATCATCAGGCAGCATCATGTGGTCACTCAAGGCCAATAATGTATGTCACACTGGCAACTATCTTGCTGTACCTGACCTGCACCACTTTGACTACATTAACCATTTCACAGCCAGTTGTTACATGGGTATGTAAGGTGTTCAATAGGGAGCATTGCCTCACATGAATGTGTTGTGTGTTGAAGCGTGTCACACCTCCCCATGATAGTCCTCTACCCCCAGGTATAGTATGTGTGCTGTATTGTTGACATTTGGGATACTGGAGTATGACCTTACAGCAGGTGTCTACATACACCATGTGTATCAAATTAACACTAACTGCATATGACAAAGTTTTGTATGTTGTGTGCATGTGTATTAACTCTGCCTATACAATGTCCACTACAGTGTACCACAATTGGTTGGGATGCTCTGTGTATTGCATGTGTTTGAGGCAGATACTCATGTTACTGGGATGTGCATAGTCCCACAGAGAACGTGCAGATCATGCATTATGTGTAGGTGTTTTACATGTGTATATGGCCTACAAGTCTCCTATGACATGCACATGTTATATGCTATATTAAATGTAGAACACTCACCAGCATGGGTGTGCTGTCTTGCTATCACACCAGAGGGCCTACAAGGATATGTGACAGTTTGTCAGTGTCAACAACTATGGTATTGCTGCTGTGTGTTTGCAATTCCACAGTAGTACAAGAGGTGACAGTCACAGGCATGCAAATTATGTTCCAAATTATCAGTATTGCATGACACCAGGCTACACATCTTCTGAATACACAGTACACATCTGGTAAATGCATGTTCTAACAATTGATCTAACAGTAGTCTACAGATATGCCATGTTACCTGCACGCTCTGTATTTACGTGCTGGGTGACTCCGGCCTCCATGATGATGGATGTCTGTTGTACTGGTTGGCCAGGAGCCACCACACTGAGGAGCAGCTCTTCCACTCTGGTGAGGGGGGGATGTGTTGATGCACCACCACCTGTGGCAAGCTTTTGTCTGTGGACATCAGAGGCATGCTGCTGGACATGTCTGATTAAATCACTGCAGTGATGGCGTACCTGCTCATAAGTCCGGTTATGCATGCCTACATCATTCACCTGATGGACAACATCCTGCCACAGTGCAGTGCATCCATGCTGGTCCTGGCTAGATCTGGAGAACAGCAGGTTGTAATGCTGTACCAGGGCATCAAAGATGACCTCCTCCTCCTCCTCCTCAGAGGAATAGGCAGGCTTCCTGTTGTGAGACATAGTCCTGTAAGACAATAAAACAGTAATTGTGAGCAAGTCATGTGGCACACTTAACATGCTAAAGTACAGACATCAATGAAATGCCATATATAGCAACCTATTGGCTGTCAGTAGATACACACCTTTAATACCACATAGGACTGCTCAGCCCACAACTGCCTGACAGTGCCTGGCACATACTATATTCCAAAACATGTTCTGCACAGCAACAAAGTGGAACCAGTATGTAAGACTATACAACAGTACATGGCACACTCTATGTGACACAATGCACCACCTAGCCACAGGGGGTGTGTATGAAGCTAATGCATGCAGACATTTGTCATCCATTGAAATTAATGTTAAGTACAGTTTAAGTACTATCAGTACACCACACTACTTGTTGATAGCAAACCCCTCAGTAACAAATGTGCACATTCATCACTATAGGTGGCATACTGCTGTAATACAATACACATGTTGCTAGATATGCACATATATCCTGTGACACACATACCACCAAGGCCATGTTACAGGCATACCCACACACACATCAGACATACCTACAGGACACAAAGGTATGGCAACCCAGATCAGTTTTACCTGTGTAACATACAGTACTGTGTGTCAGCACCTACAAAACCTCATGCCTGAGGTTTGTAATGTGTGAGAACTACAGGTAATAAACAAAACAGTGTGTCCAAGTAATGTGGATATAAACCATACTGTGCTGTTTAGGCCTACAACTTCAGGTAGTACTATTGTTCATACAGGATTTGTATTCACTAGTGCTACCAATCAATAAGCATACATGTACTGCTTAAGCCTACAATGGCACACTCCGGTCAACACCATGGGACTAAGTCACACCGTATGCCTTACTGCTTTTCCTGCCTAGCAATAGCATATGTATTCTTTGCTGGGATTTGAGCTACAACACTACATACCATGATATACACAGTTTCCCACTAGGCTATCACACATATACACAACTTTGACACATTCGCTTACGCATTCACCATCACATCCAGTCAACCTCACATAGCAAGTAATCCAACAAGTACATGCGTGTGTGTATCGAGTCCTAGGTAGCTAATAGGCTCTTATCCGTAGGGCCTATGGAAGCCTAGCCATATGGTACCCTGCCCTTCCACACCCATGTAATGTAGGTCCATGTGCCCCTGTCATGCAGAGCCACAGTGGTGACTCCCAGGTTGTGTTTCCTATCTCACACTCACTCATCATGATTATTCATGACAACTGCTAATGAGGACCTTCATTTGCTATTGATAGGTGGTTAGTTCCAGAGTATGGTATGTGTCTGAGATGATAATGTACCACTCCAGCATGTTCTGCTTTTTCACATTACAGGGTTTAAATCAGTGTGTAGCTTGTATGGAGTTTAATCTGTATATATGGAACATATCCAGCACCTGTGGGTTTGGCATAGCTTTGTATGTTAGGCAGAGGTTGCCTCTGGGTAGGCGATATGTGACACAGTGTAGCTGTGGTTTTGTAAGACAGTCTGTATAGGGCATCTGTTTGAGTCTGGTAATACTCTTTATGAGGTATGTGTCTGGCGTCTACTGTCGCTGTGGATGTCTTCTGAGGTACATACCGATAGGGCCAATGTACTCTATGATGGGTGTTATGACTGATGAGTACAGTGGAACACTGACCTCTTATTCCATGGATGACACACCTTTTCTGATGGCATATGGACCGTACTCAGTTTACATGACTAGTGTGGCACTGTGATTATCAGTAGGGACACTACTGTCCATCTTTGTCCCGTAGTCTCTCATCACACTTTCGGTGTTGAGTAGACTACCACCTATGTGGTAGTTCATTGGTACAGGGTTTTTAACAAGAGGGATGTCAATACATTTACAACATTGAGCATGGGTGTACATATGAACATCCATTGGTGTACAAATAGATATACATATAGGCACATATACAGTCCACCTTTCATGGAAGGAATATCAATTATGCAAAGGTTGAGAGGGATGCAGTTATGTAGTGATATTGCACAGTCTTGTGCAGAATGCATGGAAGGTAGTCTCAGCCCATGTACCTTTATCAGGACTCCCTATCTGGAAGACTAAAACCTGAGGAATCATACCCACTGTGTTTAAACGCCACATGTCATATGCCAGCACTGTATGCTGTCTTGTTTGCCATACACTACCACCTACATATGAAAATGCACATAATAACCTGCAACAACATATAATTGTCCACCCTTCACAAATAGTTGCAGTATGTCCCTTGCTCTATGCACATGTTCAGATGCTAATTTATCAGACACATACATATCTCTCCATATGTGTGTGCCGTACACACACAGGGTCCACAGTGTTGTAAGTCCATACACCTCACTGATGACCTGTTGGGCCATGCTACAACATGGACAGTTGTCACATGTGTGCATACAGTAATAGTGCAGGGAGTATATATAGCTGCAAATGCTAACATTTCTATACTAGCCTGGTACAGCAGTTGCCAATGCTAAGCTACAAATTAAGTTACTATCATGCATGTCATACTCTGTCACATCCAAGTTTATATAGGTGTTTGCACTACTCCCCCAAACTGCCATTATACGCAGTACTGTACAGACCATAGATAACATGTTCAAATGTTCGACATATAATTCTGAGATACGTATGTCACAGTTATGTCCCACTGCACACAGCTACACCCTAATTTGTCCATGGCAGTAGTTATGCATGGCATCACTGCATACATACCTACTGCTGCCACTTATGCATGTTTCTGAGTATGTACAGTACTATTCATAAACATCTACTACTTGCCGGTAGCTACAAATCTGTTACATACCTGTTACTCACTGTCAGGTCCGTCTGTGTATGCTTTTCAAGGTTTTGTTTTATTTACTGAGTAAAGTTTTTTACTTTATTATTATTGGTTATTAATTAAGTTTTTTTTTTTTCTTAATTAATATATTTCGGTTTTACACGAGTAAATATAATATTTACTTAAGTAAGGTTTCTTTATTAAGTAATAAAGTTTGTCAGTAGTTGCTGACACGTGCAATGTAATGATTGCATGTGGGGATAGCAAGTACAATCTGCTTTTATAGGTATCTGGGCATGTGCATGTGATGCCCTCTGCACCAATTGATGCCCAGCATTTGGTAAATGCATACAACCTGCTGTGTGCTAATTGCAGTACTCACTGTCATAGCAACCCAATGCTATAAATTGCTTAGGTATGTAGGTGTAGCCCTTTCAGATTTCCATAGTGGAGCCCATGCTTGTTTGCTGTGGACACTGTTGTGTAAGTCAGAAGGTTGGTATACTTCTTATATCTGAAGCTAGAGGTGTAGACAGTGATGTACATGTTGTACTCAGGCCTGACTGTTGCCACTTGCAGTACAGAGCTATTGGTGTAGAGTTTAACTCAACCCTACAAATGCTTACACAACATTTATGTGACTATGTTTCTTTTCTACTCATATAATTAACTGCCATACAAACGTAGTTATTGAGGAGTATTCTTTTGGCATATGAACTGTTTGTGAACTGTTATACTGTGAATATTAATGTACTCACTTCTGCAGGGTTTGTGGTTTTATTGTTGACATTAGCACAGGGTTCACAGGACAACTGGACAATTCCAGTACTGTGTACGCCAACCTACATCCTTGGTAGACCCTAAACACACAAGAGTATTTAAAGTGTGGAGGGGGGTTGCTGACATACAGAGAGCATTTTGTATTATTGTGTGAATGTTATCTTACTAGACTTAAAGGATTGGTGTGTACCTGTTGGTTTATCAGGTCAGGTGGTCTGTCTGCATAGTTCCCAACTGTGAACCTATCCAGATGGTAGTCAAATGTTACACTGTTATTCTTTGTCTGTACAACCCACAGGTGTTTTCATCACTAGTACAATGGCATTGTTACAGTCAGTTGCTACCAGTACATGGCTACATCCTTTGGCATTTCTGTGTTGTACTCCTACATAAGGGTATGCTTGTGGAAGTCCTACCAAAGCAATTTGCAGAGTGTGTAACAGCAGGATAGCTGCTATACCTGTGTGTTTGTGCCTCTGCCAGGCCTATAAAACACTCAGATACATCTTTGCATGGAGTCAGGGATAGGTAGTTATATGTGAAGTTCACTTACACATAACAGAGACAGTAAAAGTCTAGACTTGTGTGAAGCAGTGCATATGGATTTGTACTCCTTTTATGAAGTACAAGCAGTGTCTACTGTTATTATTGTCAGTATTCATTGTGTAATACCCCACCTTTCTGACTGACGTCAGTACTTTTCAGAGGGATTCAGAGGGACACAGCTTAAATATGTTTCACAATCAGGGACATCCCTGTAAAGTAGTCACAGTTAGGTAGTATGGCCTCTGCCCTAATCAGATTTGCCACTGTTTGTCCTGCTATGATACTGTGTGGGGGTTGTAAAGTGCCTCTGTAACTTTATTTGCTGCTAGAATGGCTGCTTCTCATATCACACTAATGTAATGCATTTCACAACAATTGGTGGTAAAGATCCACAAACCTTCCTATTTTTCCTTTACATTCAGTCATTGAAATGCATGATATATTTATTTGAGCACCAGGTTATTATATATCTGCTGTGGCTTAGTGGTAATTCATGCAGTCTATTGTGCCAATGGTCTGGGGTTCGAGACTGGCAGAGGTATTTTCTTTTGCTGCTGAGCAGAACAAGGGCCCTGACATAGAGTGACTAAGGCACTTTTAAGCAGTTGTAAGTGGGTTTGTGTGGGATTGTGTGATGCTTAGCGATGCTTAGCTAAGCGCACACATGCGCACACTTGCTTAAACCTGCTTACTACTGTTTAAAAGTGCTTACCCCTGCTAACCCCCGCGCTAATTTCTTTGAAAGAATAGAAAATGGGGAGATAGGAAAGTGGTGAAAAAGGGGGCACAAAGAGGGAAAGACAGTAGGAAAACAAGCTCAGGATGTGCAGAACTGGTGTAGGGAAGGTCCATAGCTGCCATTTCTTTACCAGCAACAGCTGTGCATATGCAATAAATTTGGAGTGACATTTGAAACTTTCCACCCCTGGAAGAGGGGTGAGGACAACAAAGTATGTTGAACTGCCAATTATAATTATCAGTTTACATGTCCAGTGGACATGTGTGTGAAATGGGCAGCTATGTATGGGGCGTAATTTTTTTGTGGGCACAGATTGCCCTTTTTTTTTTTTTCAGGTGAGAGTGGAAAGTGAGGTAGAGGAAGTAGGTATGTTTGGGGAGGTAGGCTGGGGAGGTAAACAGACAAGACAAACAAGACGCATACAGGGGCGGTGTATGACACATGGGGTGGGTGAACACAATTGACGGGGACGGAGGTTTGGAAATCGCAAGCCCATGAGCCCACAGATGGTAACAGTGGAACTGAGATTCCCCACCCATGGGCAGTCACCACTGCACCTTCACAGCCCCAAGGGTGGCTGTGCTGGGGGCTGCTTAGGTCAGGCAGGCTCACCCGTGAGAGGCGCCACTCTTGCCTCGAGCTGGCATAGGGGATTAGCGAGTGAATGCTGGATCTCCCTACGCACCACAACCTGGACCCTTTGAAGGGTGACAGCTGGCCTTTCTCCACCCACGCTTGCATGGGGGGGATGAGCCCCATCCCCTGCAGCACTTCTACCCGAAGGTGGCACAGGACCAACAGAGGAGGGGAGCCTGGGCTGGGCACTGGGCCTGCTGGTGCCAGGTGCACTCGCCAGCTGAGATGGGACAGGTGGGTCCGCTGGGACCGGCTTTCCCATATGTTCTGTGATTAGGTGTGTTTAATTACAACATAAACAACAGCATTCCAAATTAGTTGTAACAGCATGCAGTAATATTCCCATTAACCCAACACACCAAGGTTCCAACAGTTGAACAGCAAGCATAACACATGCATATATTGAACGACACTGGACATTCCAACAGCATGCAGGGATTATTGGTAGCAACAGGCCACCATGATTGTGGTTTTTGAACAGGGCACATGCATCAAAGTGAATGCAGATATTTATAGAGTAATAGGACATATGTCCCAACAAATGTTTTGAAATTACACATACCAATTGAGTTGTGGAATTGATTGTTTATGCACATACAGTAGGATGTAGAAAGAAACCTCAATTAACATCTTATAAGTACTTTTAGTCTACACTACATTCCTATTGACTGCAGGTGTATATCCCCTACATGTATTATTACACTTGGCAACATGCGTTAGGTTGTGTAATGGGTTTGGCTAGTTCATTATATACCTGACCTATATCTGACATACTAACTGTCCAGGATGCAGATGTTACTGCTGCATATTTATTGTTGTATTTATATTTCTTTATCTACATATCTGGATGTGTTCACATGACATTTTCAGTTCAGTTTGTACAGAACCCTGCATTTCTTGTAGCACACTCACATTTCTGGGGAACAAATTAACAAGTTACTCATGTGCCAGATTTACTTATGCATGCCAGCCAGTCACTGACTGTTGAGGACTGTATATATACATCACAGATACTAGCACTTCCATCACGCACTTTAGATGGGACTGCCCAACTGTGGGTTGCCAGCAATTATTAAAACAGTACTATTTGTATAATGCAAGGGTACAACAACAATACAAAGTAAGTGACATAGACACACTCCAGGTTTTATACCTTTATTAATTACATTACAAACTTTTCCACAGGCTCTCTCCTTTATTTGATATTACAGTGCATATGGAAGACATATTCAGAACATATTATACATTTATTAATAGGTTAGAACACTCTTTTTCAGGCTCACTCACTTAAGTTATATGACAGTACCTGCAGAGATGTTATTCCAGACATATTTTACCTTTCTTAATGGGTTACTACACTTTTTTCTGGCTCTCTGACTTTTTTATATGACAGTACATGCAGAGGACTTATTCAGGGCATTTTATGGCTGTATTATTGGACTACAACACTTTATTTCATGCTCTCTCCCATATTTTATATAACAATACATGCAGAATAATCACTAACCTGCCTGGTGGCACAGCCTTAGCAGCCTATCTGCATAGGCTTGCTGATTTGCAGCACGGTCACCTGCAGCTGTGAAGTAAATGAAGGGATATTGAGACATACCTATCCATTATACAGAATCAATTATCAATTCTTACATACTACATTCTATGGCTACCTACTCAGTTGTGGGGCATCTTGCATCCCACGGGCCTCCTGTATCCATTGGTTCAGTAGGTCCTGCTTCCATCTCTTCAGGTCTGCATGGTGGTGACGGACCTGCTCACCAGTCCGAGGAACGCCTGTGACACTGGTGAGGTCACGAGCTAACCAGTTCCAAGCCTCTGCCTTGTACTCCATCCCTTGGAACTGGCCCTGCAGGAGTCTTGACTCATGATGGTGGACAAGGAGCCAAACCATGTATTTCGACTCCTCGATGCCCCAACGTTGCACTCGGAAGCATGTACCCTCTCCAGCACCAGCCATTCTAACTGCAGATGTGAGCTACAATCAGTTATGGTGAGTTATCCCACCTATGGGGCTTAAATATGCCGCATTTCCCGCACTTTTTTGTAATTGGACATTTTTGAAAATTCTCGGCTGACTGCAGACCTGCTTAGTAATAGTTAATCTACCATTTCTAAGTATATGTATGTTAACAGTGGCTGTGTCTCCTAAGCTGTCATGGCTTAGTGGTTCAGTACTTTGATTATGGTGCACAGAGTCCTGGGTTCAAACCTTGTCATTCATTTTATTTTAATACTATCCAGACAGGCTAGGGGGTGTGGCTGTGTTTAAGCAGCTTTGCTCTATGTTGCTCCACATTGCCCTACTTTGCACTGGTTGGCGTGGCACGCACCTCTGTGCAAACCGATTGCACTGGGTAAAGCGCTATTTAGCTATGGGCAACTACATTGCGCTGGGTAAAGCGCTATTTAGCTATGGGCACCTATATTGCGCTGGGTAAAGCGCTGCTTAACTGTGGGCAATTGTATATCAGGATCCTTTAAAAATATATATTTTGTTCACTGATACATAGGCCATTTCACTGCTTTTTAGTAATATTTTAATCATAATATGTCAGGTATTATTTCATATACTGATTTAAAACATAAATTTGAGGGGGGGTGGTGGGACTCGAACTGTGAATGCCTCCTCTTTGTGCGAACGCTCTACCATTATGCTATTGCTATTTGGTGTGATTTTCATAAACATTCTTTCTTATGCTCTTCCATGTCGGGATTGCTAACTGCAGCTAAGCAATGGGCACACTCGCGCACACATGCGCAAATACAGGCAGTTATTTCGAGAATATAAAAAAAATAAAATTTTAATGTTTTACTTTTAATAACTGTGATGGGGGGTTATAATGTCAGGGAGTGTGTTGTTGGGTGCATGGACATTTGAGCAGACTCGCTCTTCTGTGTTTACATTTTTCTTTTCGAACCCTTGCAGGGGCATGGACATTTAGACTGCTCGGCAGTTGGACACACCCCCTGCTTTCCTACACGGTCCGTGTTAGACTTGCGGTTGAATCAGCGTGCCCTCATGAATATTCATGGCACGCTGACATCATAACGTTCAACTGCAGCCTCCGAGTAAGACTTATTTAGTCTTACACGGAGGATTCATGAATCCGGGGGATAGTGTGATTGGTACTTCAGGTATGGTAACCATTAGGCATTAGATGGGGCAGTTAGGTATTAGCCTAGTGTGTGCATAGAGTTACAAATGAATTAAGAAAACATGTTCTCAGTGTTAAAAGTGGACAAGAATTCACAACTCAGAAAAGCCACTATAAAAAATGACAAATATTATCAGAAATGAGAGGGTTAGCAAAATCAAAAGAAATTTCAATTTGTCTCATGTCTACAAAACAGATCCAGCTAAAACAAAATAAATAAACTCCCACAAGCATGCTTGGTTCTCATTCCCCTCCATTTCTCCAAAGGAAAGGCTTCAACACATGTGTTAGATAAAAAACATGTGTCAGCCAAAAAGAAAAATTAAAAATAATGTAGCATGCATGCATAACATAAACACCCAAATTATTTTATTGTACTTCATTAATTTGTTAACTGGTTAATCCAAGGACTACAGGAAATAGCTCTCTTAACAGATCGCAGCCCTAATACTCAAAGCTAACTATCAGATTACCATGTTATTATAGGGAAATATATCAAAAGTTTGCATTATTAACATCACTCTGCATATGAAATAAGTGGCAATTGTGGTATACATTAACTGGCTTGTACTACACCTGGGATGATTGTACGGTCTGAAGATGTTTTAATATTTTCTCCACAAATGATGCTTAAAACCATATGGGTCAATGACCAGTGAGCTTATACAGATCCAATAACATAAGAAAATTCAGTTTTTCCAAGCTACTTTTAAAGGAATAGAAGACTGCCACTAGCTACAAACAATAGTGGAACAAGTTAAAATGTATTTATGGATACAGTTCCTTATGCTTTTCAGATAGCATACCAAAATCAAAGTTCTATTAAAATATAATAGCATCCCAAAATGCTGAGGGCTCACTCAACTCCTCCACATATACTTTAAGTTCTCTACTTTAAACCACAGGTGCACAGGAAACCAATGAGTTCCACACAGAGATGTATGATACTCCAAAGTGTTGTAGTTTAAAATAAATAGACATGAATCGTTGGGCGGGGTATGGCATAATCAATATGTATTTGTAAGTGAGTAACAGAAATGCACAAAGCATTTGCAGCAGGATTGTATACACATTGAATAAAGTTGGGCAAGATGTATGTGTCTAAGTATTCAGCATGCCAGGTACCTGATCATACTGCTGAGGTGATTTTTTTTTTTTTTTGCTGCAAGTTAGTGGTGTTTTATCTTACCTAGCACACTGCCTCAGCATATAGGCATGACATTCACATTACATAACCTGTGAATGGAAGGTGAATATATATGTCAGCTTGCCTATTAAACTGCAGTATAGTACATATGCTGAGACAGACAGATAGATAAATAGATTGCATAGCATCATCTTTATCTTAATATGCTATCTATAATGTTAACATTAATTATCTCTAGTACAATGCAGTACAGTAATAAAAAAGTCTCCAGGTACTACATGCAAAAGAGATTAAAACCAAGAGGTTTAAACCAAGTTCTGCAATTAAGAAAGACAGTTATAATTTAATCACGAAAAGGAAAAATACAATAGACACCCAACAAAAGCAGTGTATTATTCACAAGTTTCCAAACGATCCTGCATCTAGTCCAAGTTAATCTGGGCTCAGCAGTACTGAACCAATGTCTGTTAACTTCAGGCTTCCCTGGGGCCAAAACAAATGGAAAAGAAACTTGACATCTCTTGTGTACAAGCCTACTGGCACTCACAGAAAGGCCAGTTCTAGCTTGCCAGAATGTTTCTTAGGGAGCTTACATTATTACATTTTCAGAAAAGAAAATGTACCAGGTGTAAGCCTCATAAACATGCCTTCATTTAAATGCATTGTCAATTGAAAAATAGCCGTTTTATTTGATAGATCCATTCTGGTTTGGAGAATGATAATTTTCAGTAGATATAAGTCAAGTTCATATCAGATTCATACTTTACAAATAACTTCTGTAATCATTTTAATATTCTTACAGTTTCAAGTTGCCTTTATTTTCAGTTGAAACTTTCCCAGGATGACAAAAGTTAGGATATGACAAGTTGCTTCTAGCAACTCTTGCTGCTGCTGTTGCTTACAAAGGAAGTTAGACCAGAGCACTAAGGCATTATGGGAATTGTCTAAAGTCAAACACAGAAAGCTTAGCTGTAGCAGATTTCACCTTGTGATCTTCCAGCCTCAGTACCAGTATTGCCTATTAAAAAGTGCTGCTGTCCCTGAGTGCTGATTTTCATCATGAATTCTGTGTTGCTGAGCACAATAAATAATTCACTACACAACTGAATGTTCATATATTTGTCATGGTGTTGTAACTAAACTATAATAACAGTAGTGGAAACAGAATATCATTAAATAAATCTGAAAAGATTGTTCTTCCTAAGTGAACTAGTATGTCAGAAAGTATAATAAAAAGCAGCTTTGGTGTAGCCATGAATTCACCCTTAACACCACATCATACATTAAAAAAGTCCTTATAAATTAACCATGCTTTTTGTTTTAAGTTGTAAATTTTATCAAACAACATTTTTTCCAGAATGCCAAGAAAACTGTTTTTCCTTAAACCAGTCATTTCTGGAGTTATGTTTCCACTGTTAAAATGAAAGGTATGCTGTCCAGAAACCTGTGCTATCTGGGTGGGTGGGTGGGGGGTACATGAAGCACTAGTGGGAGGGGGCTACTTTTTTGGAAAATGTCACACAGTTCCAAAACTCATGGCTATGACCCTAGCAGGCAGTTTATGTTTTATAAGTAAACAACCAATTAGGATGTATGATACTAAATGTTCATATGCATTTCAGCTTTACCTGGAAAACAAAAAAATAGTTTTATGTCCCCATGGGAACAAGACTCTGCATTCAAATTTGGTTTTCTCAAAGGACACTAGGCTTGCCACCCCTCCGTTTTTTTTCCGGACTATCAGGAAATCAAACTGATTCTCCGGTAGTCCGGAAAACACTGTACAAACTCTGGTATTCTGTTTCAGAAAGGAAACAGACTATCGGAGTTTGTAAATCGGCTGATTTACTATGCTTTTTTTACAGAAAAGCATAGTAAATCAGCCAAAAGCAGGCAGCGGGAACGAAAAAAGAGGGCTTTCCCGTTGAGTGATGCTGTCGTGACATCACAAAATAGGAGGTATGTTGGCGGGAGAGGGGGTTGGGGTGGGCGGGGTTACTGGTGACGCGAGGGTTGTGGCTTTGCTCCGGTTTTAGCCGTGAAGGAAGGTGGCAACCCTAAAGGACACCCTGCCATATCCATAAATGTACTAGTTACATGATACTTTGTGCATGCTATGTAACTATGTAGAAATTTCAGTTTATTGTCTGTGGTGTGGTCCATAACTGCAGTTCATACTAATGACACATGAAAATTCCTAGCCTCTATAAACAATTGACAGATGCATCAATATCATCTCCTGATGGACTATTTTAAAATTACAGTCATTCACAGCAAACATCTGCACTCACAAAATATCCTCTTTCAAGAAAGGTCTGTGCAGTTGCAGATGTAGTTTAGGGGTATGTAGTTCATGTGTAGAATGTAGCTCATGAAGATTTGAATACTGAATGACTACTAATTTGGGCTGTGTTGTTGGTGCATATGGAAATCCTACATACTTTTGTTTGGTACATGCTAGCCATCACACCCTTCCAGAAAACTAACTAGATGTAAAATGCATACTGGCTGGCTCTTAAAACTTGTATGAATGCCATCAATGTACAGCCATGTGATATAAACAGTCCCTAGAATTAAAGCAGTCCTCAAAGTTAGTCAACATTAGTCCTGTTTTTCTATTGCTAGCAATGTAGAAAGCACTACTCTAGAAAGTTAAATCCTACACCATAGGAGGTATCATCCACCCATATCCCCCTAAAAATCCAAACAGAGAATAACATTTCAAACAGCAAAGTTAAAGTAATCCTTTTTATGGTAACACAGTAGGTCTGCTCCCTGCTTCATCACTGCAATAGGCAGCAAATCATGATTGTTTAGGGCACTGTTGCAATGACAGCAAAGTCGAAGGTAAGTTCAGTAACATGAACATGTTGAAATATGGTGGCTAAGGTACTCACATTCATGGGAGCTTGCTCTTTTCTTTCCTTTTATTTTCTTCTTCTTATATTGCAAATTTGCAACAAAAAAAACAAAAATATTAACACATTAACAGTAAAACATCACTACAAAGTCAATACCAAATTGCTCATTAACAATAATAAAGCAAAAAATGCTATAACCACAAAAGCCTACACATCTGCTTCTGCATGTTATAATAAACTGTAAAAACAATATGACATATGTGTCCATGGTTGCCAGAAAATGACAACAACCTACCCTAAAAAGTATCCCCGTAATACCAAAAAAAAAATTCTAGTAATTATGACTCAGTATAAAGTTCTAATAAGAGTGATAGAAGCCAGTGGTAGATTCAGTAGCAGATGAGGAATGATCCATAATCCTTCTCAGATATTGTATATTCCATCTACACAAAGTATCTAAATTCATCTTTGATGGATCTTTCCAATATGAAGCTATATAGGCTTTCACTACTGCTGCAGATGTATCAACCACTCCATGCACTGAGGCACTAAATACTTAAGACAAGGATGCAACAATGTGAAAAAGGTACTGTGCACATAAGGGATGAAGAGGCATAATGAGTTATTAGTCAGGCTTCCCACTTATCTTCATAGTGCATGCACTAATGGAAAGGCCCAGAATTTGTGAATGACATCAGCTTATTTCACCTAAAAGCTAACACATGATCCCGCTTTCAGAAAGCCATGATTTTCACTATCTGACAGTCCAATACTTGCCAAAAAAATAATAATAACAAAGATCCATTATAAAGAAATGGGCATTTCTTAAACTGCAAAATCCTATTCTTCAGGGCTATAAATTCAAGCTCTTGTGTAAGCCCCCAACCCCAGCTGCCATACTGCCTCCCAAAACCTCAGTTCAGTGTTTCTGGTATTATGTCTTTTCAACCATCCATCCATACACTGCAGATATTTCAATCCCATTCATTCCTTCCTGCTTTATCGCAATACCGCTAACCCTAAGCTAGGGAAAACGTGGGAGTTGACATGGTCCCCAAACTGCATATCTAACCCTCAGATATCTACTGTAATCTTTATTGCCTAGTGATCACCTCCTTTGCAAGCTCTGAAATGAGGCAAAAGTGGCTCTCCATTAAAAAAATTGTGACAGCTCTACTATCCACTTAGATCCTTTATTATATCAACTATTAGATCTGAAGTATGGAGCATCCTTACAAAAAAGGGCTAATCCATAATGGTACCGCTTGGTCTTATCAACTATCCCTGTTCTGGAGGACATTCATATTTTCAAGCCCAAATTACCCCTGTACATGATGTTCCCATTTTTGGAGGTAGCTCCCTATTTTCAGGCTTGATTTACCCTTCACACAATTTTCTGAATTCCTCTCATCAAACATGATCTTTAAGCAGTCTAATACACACACACACACACACACACACACACACACACACACACACACACAGAAAAAACCCCACTATGTGACCAACATAATAGTACCAATAATTTAAAGCAAGAGGATTCACATCTTGTATCTCCCTCTTTTAGAAGTAAAACTAAATGGCTTCATATGTTAGAGTTTTACAATGCAGTTTATTAAAGTCTATACGCTGACTCTTTGATAATGTACTTATATTTTTTAGCATTTTTGTTGGTCTGTGTTTTGTAACATATTTCTTAGTAGTATCCTGCATTCCTACTGGAAGGGTCATGTGCTACTTGGTATTCATATTTTATGCTAGTCAAATGTCAGCTTTTTATAGTTGGATGTATCTAATTTTCAATGGTCTTTGCTTCTATTTTCAATCTCTACAAGTTAAGAAGTATAATAAGGCAAAACCCCACACCATAGCTAATGATATCACCTAATTAGCTGTTAAAAAGAGTGATGTACTGTCTGCCAATGTCTGAAGTACTTATGCAGTAAAGATTTAAACCACCATAAGCCCCATGGGTTAGTTGTACTCCAAACTGCAGCTTTCACTTTAACCCGATCAGGTGGTACACCTAAGTCTACCATGAAAAAGTTCACCAAGGCAGAAGTATAGTTGTACCATCTCCAGTCATGTACTCCTAAATGCATACTAAATGAAGGCAAATTAATCATATACTTGGGTATCCTATGAATGTTAAAATACTATATAAAAAGGTATATTAAGTATCTTAATCAACAACGTGTTGCTGATCAAAAGGGGGACAAGTATTTTAACTAAGTTTGACCACTGGCAGCAGCAGTTAAGAAGTTTGCATACCTCTCCATCACTTAGCTCAAGATATCTGGATAAAGCCTGAAGTAAAGGATGAGCAAAGGCTCAAAAGAGGAACATATTTTAAATATTGCTCGTATAAAATTACAACATTGCTTAAATAACAGGATTTGGATTAGCATGCATTTTCTGAAGTGCAAATGTGTGTGTGTGTGTGTGTGTGTGTGTGTGTGTGTGTGTGTGCGTGCGTGCGTGCGTGCGTGCGTGTGTGTGTGTGTGTGTGTGTGTGTGTGTGTGTAAGACAGAGAGAGAGAGAGACAGAGACAGAGACAGAGAGAGACAGAGAGATCAACCACTGACATCAGCAGTTAAAGGGTTTGCATATCTCTCGACCTCTTAGCTGAAGATATCTGGATAAAACCTAAAATACAGTGAGAGTAAAGGCTCAAAACTAGGAACAGATTTTAAATATTGCTCTTATAAAATTAGGAAGTTGCTTGACTAACAGGATTTGTGTTAGCATGCATTTTCTGAAAGAAATAAAGTCCAAAAACTCAGATTTATATCACTATTTAGTTACGTCAATCCTCAATTATTGCCAACAACCCATACATTTTAGGAGTAAGGGACCAAAAAAATGAAGTAAATATCTGGACATTTTTTGAAAATATCATATGTTACATGCAAAATATTTCCTGCAACACCATTTACATATACTGCACCAAGTTTGAAGCACTAGGTGGAGGAACTATTTTACATCAAAAACATAGAAATATACGAATAAAAAATAAGTAAAAGACAGTTTTATGGACAGCCCCTTCTCTAAATGCAATAATGTTCTCCAGAATGTGTGCTACTGTGTAAATAATGCCTTTTCAGGGGTGTAGAGACACTCTACCTACAGCATCAGGCCTCAATACACCCCTGGGTAGGCATTATTTACACACTAACTCACACCCTGTTGAGTATTATTTCTTGCTTCATACATTTTTCTTTGCTTAGCCACCCATTCACTAACACTCTCATCTTACTTTTCTGACATATTGACATACACACTCTCCCAATTGTATTACCTGTTCCACACTTTTCCATAGCATTTCACAAAGCATAATGTCCCACAGTATCAAATGTCTTGTTAATATCACCTACCATAAGTTTTATATCCTCTCTTTTACTTCTAAAATCATCTGTAATTTCTCTCACAACCAGTAACAATTCTTGACATCCATTCCCTTATATACCATATATACTTTCTTCAATAATATCCTTCACCCTTCTTTCAAATCTCCAATGTATTATTTACATGTATAGCCTGTGCTATTTAATGAGATGAGTCTCTACTTTTTTATTTCATTCTTCTCATCATTTTTCCATATAAATTTTAATATTCCACTCTATAACTTTTCATAAAGAAAACCCTCTTTCAACCATCATTTAGTGCATTTATAAAATATCCTCTTTGCAGGTCCATTAATTTCTTGTATGTTTCATGCTCTTTGCTATCTGAGCCTAATAAAGAAACATTTACTTCATGGCTGCTTTATCTAATTCCCTAATATACATTTCTTTTCAAATTTTTCCTTAACCTTTTCTGGAAATTTACTTTCCATTCCCTCTTATTTTCCATTCTTATATTTTTAAACATATTTTCCACATCCTGTGTTGCAATATTCACAATTTGCTCTTGCGTTCTGTTTTACCTCTCCTTTTTATTTTTTTTTTCATTTCCCTCATTATACTAATATTTTATTTTACTATGTTAACCAAATATGCAGACATCTCCTCCATTCTCCCTTGTGATTAATATCTCTGCCAAAGCATTAATTCCTTATTTTCCCCAGTTTGTTTGATACATTTCTTTTTGTATATCATAATACTCTCTTGTATTATTCTGCAACTTCTCTAATATATTTCTATAAATCTTTTTTCTTTTACTTTCCTTATCCTTTCTTACAACATCCTGTCACTGGAAAAAATACCATTTGTAATTCTTTTTAAATTTAATCCACTTTTCAGACCAATTTTTATAGAAGTCCTTCATGGATATATGATCCTTTCATAACTGCAATACTTCCCACTTTCCAATTTCACCTCATAATTTCTCATGTATTCTTTTTAGTCCATTTCCTATTTAAATATACCCCCATTCTTCTATCCCCTCCATCCATATTGCTAAATGATCCGAGATACTTGTCACAACTGTATCACCATTTCCTAGCCCCAAATCTTTTGATAAGACAACAGATTCAAAAATTTAGTCTCTCACGTTCATATATTAAGTCACAAAAAGTTTCTATCCCTATATGTATGAAAGATTGAATATCATGGGCTTTAAATCCCTGAACAGTTACCAAATTGCCCCATACATAATATATGTCTATTGAAGTCTTGCTCTTAATCTTAACCCCACAGTTACCTTTCTCTTCTTTTTAAAACCAGTTTTACATGCAGTTTCTCTTTTTCTACCTGCTTTCACTGCTGCATACATTACAACTGCTGCATTCTCTGCTGCCACATTGCCTGGTTCTTCTTTATATTACCATCCTCAGAATTAAAAATGTTATTTGCCACATCACACCATGAAACAGCAGAATTGTCACCTGGATTATCCTTTTCAATTATTTTCAACAGAATGTCATCCACAATCCCTACTGACACCAGTTCTTTAATTTGCACCACTCCTATGGACTCGCTTACTTCCTTTTCCATTGAGACAGCTATATGCTGCTCATGTGTATCAGTCGCCACAAAGGCATCTTTATCTGCAGTCTAATTCTCATTATTGAATTCATTTATCTCCAAGTTCTCATTTTCTACCTTCAAATACTCCATAATTTTTCTCTCTTCCTCCATGTTGATGCTTCCCTTAGACCTCTTCCTTGCTGATGTAGCAGCCCTCTGGTGCTATCTAACAGTTCCAAAGAGAAAAGAGTAGAAGTTCCCTGGTGCCCTGGCCAATTTCCCCATATTAGAATAAATGCACCTCATGTCTCCTTTGAAAAGAAATAATTAGCCTAGTGGGACTAACCCAGTAAACAAAATAATAAATAAAGAAATTAGACGGAATCTTCCCTTGACAAATAGAAACTGCTAAGGGTCATGTCTATCAGGATATTCAATATAATAGTTTATGAAATCATTTATAATTTCATGGCTTTAAATATAGAGGCCATCAGGCTGATTGCTTTACAATTTCCAGGATTGGCAGTAGGGACACCCATGTGAACAGGCATCAGGGATAAAGCCTTTAGCTAAACTTAAGTAAAAAAAGTTGGAGGACTGGCTCTACAAGGAAATGCTTAGTGCTGTTTATGAAGCAATAAGACATATTGTGATTCCCTATGGAAGAGGTATTTTTGGTCTTAGATGTCTGACACTTTCAGTATATGTTTCTTTTTCATGATGGGAGTAAGAAATTCAGACACACTTTGAGTTTGGCTGAATGTCTCAGGGATAAAGTTAGCAGTGGATTTGTTTGCATATATGTTGGTAATAGTTGGATCTAAATGTGAGATGCCATTTAGAATGAGTTGATAGCAGAGATGGGAATTATTTCTTATTTTTCTGCAGTAACAAAAGAAGGATTGTTTATACTAAGCCTCAAATGCTAACCTAAGTTTATGTGCAGTTTAGTAGACATAAGTGTTTTTTTCTCTTTTTGGGAGTATTTTTGATATTATGTTTGATGTGAGGGTTTAGGGTCTGCAGTATAATTTGGGGGAGTTTTTTTTTTTCTTTTGTTGTAAAGCTTATTGACATAAGTTGGCCACCAGAGGAGTCTGCTTTTGAATTTCCTAATATATATATATATATATATATATATATATATATATATATATATATATATATGGATTCCATACATTTGGTCAAATTACACTTAGTCGAAAATGATTCCAGGTATCTCACTTCACTGAAAGCTCACCTGATTGAAAACTCACTTGGTCGAAGTTCATTTGGTTGAAAATGGAATATAGTCCCTGCCCTACTGCAGTACAACCCTGGAGTGAGAATATTAAATAAGGGGTGGTGTAGGGGGTACATCCCCCCACATAAGGGGGTGTGGGGGGCACAGCCCCCCACATTATGCCAATAGTTTTGTACTAAAGATATATATATATATATATATATATCAATGCATCTCTAATGGATATACCTTCTTATAATAGTGAATACCCCCACACCCCCCCCTTATTTAATATTCTCACTCCAGGGTTGCACTGCAGTGGGGCAGGGGCTATATTCCATTTTCAACTAAATGAACTTCGACCAAGTGAGCTTTCAGTCAAGTGAGCTTTCAGTCAAGTGCAATGTCTGGTATCATTTTCGACTAAGTGTAATTCGACCAAATGTATGGAATCCATATATATATATATATATATAGTCATAAAAGAACAGCTCCAGAAACAATGTACAAATTTAAAGCAAGCTCTGAGGTGATGGACACACATCTTTAAGCTTAAATACTGATATTTCACCACCTTTTGCATCCTCCAGTTTTTAACTTTGTCTTCAGTAACAGTAACTCTGTTTGCCTAATGAGGCATAGAGAAGAAAATGGTAGTAGAAGCCATGAGTGACCCATCATTAGAAGATCTGGCAACTTTGGAGACCCCCATGCAATCCCAAAAAAATTGCTAGAAAGAGAAGGGGTAGCAGGAAGTTTGGACTCCTGCATTGTCAGTATTGTTGTTTTTATGTCTTTCTACACTGAGAGACAAGGACATTAACTCCAGGTAGGTTTAAAAGGATTTGGCTTTAAGATGAGTATACATTCAGGACATGAGTTATGACAAGGACACCCTTTTTTCACAAACAGTGCAAGAGCACTACACAAACATCCAAGTAGTCTACACAACCTGACAAGGCAAACAAAGGTAGAACAATGTTTGGAGGTGTGTGGTTTTACATCCCCAAAGATGATAACACAAAAGTGGGGGAAAGGAAGAGAGACAAATACAGGCAATTAAGAAGGAATGAGAGAAACTCCCAAAAGAATCCCTACAAAATTAATCTTATTATGGCTGAGAGAATGGGCCAACTGTACATCAGCACCATGATTGGAGAACAAACATTCTCCGGCAGGGTATTAATGTACAAGTAATGCCCACTGAAACACAAGTCTGCCTCTTCATGCCAGCATATCAAGCTGCCGTGGAGCTCAGACTGCAAAAAAACGAATGGATACCATTACTTTATACTCACTAAGCAGTGCTTTTGCTGTTTAGCAAATGTAAAGAAAATAAACAGAAAAAAGTGTGTGTGTGTGTGTGTGTGTGTGTGTGTGTGTGTGTGTGTGTGTGTGTGTGTGTGTGTGTGTGAGAGAGAGAGAGACAGATAGATCAACCACTGACTTCAGCAGTTAAAGGGTCTGCATATCTCTCGACCTCTTAGCTGACGATATCTGGATAAAACCTAAACTAGAGTGGGAGTAAAGGCTCAAAATTAGGAACAGCTTTTAAATATTGCTCTTATAAAATTAGAAAGTTGCTTGACTAACAGGATTTGTGTTAGCATGCATTTTCTGAAAGAAATAACGTCCAAAAACTCAGATTTATATCATTATTTTAGTTACTTCAATCCCCAATTATTGCCAACAATCCATATATTTTAGGAGTAAGGGACCAAAAAAAAAATAAAGTAAATATCTGGACATTTTTTGAAAATATCATATGTTAGATGCAAAATATTTCCTGCAACACCATTTACATATACTGCACCAAGTTTGAAGCATTAGGTGGAGGAACTATTTTACATCAAAAACATATAGAAATATACGAATAAAAATAAGTAAAAGACAGTTTTACGGACAGCCTCTTCTCTAAATGCAATAATGTTCTCCAGAATGTGTGCTACTGTGTAAATAATGCCTTTTCAGGGGTGTAGAGACGCTCTGCCTACAGAATCAGGCCTCAATACACCCCTGGGTAGGCATTATTTACACACAAACTCACACCATGTTGGGTATTATTTCTTGCTTCATACATTTTTCTTTGCTCAGCCACCCATTCACTAATACTCTCATCCTACTTTTCTGACATATTGACATACACACTCTCCCAATTGTATTACCTGTTCCACACTTTTCCATAGCATTTCACAAAGCATCATGTCCCACAGTATCAAATGTCTTGTTAATATCACCTACCATAAGTTTTATATCCTCTCTTTTACTTCTAAAATCACCCGTAATTTCTCTCACAACCAGTAACAATTCTTGACATCCATTCCCTTATATACCATATATACTTTCTTCAATAATATCCCTCGCCCTTCTTTCAAATCTCCAATGTATTATTTACATTTATAGCCTGTGCTATTTAATGAGATGGGTCTCTACTTTTTTATTTCATTCTTCTCATCATTTTTCCATATAAATTTTAATATTCCACTTCTATAACTTTTCATAAAGAAAACCCTCTTTCAACCATCATTTAGTGCATTTATAAAATATCCTCTTTGCAGGTCCATTAATTTCTTGTATGTTTCATGCTCTTTGCTATCTGCGCCTAATAAAGAAACATTTACTTCATGGCTGCTTTATCTAATTCCCTAATATACATTTCTTTTCAAATTTTTCCTTAACCTTTTCTGGAAATTTACTTTCCATTCCCTCTTATTTTCCATTCTTATATTTTTAAACATATTTTCCACATCCTGTGTTGCAATATTCACAATTTGCTCTTGCGTTCTGTTTTACCTCTCCTTTTTATTTATTTTTTCATTTCCCTCATTATACTAATATTTTCTTTTACTATGTTAACCAAATATGCAGACACCTCCTCCATTTTCCCTTGTGATTAATATCTCTGCCAAAACATTAATTCCTTATTTTCCCCAATTTGTTTGATACATTTCTTTTTGTATATCATAATACTCTCTTGTATTATTCTGCAACTTCTCTAATATATTTCTACAAATCTTTTTTCTTTTACTTTCCTTATCCTTTCTTACAACATCCTGACACTGGAAAAATACCATTTGTAATTCTTTTTAAATTTAATCCACTTTTCAGACCAGTTTTTATAGAAGTCCTTCATGGATATATGATCCTTTCATAACTGCAATACTTCCCACTTTCCAATTTCACCTCATAATTTCTCATGTATTCTTTTTAGTCCATTTCCTATTTAAATATACCCCCATTCTTCTATCCCCTCCATCCATATTGCTAAATGATCCGAGATACTTGTCACAACTGTATCACCATTTCCTAGCCCCAAATCTTTTGATAAGACAACAGATTCAAAAATTTAGTCTCTCACGTTCATATATTAAGTCACAAAAAGTTTTAATGTGTTAATGTGTAATTAACATCTTTCCAGGGGTGTAGATGCCGTCCGCCTGTGGTGTCAGGCCTCATAACACCCCTGGTGGGTGTTAATTACATATTAACACACATCCTGTTGGACATTATTGCTTAATTGGTTATATAGTGTATTCTACTAACCCCCATCCCCCACCCCAGGTCAGAAGTACATTTGCATAAAGGTGGAAGTTCTTCTGAAAAGTTAAGTTTACCACAAATCTTGAAGGCAGAATTAGAAGCCTTTAGCAGATCGATTACACAGGAAGAGCTCTTCATATTTATATACCATCTACCTAAAGACAAAGCTCCAGGTCCACATTGGAATACCAGAGTAATTTTATCAGACTTTCTCTGCTCACCCAAGTCTTCAACTATAAAAGCTGCATAACTACACTGAAGAAGTAGGTCACCTGGCATAAACATCCTGTCCAGACTTTAATGCATTTTTTACCTGAAGGGGAAAGGATATTTAAGTGTCCCTAGGGTATAAACTATCTCATCATTGCAGACTGAAACCAAACGTTATGCCAGAATTCTGGCTAATAGTCTGGAGAAGGTTTTAACAAGACTGAACCATCCCTCACAACAGAGCTTCATTAAAAGTAGGCATGGTAACCCAGACTTATATGGTTACTGTTGAACTTCACCTAGATTGTAGGGAAAAGTGACCATTGTGTGGCAGCTTATTCTTTTAGATTTTAAAGACACTTTTGGCTTTACTGTGGAGATGGACTTTCTTTGGGAAACAAAAAAGTCACATGGCATTAAGGGAACATTTCTAGATAAATTCAAGCTTTTATTCAAAAAGCCCATAGCTCAGGTTCTTACTAATGGTGATATCTCCAAATCCATTTCTTTACAAAGAAGAATGAGATGGGGGTGCCCTCTCTCTTTAATGCTGCTCTTTGTTCACAATAGAAATTATTGCCACAGAGCTTCATATGCATCATAAGAAGGCTAGTATAAAAATTTTCAAAACAGTTATTTATTCCTCCTCTTCCGCTTGACTTGCCATGGATGGGGTGGTGAACACAAGGAAACTGCTGTATAACCTGCTGCCACTTTTGGAAACTAGTTTGAAACAAATTTATGGCTTACATTAAATAAGCTAATGTATAGTACTTTCCTTGTACCTGGTAGCTACTCATCAAGGAAGTGACATTTTAAATTTAAGAATTTACGCAGCCCAAGAGCATCATTATATGAGCATGATGTTATTGACAGATGTTTGGTGATTCTCAGGTATTAAGTTAAGGTCTCCATTACAGGAAATTAGGGAAAGTCTAGAAAGGTGGAAACTTCTGAACATTCTCTTTCTTTCAAGGATTAAGGTGGTCAGGATGTTTTTTGTCTTTCCAAATATTTTTTACTTAGAAGCAAATTCCCTTCCTAGCTAAAACTAATTACCATAAAAGGCTCAAAAGGTAATGTTGGACTTCCTTTGGGAAGGGAAATCTTCTAGAGTGTCTAAGCAAAAGATATAAGGTGCAATTATAAGAGGTACTTTGGAAGTACCAGACTTTAGGAAGTGCACTAAAAAAGCTACAATATGCCAAATTCTACAGGTGAGAACAGTCCCCTACCCCTATCCGTGTGTCTGAAAAGTTGGCTTCAATCCAGAGATACAAGTATTTACTGGCACTGTATGGTAGGAACAAGCTATGGGATGAGTGGGGGCAGTCCAAAGACTAAATAGATTTGTTAGCATCAAAAACTGCAAAATTATCTGTTAGGATCTAAAAGTGCATGTCATGCATGGGTTAGGATATAGGATGCACTGGACTATCAGATAATGCGAGAAGCTTATACACTGTCAGGAATGGATAGATCAAGGAACCTACTATTGACAAGATCTAGTCAGGCCAGATGGTGGTAGATTTCTGTCATACTAAGAATTCAGGAATAGACTTCAGATTAGTAAAACTAAATTCTATCTGCAATTAAAATCAGTTTATACCAAATGCTCACCTACACATCTATTTTACAATTTCATCCCTTCTCTGTACTCCAGATTTATATATTTTTATTATACCAGAAATAATCAGAAAGGGCTCTTATCAGTAGTTTATTCACACTTGACAAAATAGACTGCAGGGGATTAAGAACATTAAGATTAAATGGGCATCATTAACAAATAAACAACGGGAACCAGTTATAGGGGCATGGAAGAGTTTCTGTGATATTCCAGTTTTCGCATTTACATATTACAAAATTGTTCACCAATGGCAAAATTCATTTTAAAAATTTTTCAGATGAAAGGATCCACAAGCAGTAGTTGCTGGCAGTGTAACAACCCTGATGCAGATTACCTGATAATGTTATGGAATTGCTAATCAAGGAAATGTGTTTTGAGTATGAGATGCAACCTCCTGCGCCCTGTGCCGCAATGTACCAGGGAGTGATAAAGCAGGGTATGGGCTGTTTGATATTGGCTTAGTGAAGCTTTACTAATCTACTGCACTGCATATGTAAATAAGAACGGTTTCCCTAATGACAGCAGCAATTATTTTCAGTGAGTGGAAATCAGAGCCAAAGTTATTTTTCACGAGCAAAAGGTAAACTCAAAATGTGATACAGAATTTAAAGATTTTTGGACTACATTTTTAGTCTGCATGGGAAAAAGAATTTAGATGTAAATATGAAAGGAATGACTGAATTTAAATTCAGCTTTAGTTAGGTTTGTATCAAGGTTTATTACGTATACATTTATTTTATTTTAGTTTTGAATATATTTTATTTATAAGAATATTGTACTATTTTTATGTTATTATATGTAGGTGGTTGATATATGCGAATTTTATATATAGAAATGAGATAAAATTTTGTAGAAATGTACATATAATAAAGGTTTAAGATTAAAAATATAAAAAAATATATGTATACATAGATATATAAAATTAGCTTTGATTTGATTTTATTCGAGAAAATTGTGCCTGTCACAATTATGTCAGTGTTCATTTTGCCGAGGAGTCTCACCAAAATGTATGTAAGCACTTGATGAAATTGTAGGTGAAGGGGCGTTGCTAAAAAGGGATTCCTGATGAGTACTATTGTTCTGCACAGCTCCACCTCAGATGAAACATTGTGTTGCTGTGCATCCTCACTCAGTGCAAACATGATGCACCGTATTCATCTGAATTTGAAAGAACTGAAAGTAAACAAAAATAGTACTTATAATCCTGATGAAAAGAGGACCTTGATAAGAACTTTTAATTACCCCAAGAAGACTAAGTTCAAGAGGGTACTGTCATTAAAAATGGCTTGTACAATTAGATAGTGGGTCAGATTCCAAAAGACTTGCTCTCAGGCTAAGTCACTTACTCTGAGACTTGCTCTTAGAGTAAGTGATTTTACTCTGATAGCAAGTTGTTTGGAATGTGACCCCTTGTGCAAAAGCTTATTTATAAAAAGGCCTCATGCCAAAGTAAGTAATTTATTCTAACAGCAAGTCTTTTGGAATCATACCCAGTACATATAAACTGCCTGGGAAATGGAGAAATCCATGGAAGCATTTAATTTTATAGAAAAAAAGTAATACGAGTTGGAAGACTTCCTGAAGATGTTCAAACATGCATGGTATGCACAGAATGTAAATCTTATGAGAGCTGTAAAGAAAATTATTGGTATGTATAATATGCAGGTTATGCAGAATAGAATATAATCAGTGTAGGTAAGCCAAACTGTCTATAGCGATGCTTCTGTGTTTCTGTCTATTTGAGATGTAGCCAGCAGTTTGTAGCCAAAAAATTAAAATGGAAGAAATTACTATTCTATTAAAGTCTGTCTTCATTGCCCCTTTCTAGCTTGAATAAACTACATCTCTTTCCAAACATGAGTCACCACTATAACAAAATATTAAGCAGTCCCATGGACTGAACACTTTGTGCCATGGAATTTCTTTGCAGTTCTTTTTTTAATAACTTTAAAGGAAAATAGCCTTTGCATTTCTAAAAAAATGTTTTCTGATTTTGAGTCTATATCACTTCAGCGAAGTGACAGTTCAGGGAACAACATTTCATTGTTCATCTAAATCCGCTGTTGTGGAAGGCTGTGCCCCCCACACCCCCGTTAATTGCATATACCAACACCGAGATCACACTATAGTGAGGAAAGGGCAAATTTCCTGATCTTCGCTGTTCCGCAATCTCAGTTTGAACAGTTCGACGAACAGCATGTTCAATGTAAGTGAACTGAAAATGCCATTCGCTGAACTGAATTTTCACTGCAGTGATATAGACCTCTGACTTCTATATTGTTTTATCCAGAATTCTGCTTCCTATGTTTCATTAAGATTCTTGATAAAATATCTGTCACGTTTAGGTTCTAAGTCTGTAACTGCTACTATTAGTGTGTTTAATCTGCTGAACTATGCACTTGTTAAGAGTGTTGACTATCATTAGATACGACCTGAACACTGACATTTTTCTAGAATCCCTCAGAGTTAAAGTTTTAGACCCTTGCCCTTCAGTATTAGAAAACTGTAATGGTTAAAGTAGTCTTACAAACATTATTAGAAATAGTATTACTTCAAGAGACCTGAATGACAGTGGGAGACAGTGAATCATTTCAAAATGGTTTTGAACATTTCACAATGAAGGGGCATGTGCAATTTATAACTAGGAAGCTAAAATTCAGATTCAGTTATAATGTATTTAATTTTTTGATATATTCTTTAACATTCATAATTTCTGCAACAATAAAGCCATACAACAAACTTTCAGAGATTATGACCAGGGGAGGAAAAAAATAAAGGTTGTAAGCTCTAGTTCACAGAAAATTAGCATTGTACTAATCTCCTTGAAGTGATACAGTAACAGAAAAAAGTACTGTTCTGTGAGATACTCACCATAATAACTGATATCCAAGGGACAAATATTGTTTCACTAGTAAAACACATGAGTTTAAACCATCTACAACTATTGTGAACTGTCTTCTCCATTAGCACATTTTCATTAGTACAACACATGGGGTCTAACCATTCCACAATTCTCTCTGACTTATTTGTGGCATTGGCACCTGCCTCCCCTAACATAAGGGTAGGTCCACATGGTGCAACCTTGGCAAATCAGTTGGTGGGTTATGCCAGTTACATAAAAATAGCATTACTCTCACTGTAACTTTTTTTTTGTTGTTTTGGACCATGTTTCCATAACTACCATTCACAAGCCTGCCAAAAGTGATAGCCATTCAAACTGCTACTGCATTTCCATTACTATCAAAACGCATTATAACAATAACAATAACAGTAATAATAATAATAATAATAATAATCAGTATTGTACACCTAAAGAAATGCAGGAAAGACATTTTCATCCCACTGTTTCTTTATGGTTACTTTCTGGAAATAAGAGACATTTTGGGTGGAATTCAATAAGGCCTACATGGCGTGATTCTCCATGTAGGCATAGTGTTACAGCCCCAACATTGAACATGGCCACCGAGCGATCCAGTAAACAGGTCGGAGGGGTGTAGATGAGCGTGCTGACATGGAAGTGTCCACAGAATGTAAATCACCTCATAAACTGGTGAAAACCATGCAAATATGGTTGATTTGTGATACAATAAGCAGAAAGGCACCCATATAGGTGCCATGTTGGTGTAAGAAATGTACGTGGATAGAAACCATGTACTGGACTGTGAATTTTAAACAGGGGCTGTAAAAGCCTAAAAAAGAGTGTATATGGTACCGTAGGCATGCAAATGGCCAAAACTATGGCCAGTGAGTCCAGAAAGGAATGCAAATCATTAAAACATATATATTTTAATACATATATTACATTTGCACAGCATGCAGCAAAGAGCAAACATGCTGTCATGGGAAAAAAAATTAAAAAGTGTAAAAAAGCGAAAAGTAGACATGCATTATAGTGCCCAGCATGCAGAGAATTACAATGGCAGGTGTCAGTGGTTGCTAAGGAGGCAGGCCCTGGAGTAGTGAAGTATCCAAGGTATACTCAATTAGCTGTATGTAAATGAGCTGGGGTTACTGAATAGCTCTGCCGCCCTCAAGTCAGACCCAGAGCCAACAGAAGAGCCAATGCCAGTGAAAACAAAGGTATGTGTAGCCCTTAGAATATTAGCTAAAAGTACTTTTCAAAGACCAAGAGGTGACATGACAAGGGTCTCACAGGCATCTGCACCAAGAGTATTCCACCAGTTCCTGGATGCCATGCAAGCACATGCCAGTGAGCACATTTATTTTCCCCACACCCTTGAGGAGAGGGTCAGCAATATGTGTCTCTTCCACCATGTAGCACACTATCCTGAGGTACAGAGTGCCATAGACTGCACTCATGTGCACATCAAAGCACCACACAATGAAGAGGGTGGGGTCTACGTCATCTGCAAGGGGTATCACTCCATCAACTGCCAGGTTGTGTCTAATGTCCAGGGCATTATCATGAATGTGTGTGCTGGTAACCCTGGCAGCTATCACAACTCCCACATCTGGCATGCCTCACAGCTGTACCAGTCATTTGCCAGGGGGAACATCACATACGGCCATCTACTGGGGGATGCTGGCAACACACTGGATCTGTGGATGATGACGGCCATCAGAAATGCACACACACACACCTACTGAAGAATGACATAATGAGGCACATGCACAAACTAGAAATATCATAGCGCATGTGGTTGGGATGCTCAAGTCATGGTTCCGATGCCTCAATATGTCTGGTGGAGCCCTGCAGTACTCTCCAGCCACATGTGCACACATGTTCACAGAATGTGCCATGCTATACAGCTGTGGCAGGAACATCACAGGGAAGGGACACACAGCCCCCCACCAGTGCCGAGGTCCCCACAGCCTGTAGGCAGATGTAAGCATACCCAGTACGCCCTGGTCGTAGCAAAGAGCCAATGCATAGCACATGCACTGACAACCTAGGTCCTAGGGACTGACACTTCAGTCTGACTCACATACATAGTAAAAAGGATGCCAGCCACATCACACAACCTGTACCTTACCATGTATTGGCTGTATACTGCATGCATCAGACAGAGACAGCCCTGAAGCACTGTTACCTCAACTGCTGCAGGCACAAGGTAAGTCACTCTTGTTTACAACAAATGAATGGGGTAGTAGACTGTGGTAGCATATGTATGGACCTGCCGCATGAGTGGACTACCAAGATAGCTGCAGGCAACTGACATCTGTGTGGGACAACAGGAACTCTCTGTCCAACACTGGCTGACCCATAATAGGCAGTAGGTCCCAAGCCAGCAAAACCCACTGCACTATGAGAGGGAATGCCATACAGTGGGGTCACAGGACAGATGCTTGACTGTCAATGCTAGAGTCCCCTACCCCCAACACACCCATGTCCCTATACAACTGCAGTCACTGTATATCTGAGAGGTAATAGCAACAGACCACACAATCCCTGGGTTATCCCAAACAACCTGGTGACATGTGCCATTTCCCCAATATGCAGGAGTCAAAGTGCTATGTTTGTCTGTGGTTGATAGTGTCAGGATGTAGGCTGCACTGTCTAGTGGCTGTCATGGTTTAGTGGATAAGTATATTACCATGGTTGATGGGGTACATGGTTTGAGGCTGGCTGCACCTACTGTTTTTGCATGTGAGCTACACCTATGGTAGGAGTTCTACAGACTGTCCATAAGTCAGTATTTGGTACTGCAAGCAAGATAGACAAAGACAGAAACAATGAAGGGACACTGGACCACAAATATGGACAGTACACAACCCTGAGTAACCTAGATGGTGGCTAGTAGAACTGCATGTTGTAACATGTTAGTGTAGCACAAGGCTGTCATGTAACTTTGTCAGTACTTACAAGTCAGTGGGCACCATCCATACCTCACAAATGTACAGAGTTTAGTGGAATGTACACATTTATGGCTCATATTTCTGTTCTGTTTGTGATAACATTGCAGTTTTCTGGTAAACTAATGGCAAATCAATAAAGGTTGCTGTGAGAAACTAATAACAGACAGTTGAGATGCAGACTTCATACCCACTGGAAAATGCATGTCTATACAAAACCATTTTACTAACTGTCTAAGTTTGTAAGAGCAATATTAAAATATTTTCCCTTGTTTGGGCCTGTGTCCCAGATTAATGGCTGTAAGAGTTTGAGAGGTATGGCAACATGCAGCCTTATAATAACAGTACAACACAAACCATCTGAGGACCAGAGCAGACATATGGGGCACATTGCTGGACAACCTGTAAAACAGGTACAGTCAGAGATGTGAAGCCCATAACCCTGTGTGTGGTGTTAAATCTCTTACAACAGTCACAGCATACCTACAAACTATATTGAGCAGCAACTGTGGGCAAAGCCAGGAACTGGAGCAGGGTAGGGCAAAGGCCCACATATAAGGGGAAGGAGTAACTACTGGCCAGACAAACATAGAATGTGCAGAATAGAACAGTCCATGTAGTAGCGTGGGTTCCCTGCAGTGTATGGAGTCGGTAACCCAAATGTCTGTCAGCGGTTCCTCACATCAATCTATAAAGATCTGCCTCTGATGTACCAAGAAATCACAGTGCTATGTAAAATGTACCAGACATATTATGCAAAACTCTGTTCAGTCCAATGCACTCTGTACACTCCCTAGATATGGGTCAGATATTACAGACAGCACACAGTCAGGAAATCCCTCAGACATTACATCAGAGAGGTGCTAGACTGTTCCTTCAGGATCAGCAGACAATTGTATGTAACACAAAATATCCTGGACTGGAGTACAGTTAGGTCTGGCTTGGAGTCCCATTGTAATTAATGATGGTCATATTGGGCATGCTTCTACACTTAGCTAATTTCAGACCATGTCTGAACTTACATATGACTATAGAACTGTGATGCCTGTATAGCTCTGTGCATACAGACAGCTATGTATACCTTAACTGTCTCTCCCTTACCCCATCAGACATGATTACCCTTATCTAGCTGTATGTGACATATATAAGATTTATCTGGATTAGCTGAGTTTAATGTAGACATACATACAGATAGGTAACACACACACACACACACACACACATACACACACACACACACACACATATATATATATATATATATATATATATATATATATATATATATATATATATATATATATATAGGCAGACAGAAGGGGAGAAAGACTGACAGAGAGAGAGCAAGAGAGAGACACACACAGAATAGTGTGATGTAGTGCTGCAGTCACTCATGCACTAACTGTAACCAGTGGTGCATGCAAATAGTACAGTGAGCTCTAGTGTGTAACAGTAGGTAGGTAGGGGTTCTAATCTCACATCAACCACTGTGTGTGTGTGTGTGTGTGTGTGTGTGTGTGTGTGTGTGTGTGTGTGTGTGTGTGTGTGTGTGTGTATATATTCCACATACAGCAGAATACACACACCCAGCAGGCCTATGTATGTGCAATGGTCACATATTTTATGGCCCTGTGACTAGTGGCCTCCACAACAGTGGCCTCCATGTCATTAGCTTCTGATGTCTTCCACCGCAACAGCAGTGGCAGACATTATCCAAAAGCATAAGTTCCATGGCACATGTGATAACTACATTGCATTATAGTGTATACAGCTAGATAGGTAGTGATCCTAATCTCAGCAATGGCAACTCAGTGAGTGTGTATGCATGTGTGTAAGTATATCCCCTTGCAGCTGCGAGTATTTCTTGCCTATGTGTGTGCAATGCCAATGCATACCTCTGAACCCCCCCAATGGATTACTTTACAGGGCCTGCTGGTGTCATCCACCTTAGATGCACAGTTAGACACGTTCCAGGCACATAAGCTCTATGGCACATACGATAAGTATGTAGTACTATAGTACATGCAACCTGATAAGTATGGGGTCTAATTCCAAAACTGCAACTCTGTGAGAGTGTGTGTGTGTGTGTGTGTGTGTGTGTGTGTGTGTGTGTGTGTGTGTGTGTGTGTGTGTGTGTGTGAGGTATATCCCCTGTAGCAGTGTGGCTGCCTTATGTGTGATGGTTATACCATTTTCAGGGCCTGTTCCACCCTGTTAATCCCCCCATTGGATTACATTACAGGGCCTGCTGATGTCATCCACCTTAGATGCACAGTTAGACACTTTCCAAGCACATAAGCTCTGTGGTGCATGAAATAATTATGTACCACTATAGTACATACAACTAGATAGGTAGAGATTCTAATCTCAAAACTAGCAACTATGTGAGTGTATGTATGCATATCCTCTTGCAGCAGTGTGGTTGCCTTTCCTGTGTTTGCATGCAACAATTAAACCATTTTAAGGGCCTGTGCAAACCTACTAACCCCCCAGTGGTAACCTTTACAGCACATGCAGATGTCCTCCACCTGAATAGTAGTGTCCAGCACTACAAAAACATATAAGCTCAGTGGTGCATGCGATATGTATGTAGGGCTATAGTATGTACAGCTAGACAGGTAGGAGTTCCACTCTCAACAAGGGCAGTTCGTGTGTGTGTATGTATATCCCCTTGTAGCAGTGTGACTGTGTTAGGGTCAAAACCAGCTCCACTGTGCAGGTTGCAGTCCATGTTTGGCCAGGTGTGTCTTGTGAAAACAACTAATACAATACATAGGTCCCAAGAGTGTAGAACAACAAACATTTCCTACATGTGTGTAATAGTTCCATAAAGCAGTCATTTTACATCAGAAACACCTTAATGTTCTAAGACATAGCATAATCTAGGGAAATGATACAAAAATAAGATGTCATATTGGCAGACCAAGAGAAGTCCTGTCCTTTGCACTTGCTGTGGGTATGGTTTGCCCTGGCAACTCTCACACTACATGAAGTGTCCCACATTGGGCATTTCTTAAGGTGGCATCCCTACTCTGTGTTGCTTATGTGTGTGCAATATGTATACATGTCGAGTCCCTGTGAGTAGACACTGCCCCAAATAACTCACATGTATCTAGGCATGAATGCTAGCCACCACCATCAACATTTGTAGGTACTGACTAAGGCTGTGGCAACTGTAAGTTGTGTGCTGTCTGTCACTGACCCACCAAATGATGTTAACACACTCCAACAGGGTCTTACATTGGGTACAGACAAGTGCCAAGGTCCTGGCTTCAATCTAAATGCATAAAACAGTACCATCATACCATATGGCAAGGAGGTGGCCCCACTGTTTTCTACATCATTAGCAACCCCATACACACACAACCTGTGTTGAGAGACCTGCTTACTCAGTGTGATAACAATGTCACATTTAACCATCATGTAGTGACAGTGGCAGAAAGCCCTTGTGTATGGTTCAACTCATAGGTAAAGGGAGTGCATCCAGAAAAAAGGTGGACATTACCTCTGCATAGTCCTCGGCCAGTAAAACAATAATTTAATACAATGATCCATCTGATGTGTACTTATCCAGACATCTGCACCAACTGGAAAGGCCATGGTAATACCCACAAAGGTAATCCATGGCCTTCAAAACCTATCCCAAGCAGACAGCCTCTAATCAGTAGTTCCCTACTCGGTATCAGACAGGTTGGCCAGAGGTAGGCTGTGGTAAGCCAGACCCTGTCCTTCAACAGCTGCCCCATATATGTGAGTCTAATTACTCACCCATTACCAGCACAACATCCCTGAATCTGATATGCAACATCAACAAAATCTGCCTGAAAGACATGTTTGCCTCCTGGAGGCTGCCTAGTCTCAGAAATGCACTTCCCATACATGTCAAACAGAGTACCATGCAGACCCTCATCAAGTGTAACAGTGCTGAGTGGATGGGATACCATACATCTGTCCCAGGGGTCCTACCTGTGTCCCTCAATGATAGGGGAAACAGGTGCTGATTGATGATTCTGATGCAGATAAACTAATAGCTAGGCTTGTAAGGGCCTCAGGGCCAATTGCCTAGTAACTTTCATTGATCCTATGATACTGGAATCCTGCAAAGCAAACCCCAAGCCCACATTGGTGACATTCACTACAATCATCTCCCCTACTTCACATATGTCTGCAACGTCAAAGGAAGCTCTCAGATCTGTTCAATACTGTTGGTCAAGGTTCATAGGTTGGTACTAGGCTATTGGCCCTAGAGCCTATACAAGCCTAGCCATAACAATTCCCTGGCTATTTCTTCCCACTATATTTACTTCCTTGGAACCCTGTCTAGCAGGGTGACTGACGTGATCCCGGGGTGAATTTCCTATCTCATAACCAATCGTCAAGGTTCCTTTTGAAGAGGGCCAAAGAGGCACTCTGCTTGACATGTATGGGGAGTCTATTCCAGAGTCTGGGAAGTCTCTGGGTCAGGAACATATCCCTCCAGCATGTTTTGTTCATTGTGATGACAAGGTTTAGATCTCTGGAGCGTGTGGCTCTGAGGGATTGGGATTTCTTTAAGTGAAGCATGTCCAACACCTCTGGGTTTGACATAGCCTTGTATGTTAAGCAGAGATCACCTCTGAGTAGATGATATGTGACAGAGTATAGCTGGAGTTTTTTTAGATGGTCAGCATAGGGCATCTGCTTTAGGCCTGTGATTGTTTTAGTGAGGTATTTCTGTGACCTTTCCAATTGTTGCAGATGTCTTGAGAAGTACATACCAAATGGGGTGTTGTATTCTATAATGGGTCTAATGATGGATGAGTACAGTGGGACAATGACCTCCTTTTTTCTGGATGAAAAGCCCTTAGTGATGAGGTGTACCACATAGAAGGATTTCCTGACTGTTGTGATGATGTGGTTATCGAAGGTGAGACCACTGTCCACCTGTGTCCCTAAGTCTCTTATCACACTTTCAGTGTTTAGTGTACTGCCACTTATGTGGTAATTCATGGGTACATGTTTTTTTCCCAAAGGAGATAACTATACATTTCCTGGCATTGAGCTTGACACCAGATATACAAGTGCTGTAGGTACAGCATACTTGCTGCCTTTCAGATTCAGTGTAGCTTCACCCCCTGTCCCCCCATCAGTACATCAGGGCATCCCCAGTACCTGCCCCCTTTCCCTTATATGTAGGGAACAGGTCACCCCTGCCACCTCAATGTCATGGTATACAGCTGCCATGGGAGCCTATCACATCACAGGATGCATCCTACATACCCCAAGCATGACCTTGCAGCACCATAAGGCATTGTATTCCACAAAGGCCTGATTATAACCTTTGTCCCAGCTGAGTGGAGGACACACACTGTCACCCCTTCACACTAAAGTTGGGTGTCCACCAGTCTGGCACATTATAGACCCATCAGCCTAACTAGGCTGAGCTGCAAGGCCATAGCACAGTTTATAGTGTACCTCATTAACAAGGACATTGGTGATCTCCACACACTCCATCACGCATAGTTATGCTTTGGCAAGATGGGGATCATGTCTGTTACAATTGGTTGACCTCTTTGACACAGTCATCAAGGCCATGGACAGGCCATGACAGTGCACACTGCCTACATTGACCTGGCTAAACACTTTGACAGTATTCCCCACTTGGCCATAATAGATATACCCTTCCACCTAGGCATCAGTTCATATGTTACCAGATGGGTAGCAGACTGGCACACTGACAGGACCCACCTAGTCCACATAGGGGAGTACCCCCAAGCAGTAGACCTATAACTAGTGGCATAACCTAGTGTTCTGTGTTTGGGCCTCTGTTATGTGTGATGTAGACTTCTGAGGTGCAGGGCACAGCCACTGGGCTATGGCTGATCATGTTTGCAGACTACTGCATGCTGGATGCTGTCACCAGATTCCCTAGTGATGTGGTCATCTGCTAAGATGGTCTCACACAGACACATGACTCATCATCCCCTTTGGAGAGAGTGACATCCCCACATATTACCATAGTACTAACAACATCCTAAGCACCCAATCAGTCAAGAGGATTATGTGCACACAGGTTGATAGCAACATGACATTTGCCGACCATCTTGCTTCTGTTGTAAGGAAAACCTTCTACATGGCTCACCTCATACATAATGGTATGTCATCCAGTGACATGGGTATCATAACATCCCTGTATTCCCCCTAATAAGGACCCTGTGGTCATTTACCTGGCAAAGCACATGCAGCAACTGTGGAGATCACAGAGGTTCACCAGCAGGTAATACTAGGGCCTCACACATCTACTATACACAGATTAGCCCATCCTCTACCCACTTTCATACAGACTCCTCAGAGGTGACCTCTGTCTGGCATAGAAGGTGATCACAGACTCCACCTTGATGGGACTGCTGCACAACTGCAAGTCAGGCTCCACTCTATTAACCCACACACACACACACACACACACACCATCAAACTGGTGTCACATCAACAGGACTTGTTGGCAGGTCAGATTTGTGTCTCACATACTCACCAGCTGTGAAATGGACACCCTGTCCACATCAGCCAGAGTAGCTATTTACACATTTTCAAGTGAGACCTGAATAACTGGATGGTTAACAGGACATACAGACTTAGAATACTGCCTGTGTCCCTGTTGAACTGGCGCATCAGGTGCTGACTTACATACACATGGGCTAAACTCTGGGCTATGCTCTTGACGGGCTCAGGGCCAATAGCCTAGTAACTTCATATGATCCAAGGTATACCAGTTATGGTGCTGTGTACAGCGATAGACTGTGTTGTTATGTGTCCACTCCCATCACTGCCCTCTACTGTGGTATGTCCACTATGGACAGCGTACCAGTACCATGTCATACATCCACCATCCGACAAATAGGTGAGTAGTACCACAGGTGTATGGGGACAGTCCAGCAATATCTGAGTGACACAATTACTGACAACACTGCAAACATGTTATAGGATATCCTCCTTGTGGGTTTCCAACATCAGCAGTACACAGATATTTGCAAAATATGTACATGTGCTTGATATATGTGGACCCTCTGCCAGACAAATGTAGATGTCTGGAAAACAGTTGGACAATATGTAATGGTTGTTTCCAGACTGTGGGGAATCTGGCTGTCACAGGTCGGACACCTCAGAAAACAGATATGGTACTTTAATATCTAGCACTTTATTCATTCCCTCATGTTGCATGCTCAATATGTACACTCAGTTGCTGAGGTGAAGCCTGTGTCCCCCCACTATTACTGGCTATAACCTGCAGTCCTCCTGTAGGGGGTCAACAGGTATGCTAGCCATAGCTCTTAAGCGATGATGCACAGGTGCTGAGTACATAATCACCTAATCAGAGTATGTCATGAACAGTCAGAGACACCTGGACAATTTTTGAACTATGCCTGTGTGACATTCATAGAGTGAGAGGGGTAGACTGACAGTACATCATGTGATATGGCAGCTGTATCCACCACTAATGACTGTCACTATTGTCTAATAGACAATCCAGTCACATTTGTACATAAGCTGACCATTGCATGGGAGGGACTCAGGGACCAGAGCTGTGATCTATGTCACAGCAGAAAGAGCCAAAAGGGAAGCCTGTAGCTGCTGAAATGCTGACTAACAGCAACATTTAATTCCAAGATATTTACCACAGACCTCTATTGTTATAATCCCTATTTCCCATGCCTGCATCCCCCAACTGCATCTGATTACATGGGGAATACTATTCCATACCTGGTATAGTGCTGAACTCCTTTATGTGCAGAAATCCTGTGGTAGAATGCTAGGATAGCACAGTCTGTCATCATAGAGAAAGTCACAGACCTGTGCACCATAGGCAGCAGCTTGCCTTTTGTAGGTAATGTTCATGAAAAGGTGATTGCCTGTGCACCCACCTGTGGCTCAGACTTGCTAAATGCATTCAGAACAGCTGGGTTGCATTTTCATTAGCCAAAGTCATGGCAACATAGTGCTGTATTTAAGCCCGTCATGTAGGACTTGACTCTTTTCCTGGCCTGTGAGAAGGACATTATCGAGGTGTGGGGATTACAGAATCACAGAGGGTAATTTGAAACACTGTCCACTGTTTGGATTTATGTGGTATGTCCACAGTTTTGCATTCTATGTCTGGCCATTGTGGACAGAATTTCTTATTATGTGGCAGTTCACTGTTTAACAATGTGGGTTGATGTCAGTAAGGAGACAAACAGATGTGAGTGTCACACGTCATTTGCATCAGAATATGCATTCTGCTGCAGTAGTTGCTGGTCTATCAGCTGTGTATGTTTGCAGGGGAAGACTTTGACACATGTCCTTGCCAGTTGAACATTCTCCCCACCCCTTTATGTATGGGTGCTGTGTGGATTCCCTGTTCCAGGTGTTTAGGAGGTATGGTGGGTCTGTAGCAGGTAACTCAACATACTGATGAATATGTTGCAGGCTGCAGCTGCTACACTCTGCCCAGAAGCCATACTGGGGATTGCATACACATTGTGGGACAGCAAGCTGTATATGTGAGTGTGGGAGCAGTGTCAGCTCTTTTGTCACAGCATAACCAGGATGAGGGCACCCATAACAGTCCAGGTGAGGCATGTGCCTATGGTACGTATGTTATGTAATAGTGTCATCCAGAGAGTGGTAGGTGACATTTAGGACACCTATACATATTAGTGAAGTATGTCTCAACCTACAGGCTTTTGAGGTGCTGATATGGGTGGCAGTGACTGCAGTAGCAGAAAAAAATTATGTGTAAAATTGTATGGAGCAGTCATTTAATTGTTCCAACAATGATGTACTTGACATGCAACATACTGGAATGGAAGCCAGAACCGTGGGTGGAAACATTTTTAGCATGATAGGAATGTAAGAGACTGAGCTATAGAGTCAATACAACAGCAGGTGTATTTGCAAGTCATATGTGCATGCATATGGTCTGTTACACATGATTGGCATGAACATGTGTGATCAGATGTGTATGACATGTGACACTGAAGTATATGTCATGATTTCATAATCTCAATGTTTATTGCCAGTATGTCAGCACACAGCATAGGTTGTGTGACAATTGCGCCAAATGTATGTGGCACAACTGTGGACATTCCACAACAGTCTGCAGTTGTCATGTCATCTCTACCTGATATCCTAGGCCTCAAGTACATTCATCAACATTTATTTGTCTGTATACTGGTTTGGTGTCTGTATCACAGTCACAAGTATGTCATCATTTTTCCCTATATGCACAAGCAGTGTGTCAGTAACAATAAGGATATGTTTATAGAAACACCTGCTACTCCATAAAGCTGAGTGGTCTAGTTGGCTAGTGTATTGTGCTGTAGTTGACAGGGTCCTGGGTATGAAACTTGGCAGGGCTGTATACTTTTCTGCTGTGCATCACTGATAATCAGGATATGTTTATGGGAACACCTAGCAGTCTTCAAAGCTGAGTGGCTGATGGGCTAATGCACTGTGCTGTAATTGATAAAGTCCTGGGTTTGAAATTTGCAGATGATTTTTTCTGCTGTGCATCACTGATAGACAGGATAAGTTTATGGAAAGAGCTGCTAGTGTTTAAAGCTGAGTACCCCCGTGGACTAATGCACTATGCCATAGTTGACAGGGGCCTAGGTTTGAGACTTACCAGTGTGGTTATTATGCTGATGTGCAGAACAATGTCAGAAATACAGAAATTGATTAAAGTAGTTTTAAACAGCTTTAAGTGGGTTTGCATGGGTTTGCGCGCCATGCCGTGATATGGCATGCTACTTAGCCTTGCTTAAGCCCATGCTATTTCCAAAAAAAAAGAAAAGAAAAAAGGGGTGATAGGAAAGTGATGAAATGGGGCAAGCAGGGGGGAAACAATATGAAAGGCAGGTAGGGATGTGCAGGAGAGGTGTAGGAAAGGACTATAGCTCTCCATTTCTTGTACAGCAATAGCTGTGCATGTTGTGACAATTTAGAATTTGGAGCCTCACATCCCAGAAGGAGGGGTGTGGGTGACATAACTTTGCTGATCAATTGCTGTAATGATTGATTGATGGCAGTGTAGGTGTAGGTGAAATGGAGAGCTATGTATGGGGCGATATTGTTTTGTTGGACAGATGCCCATTTTTTTTAAGGAGAGAGTGGAATGTTGGGGAAGCATATAGGTACATTTGGTGAGGAAAGTTGGGTAGGAGAGGTAACATTTGCAAACAGACAAGACAGACAAGACAGCAGACAGGGGTGGTGTATGACAAATGAGAGGGTAAACACCTTGGACAGGGAGGGTGTTGTGGAATCAGAGAACCAAGTGCCTCCAGACGGCAGCAGTGGGACTGAGCTCCCCACCCATGGACAGTCACCACTGCACCTTTACGGCCCCAAAGGTGGCTGTGCTGGGGGCTAGGCACCAGGGCCAGCCTGCCCCTCCAGGTGCACCAATCTGCCCTCAATCTGGTAGAGTCGATTGTCCATATCACACTGGAGAATAATGCGCACCATCCCCTCTGAGCTTCTGCCGTGTGATCACTCCCTCTCCACACCTGTGCCTGGGGGGTGCCCCATTCCCTGAGATGGTTCCACCCATGGGTGGTGCAGGACCAGCAGAGGGGGCAGCTCCAGATTGGGGCACTTATGTGTTGGGGCCAGGTGCCATGGCCAGATGAGGTGTAGTAGGTGGATCCACAGAAACTGGCCTACCCACTCATGTTATGGTGTTGAGGTTTTTTTTCAATGTGTATTGGTTAGTCATGCACAGAACATTTAAACGTTAGTTATAACAGCATGCATGGGTGTTCCAATAAACCCACAACAATAAAACTGCATAGCATACAGAACCCAACAATAAATGGAATAACAGTCAGTATTGCAACAGCATACCAGTAACAGTTATGGGAAAAGTCTGACAACATTGGTATTTCAACAAGGTATGTTAGTATGCAATGTTGTAATATGTGACAATAATGAAACACAAAGCACAACATAAGGTTTTGAGAATAACATATATGAAATGGAAACCATAACCATAGTATAACAATAATAATATTTGTGATGCAGATAAGGGATTGGGGGAGGGAGAGATATTTCATTAACAACAGTATAGGCTTATATTTATTTCAAAAGTACTGTTCTATACTCTACCGGTGTGTCCTCACTTTTATGTCTATAAGTGCCCTATATCTTTTGTAGTACATACATACCTTTCAAGCTATCTGCATGGGGCAGTATGGGCCAAGCTGTAACAGCTACAGGTACACAACTACAGGGGACTATTACATGTCAGGGGAACATGCATGACTACCAAGGTGTACCGTGCAGTGATGTTGTGTAAATGTGCTACTGACATACTTCGACTGGATGTTAAATCTGTGTCCAAGGGTTTTGGCAACAGTGATCACTATCCATGACAGTGTGACACTTGAGAGACATGTATCGTGCATAGTACAGAGAGTTTACACATATCCTGCTGTCCTTGGCAGGCATGGGGTTAGATTATCAGCAAACATTCACAGACACACCAGGCATGCAGCTCTAACAACAATAAATAGTTTTGTTTGTCCTATTAACTTGGAATAGTAGTGTACTTGTGGATGTTTAATTTAATTAAGTCTTATCACCTTGCTAAGTAATGCTGTTTACACATTAGTACATCTGGACACACAAATTAGTATACCATTGAAACAGCTACTACAGACAATTTATTTATCTGTAATTCCTGTGGAGAGAACATCTGTTAACAATACATAACTGTTTCTATGCATATTCAGTAGTACTTGTCTGTTTCTGTAAATATATAGTAGTACTTCTCCCTGGATTTGAACCCCGGTCTGTGTGTGGAAAAATGAACAACATACATATCATTTAGCAAAATGAGCTTCTGAGCCACTATTGTACATTGATTGATGATATGTACCTAGAGCTCACCTGGTAAATTCTGACCTGGTAATGTAGGCAGAGTGTCACTCAAGACTGCAGTGACACTTGAACATGCATGAGATGCATGCATGACAGAGATAGTAGGTGAACTGTGTATTACTACTTGGAATGCATTTAACCCCTAGTGGATGGAAGTATTTGTGATGTATACAGACTATATCTGGGTGCTGGGTTAGCTACCTTACACATATACAGTTGCAGATGGTATATTTGCAGTCTACAGCTATTACAGTTTCATACTTGCCTGCATCAGCATAACTATGTTCAGGAATGCATATAGCTGAAATGCAAAGGTTAACACAGGACAGTCCTAAGGGAAACACACTATAATACCTTACACATTACTATTCAAGGTTCTCATCTTATAGTGCAGAACAAATATCTTGCTGCAGTATATCTTGTAGTACAGCTCCACATCTACACTTTATCAAAACAGTTCTTTATCGGTCAGACTTCAGTCACTTCATGATATTATACCCATGTTGACTTCACACCACTTGTAATACTCATTTTTTTGACCAACAGCCCAAAATACACACATCACATTTAGCACAACAAACCTTTATTAAGGATGACATGAAACAGTTAACAGTCTTTTTATTGTTGAACACTTTACATAATGCAGGCATTGAAAGACAGTTGTTATTCCACAATGTATGCAGTACTATCTTTATTTCCATAACAATTCTGACTACAGGTGTCCTACATTTCCTGAAAATTATGAATGCAGATGATTTATTCCCTTCACATTATGAATCTAGCTGTACTTTATCACCAGAACATCATTATTAATACAGTATACACTTGTTATTCCTTAACATTATTAATGCAGTAGTAAATCACTTTATTTAACATTATCAGGTTTCATACTTTCATGTATATTGAACTGCACCTGGCATTACTCACTTATATCAGTCCTGGTCTATGAATACATTCATTGCAATACACTCAAAATAGAATATACCTACTGTAAGTTACTACTGTACTCTTTCTTAATTATATCACTATATATTGCAGGATATAGCTGTCCTCACCACACTCTTGCTGCAACCTGCCCAGGAGCCCTGCATGGGCTACCAGGTTGTGAGCTCTCTCCTTTGCAGCTGTGGGGAGAGAAACACACTATTATGCATACCTATCAGATATTCATACTAGACCTTAGTAAATCAATGCTTCCTATACTTACAAACATGTGGGGCATTGTCATCCCACACATCTTAGATCAACTGGGCCAAGAGTTCCCCTTTCTACACTTCAGGTCATCATAGTGGTGATGCACTTGCTCACCAGTGTGGGGGATGCCAGTTGCAGTGGTGAAGTTGCATGCCTGCCAATCCCAGGCCTTTGATTTGTATTTAGACTTCTGGTAGCAGCCCTGCAGCAGACAGATGTCATGACCTTTTACGAGGAGCCCAATCATGACCCTGGACTCCAATATGCCACACCACTGCACCCAGAAGTATGCGCCCTCTCCAACTCCAGCCATATCTCCTGCACAGATCAAACTCCAACAGATTCTGACTGTATTCCTGTGTGTTCAGCTTGAATAAAGCTGTTTTTCTACCCTTTGCTGCCATTGGACCATTTTTAAAAATGCTAAGTGAAGCTTAGCACAGCAGAAACCTGATAAGCTTAGCTGAGCAGTGCTTAAACTGGCAAGTGCTTATCAATGCCCAAACCAGCTATGCGGAGCTGTGCATTGCTAAGTACTGCTAAAACAGGTCCTGTTTAAACATTGTGTGCCTTGGGTTAGCAATGCTTAGCTGAGCTTAGTTATGGACAAACCAGATTTTTTAAAAAATAAAAAAAAATATTGAAAGTAATTGTTCATTAATGATACTTTATTACTATGTGTATCTATTTTATGTTATATCTCCTAACCTTATGCATTTTAATTACATTATCTTAGAGTGTGACTTTAATGTATTGGACACTTGTGTGCAACTGGGGCTTTTATCCTCTGGTCTCCACTTAAAATGGGCTTTGGGTACAGCTGGACTAACCCAGTTAGCAAATGTCAATGCATACATAATTAAAAATATATTTTTATAACATTTTCCTATCGCATGCAAAAACTGGCCTGTCTGTGTATTTGAACCGTGCACCTACTGCACACAAGGCCAAGATTCTAACCATTCAGCAACTAAGGACATGGTGATAACAGCTATACATTTATATATGGCTCTCAGTTACATTTAAGCACTGCTGAGCACTGAGCCACACCGCACAAACCTGCTTAGTTATGCTTAAACTTGACCTTTCCTAAATAATTAAATGCATCCGGTTTCTATTTTTAGATGTCTGCCACGTGTCTATTGTTAACTTCTGTGCTGCACAAACACACAAAAAATTATTTAAACATGTTTTACTTTATTATTTAAAGTGCTATCCAGCACTTTAACAGTGGGGGGTGTGTTACTCATCTCCAGACACTGTAGCACACCCCCTACACTGATTCTGTAACTGTGTTACACATCTCTCTCTCAGTCAGTAGCATGCCTTCATTAATGTGCAAGGCGTGCTGCTGAGGGGGGATGCAGATATGGCCACAGTGCACTCCATGTTGGACTTACAATTTTCCTATATGGAGTTTATTAAATCTGGGAGTTTGTTTATTTTTCTCACTCTCTTGCCTCCCAATCTCTCTTGTCTCTCAATGAGATGATTAGATTGATGAATCACTGGCCTTTGAAGTTTCCTGAACTAGCTGCTGCACTATACCTAGTATGTTAGTTTTGTATGTGTATATTAATATTATTATTATTATTATTATTATTATTATTATTATTATTATTATTACTATTATTATTACTATTATTATTATATGGGATAGATACCGATTGTAATACTGAGTATCTCCATTTCATTTACCATTTGTCATTTAAACTCAAAGTCAGTGTTTAATTTGCTATCAAGATTACTGTTGTTTTTGTGATCAGTATGGACAGATCTCCAGCTATCTCAGACCGTGATTTTATTGGAAAGTTGCACTATATTTTAGAGGAGTAAAGAGAAACATTAAAAAGTAATGGCACCTTTTTGCCCTTCATCTGACTGCTTTCCTGAAGACAAGCCTGTTAAAGATTAGTGAGTGGTACAGTTGGCATTTCAGTGTGCCACTAAATCATAACTGATAAGTCGAGAGTAATTGAGCATGAAAAATAAAAGGTAGTCATATTCATTATCCTGACAAACTGCTCCGTTTGCATGGTTGATGGTCTTGATGTTGAACAGGGATATGATGTGAGTTTTATATTAAGGATATTCATAAGACGTCATACAATTTTATATGTATTTATATCTATAATATATATATATATATATATATATATATATATGAGGTCTTTGCTTGTTGTAGACCCACATTTTACTAAATTATAATCACAATATGGTAAAAGATAACGGACCAGATAAGGAATTCCAAGCTTCACATTTTTATAAGGTTTTCCATGTTGTTGCTAAAATACTTTTTGTCATAGTTATGACTGAAAATAAAAAAATGGCCTTGCAGAAATATATCTTTATTTATATATGTTAATTAGATAGAACACTGATCCACATGTACCCTTTTTATACTCAGTGCAGGAGATCTGTCTGACTTTCTCAAAATCAAACAGTTAGGCAAATGTAGGCTGAAGGAATCAAACCTTGTACCACTGGAAGCAGCTTGTCACCGTAGTCCTCTGCGTTAACTGCCAGTTGTTTTAATTGTTGCTGCTTGTGTTTGCATTCTACCACAAGTAACACGGTTCATCAACCCCAACATCATACTTCATTTTCAGTCCTACCAGCCCCTTCCCTACCTCAAATGAGCTAAAGACTGTCTTCCTTTCACCATTTCACTACTTTATTGACTGTAAGTAGAAAAACATCACATTCATTAATCATAACATTTTAATTCCTAAAGAAAATTGTGAGTGGGGGTGGCAAGTCAGCAATGAGTAATGCCCATGGTACTGTTGAGCAGTCAGTACTCATGGTTCCAGCCAACTCAGTGGCACAGACACAGTGGCATATGTCTGCATTGCTACCACAGCTGAAGTATAGTCAAACAATCCGCTTATGCTGCACAGCTGCCAACCTTCCAACTCCAAAATATGAAACACTAACTCTCATCATGTGGAACAAATAGGCAAAATGTGGAACACATGTTAGCAGCTTGCTAACAGCTTCAACTAGGAAGCTCACACGATGGTTAATATGTGTTATTGTATATAAGAAGTTATTTAGATGAATTAATATGATTCAGTTTTGTTTATCATGGATATCAGCTAATATTCTTCCTTGCATGAGGAACTGTGAGGAACAAATACTTTTTTAAGACTCAAAATGTGGAACATTCCTCATAATGAGAGGTATGTTATACTCCACTGACCAGGTATACAGCGAGTGGGATTTAGCTTTATTGGTCTGAATGTACCCATAAAAACTTAAAAAGTAAAAAGTCATGAGCATTCAGAAGCCATGTAGCTGAAACACTGGTATGTCCTTAAGAGGTCATTTGCATATATATCACAGGCCTCTACTACAGGAAGGTGAAGTAAGGTGTTATACAGTGAAGACACTAGCTTGGCTAGGCCTTTTTTGCAGTTTTTACTAAATGGTTTGACTGTGTGACTTTTTTACTGTTTGGTTTGGATTTCACTGCTGCAAGAAAGGGACTGAAAGTAAGCCCAGGTTACCAGATACCTGATAATGAATAATAAACATAATGATGACACAAGGTTTCCATTTCTCAGAGGAGAGGGATGGGTCTTGTTGTTAGTACGTCATCAGGGATTTGATCCCTAGCTAGTAACATGGCAGCTCTTTGGAACCGTATACACAACAGCACAACACCACTAGATATCTTTTATGGGGAGAGTAGAAATAGAAATGCCTGATGTGGGTAGACAAAGGCCCACTTCTGGATCAGAATTGCCAATACTGCCTACCCAACAAGAAACATTTCAGTATTTTAAAGGTTAAAAAAGGCTATGTACGTTTCTTATCTCTTTGCTGTCTTTCATAAAAGTAGGGCCAATCACATTATAGGGTGCAAACTGTAACAGATAAGTCATCTTTAGAAAGGTGATGGCCAAAACTTTTTGGGGAACTTCAGAAGAATTCCTTTATGAGGAAAGTAGTATGCATAAGTACAGCTGACAGACAGACATATAGATAGATAGACAGACAGATGAATTGACAAACATAAAGATATGTATTTACACAGATGACTAATTAGAGAGTGATAGATCAGACAGACAGACAGAAAGACTAAGGCAGGCAGACAGACAGCTTGGAAGATAGGCAGACAGACAGGTAGAGCAACATGCAAGTGGGCAGATATAGATAGATACTGATTTAAGGGAAAACACAGAGCAAAAATATTAGTACTTATGGCAGCAGTTGTGTATGTTTTTAGATTAGAAGCAGGTCAAGAGGACTATCTTACTGTTTAAGGTATTACATCATGCAGGTAATGGAATGCTTATTATAGTCTACACATACACAGTATCTGATTCTCTTTACAGACCTGTGAAAACAGACTCCTTTCACAGGTAAAGATTACTTAAATCTGTACCATTTGTATATATGTCAGTTCTTCGGGTTAACCAAGAGGCCATCCTCCGGAGAGATTATTTTATGTTTATCTGATACATTATTTGAATTTCCTTATTGCATTGCAAACCACTATCTCTAGAAAGACTTCTTCTTCAGTTGGGTGGTGCAGTGGTGTCATCTTACAGCAAGAATTGCTCCTGTTCGATTCTCTGCTGGAGTGCCTTCTGTGTGGAGTCTGCATGTCCTCCATGCATTTGTGTGGGTTTTCTCTGGGTACTCTGGTTTCCTCCCCCATTGCAAAGACATGTGTCTGGAGTGTTTCTCCCTGGGCCTCTACTGAAAACACATGTATTTTCCAGCTGCTTCCTTTCTGCACCTTCAGATAAAGTGAATCTCCCCATCTGTCTGTGCAATGCAATAATTACATTAGTGTTCTATGGTTAACCTCTGCCTGTATGCATCATAGTCCCCCACTATGACTACCTTTATTATCAATTGTACTCTCTGCTTAGATACTTCGAGGCAGTCTGCAGAGGTGCTGGTAGATGCTGAAGGCTGGGGGTGAGGTCCCAAGCGGCATGTAGTGACCTGGGGAGGGCATTTTTACTTTTTTTTTCTAATATTAACTGTAATAAAAGATGCACATGCATGATACATGTTGAATAGCTGCATATACGGCTAACAGTAGTTGCATCAAGAATAATTCCATGCAAATTTCATATTAAAATAATGAATAAAACTACTGCCTTTCAGCACCCCATTCCAAGTGTGAATGGGAAATATACTTTTACCTGAATGCAAGGCCTTTGAGTATACCATTCACAAAGATGGCATGTGTGCTAAAAACCTGAATGAGTAAATGAAAGGAGGACAGTAGTTTTAATAGGTAATGTTAAACTCTGGCTACTTTGCAGTATTTGGGCATTCCAATGCTTAAACTAGATAGTGGTAAACAACAATTGTAATTGCTATATGGCATGGGCATTATGGCTTCAGTCTGTTTCTGGCCATAGTCCAGACAGCCTTGTGTACACTTTATATTGTGAAAGTGGATATAGTGAAGATAGGTTGGCCATTTCCAAATTCAGAATAAAAAATATACTCTGAGCTGTCAGCACTATAGTCAGAAATAGACTTAAACCAGCGTCCATGCTTCTGTTTCCTCTCCTACGTCTTGATCATTGCAGACAATAAATGCTGGTTTCTGAGTTTGATTAAAAGAAAATATACACACACACACACACACACACACACACACACACACACACACACACACATGCACAGTCATACTTTGCTACTTAAATCTGCACTAGTTTTCAGTCTAACTAGTACTTTAACTGTAGAAAATAATATTGAAATAAAATACAAATTTAAATGTGCACATTATGGGTTGTAGAAAAGTACAGTTGTGTAAGTAGACAATATAACAGTAGATGTTCAAATGATATCTGCTGCAGTAGCCCAAGGTATATGTGTTATATTATGCAAAGCTTCATGGCATCTTCCACGCACCCAAACCATTAGTTTGAGTTGAACTAGCTAAAAGACTGGTTTGTGTGACAAGATCTTCAGAGCTTTCATGCCAAATGAGACAGGGAGGCTGAGCCCTGAGAAGACATTGCAAGGAATAACAAAAAAAAAAAGTCCACATAGTGGCATAAAAAACATCACCAAAAATGGAGGACAGAGGGAAGGAGTGGCTACTGCAGCAGTGATAATTCTAACATATAATGCTATGCTAAATTTATTTAGACAACTGTACTATGTTCAACATATTAATCATTGCTGCAGTAGCCTGAGCTGCATGGGTAGATTACCATGGCTTAGAACAACTGGGAGGTGGAAGAAGGAACCCCTGGAGAATGGTTCTAGCAAAACTTGACGTAGACCTGGAGAGTGAATATGGCTTACAGTGCTTTGTAAAAGTATATAAGGAGGACTAAGTTGCTGCTTCTAGAATTCAGATAGCATTCAACCCTTTACAAAAAGCCATATATGAAGCCAAGGCCCTTGTGGAATATGGCTTTACCCTGCCTGGAATATCTTTATTGCAGTGGGAATAACAAAAGGTAACAGCCAGAGATATCCATTTGGAAATAGTCTGCTTTAACACAGGTTGTCCCTTCTCCTTACATTCACAAGAAATAAACAACTGATCAAACCTCCTGAAAGATTTTGTAATGTCAAGCTAGTACCTGAATTATCTGTGGACATCTTCCTTGCTTATGTCTCCCTCATTTTGTGGTTCAGGGAAGAACACAGGGAGATGGATAGTTTGGCATTAAGTAAATTTGGATACAACATTAAGCATAAAAGAAAGCTTAGTTCTCAAGAAAACCCTATCCTGTGTAAAATGAAATAAGGTTGACCCACCATACGAGTTTACAACTCAGATGCCCTTCTTGCAGAGGTCAGAGCAAGCAGTAAAACTGTTTTCCATGTTAAGAACCTCAAGTCAGCCAGATGAGCTGGTTCAACTGGAGCAAGTGTTAGCTTCTCTAACACAAAATTAATATCCCAAGGAGGAGTCACTGGTTTTCTTGGATGTCTGGTATGCAAACTCCCTTTCAAAAACATTCTGACATTGGAATGCCTTGAAAGAGGGGGATCCATGGGCAGATATGCTGAATTGGCAAACAAATGAACCTTGATAGAAGAGTAAGACAGGCAATAGGAAAGTAACTCTCACAGATATTGTAAAAAAAGAGAAAAACTACACTGAATGGGTTCTGGTTATGTTTTAGCACCAACTTGAAACTGTTTTCTATTTGCTAATGTATTATTTTCTAGCAGAAGACTTTCTCAGTGAACAGGTGCTAAAAGGTATTAAGACCTTATCATCCAGGCAGTCAGTTAACGTTGTTTGGGGTGGGTTGTATAAAATATGCCAGTTAATTTTTTTTAAAAAACAAGACAAATCTTTATTAAATTATCACTTATAACATAGACAGTCATACATTTATATAAATAAAAACAAACTATACTGAAATATTTTCAATTGCAAACATTATACATATTGACATATTTTCAGTTGCAAACATTGTACAGCACTTATAATCTATCTAGTCATTGTCAGTCAAACATTACAAAGCTCATTTGATTTCTGCCTTCCCTTAAACCTCATTCCTCCTACAAAACATTATTCTGCACGAATTGTTCACACAATTCCCATTTTTTCTATGCAATTTGCTCCTACCCTTTTCTAAAGAGTCCACCTCCAGTTGTTTTATCTATATTAGTTTCTTAACTGCTTCTACTACAGTTGGTTTAGACTTTGATTTCTATTTTCTAGTAATTGCGTTTTTGGCAGCCACCAGAAATAAATGCAGAATATTCCTTCCCAAGGAAAGGAAAAGGCATCAGTCTTCAAGGACTTCTTGCATGAAGTCCTGGAGCAGAATTTTGCCAGCTGATTGTTTACTGAGAAGACAAAAAGGCCTACTTGAGAAACTCCCCACAGATGGATCAAATCTTGGAAGACCCCCAATGTAGTTTCCATTCATGAGGGTCTGCTTTTGTCCTGCCCAACTTGTCTAACACACAGTTTTGCTCTGATAGAAGGTGGGATGTTGAGTGAGATTCTGATGTATATATCCTGTGATAATGTGGCTAGTCTACACAGGAGTAAGACCTGATTCTTCCTTGCTTATGTACCACATCACTGTGGTATTGTCCATAACAACTTGAAGTGGTCCTGGGGATCAAAGGTGATTTAGAGAGTTGAGTGCCTTGATAAGAGCAAGCAACTCTTTTACATTCATATGCTTGTGTTTGCTATTGTTGTCCCAGATACTTTCCACTTTTATCTCTCTTAATAATGATCCCCAAGCAAAGTCCACGGTGTCTGTGGTGACTGACTGCTTTGGAGGAGGAGAGGGAGAGACCTAGATTCAGGGTATCTGATGTCTCCACCAATTGATTTCTCTTCTCACACATCCCAGAACTGGAAAATGAAAGATAATAGGTGTTGATGCTGGGACCAAAAAAACATACCTCTTAACTGTCCAGATTTATGCAGAATATCCAGGGTTTTTCCTTCATATTTTTGGTATGTTTCTCATAAAATTGTGGGTTTCTGGCAAATCATTGGAAACTGAAATCAGAAAATAATAGCAGACATTTGAGTTTCAGACTTCATACCCTTCAGAAAATTCATGCTAATTTAAAACCTATTATTCTATCAACTTTCCAAGTTTGCAAGAACAACATTTAAAAAAAAATGTCTCTATTTTGGGGCCTTTGTGCCCCCATTATTTATGGCTTTGTCCAGATTTATTGCTCCAAAAGGTATGAAAGAGATTTTAAATACCATTGTATGTTTCTCATGTGGAGTATGGCCAGAGGCATCATGAGAATCATAGATGCCATGGCAGTCAGAATCCTGAGATATTCTCTCCCCGGGTCTATATTACGTGATCGAATGGTCAAATATTCGAACACGTAATAGTCGACCCATAATAATCGAACCACCACAATGTTGAATGGTTCAATGGAGATCTCCGTACAGTGTGGAAATGGAAGTTTTCCATTGTCTGCACTGTAGCACGATCTCAGAGTTGGTATATTTAAGTAGCAGGGGGTGTGGGGGTGCAGGGGGGTTGCCCCACTGCGTAGAGTATTTAAATGGTTTGTTTCGGTGGGTTTTTCTTTTTTTATTTTCCGTTCAACATTGTGGCTGTTTGATTGTTACGGGTTTCAGAACCCATTTGCCTGATACAGCCTGTTGCCAAAGTGAGACATGGAGATTCAGACTTTCCGGAAGGGAAAACAGACTGCCATGGTGGGAGCCCCTTACATAATTATTTTGATTTATTTGACTGTCCTTTGCTCTGGGAGGGTTCCTGCTTTCTTTTAGGGAATCTCCCAGCCATTGTCTTTTAATGTCTGCTCACCAGCATATCACTGAGACTTTGTTTCTTGCCACATTTGGACAAGGGAGCAAAAGAGCCAAAAAAAACCTTGAAAAATTTAGAAAAGTATTGATAAAAAATCTGAGAAATTCCCTGTATTAGCTTAATCATTTCATCACATTTTTGTTAACCTTTGCAGCAGTGGGACCAAAATGTCTATCCAAATGTGAGTTTAAAATCACATTTTTATATCCTTTAAGAGGTTCTGAGAATGAGCACTCCTCAACACAGAACCAGTGGTAACCTCAATGGATGTAGTATCTAAAGTCCTAAACACACTTTAAATGAGTAGTGACCTGAAAAATAAAAGAAACCAAACCACACAAAACAGATTTTTCCTCACAGGAATGAACTGCAGATAAAACATAACTCATATGTTCACAATTAACCAGAATAAACTTTAATATATGAGCCAATTCAAAATTCTAAAAATTAAAGTTGCTGAAGCAAACACTTTTTTCCTCTAGCATAAAAATTGTTTACCATCCTTGTCAGAAGGGAAGGATATGAGTTAAAATGAATGGCAGCAGCTGGATAAACTAAAGCTATAGCTGCTGGGTAAAGTTTGGGAACAATGTGTTAAAACTTCAGAAGACTGAGTAACTTTATAAGTTCAATTTGTCTTTTTAGGGGTAGCAGACTGAGCATCAGAAACATTGCAGGCAGTGACACACACTTTCTCCAGAGCTGACAGAACTGGGGAAATGGGTGAAGGTGCTGGAAATTCCTTCTGTAACAGCTGTTAGTATTTCTGGGGGACTGAGATACCTCGGTGTTCTCCCATTGAATACACTTGCACATTCTGGAAATAGTCTAAGAGAAAGAAAATCATTGATAGGGAGATTCAGGTAACATACTGTCCTCTAAGTCTGAATCAGAATTCTGAGGGAAAATAAACTGTATCTTTTCCATTACATTCCTACCCAACTTTAATTTCTTGAAGCTCTTTAGAAAAAGAGAGATCCCTTTTTGTCTTACAAGAAATCACCTGCTAAGAAAGATCAATAGACTATACAAGACCCTGGGCCAGACTTAATAAACTACTCCTGTCCAGTGAAACTGGAGCAGTGGAAGCTACACTTTTAGTTTTCTGTTTCTTTTAGACAGGAAAATTAAGACAAATACATTTTTAATGGCAGCAATAGCTTTCCTAGGGATAGGCACAACACTGGTTAAGCAGGGGTACCATGCCTTTCCCCTTCTCACAACACCAACAAAAGTGGCTCTCCCTTGTCCACTAAGGGGACCCCAACAGCTGTATAGGACATTGCTAAGCCCCAGTCCATAGTGGTTGTATTTCAAAAGTCAGAGGGATCTGAAGAAAAAGAAGAGCGGTCTGAGGAACTAGCTTGGTCACAGCAGAGTCTCTCATCTGCGTCTGAGGCAAATTACCAGCCAGCAGTAGTGGGAAAGGCTGCTTAGTTAACTTTTTAACACTTTTATTGAATTATCATTTAAAACATAGGTAAACATACATTTATGCAAAAGCAAACAAACCATGTGAAGAACGTCTACTAGCTAAGAATTGGAGTAATGATCCATGAGATATAAGAAACTATTTTTTGACAATTACTCATATAAAAGTTTGTTAACTGAGCATAACTAAACACGTTAAAAATATTGTTTCTGTGTGGTCAAAACCACCATACCTGCCTGCACTGGTGTATTATTATCTGTTAAAGTAGCTGCTTCACAATAAAAAAATGAGCTGCTTTCCCAATAGGATGACTTTGCACAGAAATGCATTTGTTGAGTAACATTTGCAAAATTTTACATTGCTAGCTTTTAACTCCAAAAATGGGAATATTGCAATAAAATGAATAATTAATATTTTCCCTGAGTGCCTTCTGTGGAAGGTTGGGCACCGGGTTGGCAATTCAACACTGTAAAACTCCACTGCCAATTATGATCGGACAGGTGATCCACTGTGGCGACCCCTAACCGGGAAAAAGCCGAAAGAAGAAGAAGAATATTTTCCCTGAATGGCTATGAAGGTTATAGGTTATAATGATAAAAGTTGTCTGTCTACATGCAGTTTTTCAGAAAAGTTAAACTGCTACTGATTTTGCAGCGCAGGTACAACAAAATAGCATGTAGAGAGAGAACTTTTATCAGTCTAACATATACCTTCACATCATACCTGTCAACTGTCCAGATTTTCACAGAATGTCCAGATTGTTGCCTCATATTTTTGGTCTGTTCCTCATAAAATGTGTTTTTTTTTTTGCAATTCACTTAGGATTGAAGTCATGAAATAAAGACACACATTTGAGTTACAGACTTCATATCCTTTGTAAAATCCATGCTAACACAAATCCTGTTTCGTGTTATTCTACCAACTTTCTAAGCTTATAGGAGCAATATTTAAAATCTCTCCCTATTTTTGGTCCTGTGTCCCCCCTCATTACTTTAGGCTTTGTCCTGATTCCTTACCCTAAGAGGTTGAGAGGTATGCTGAAACATGCTTTTAAAGTTTAAAAAAAATGTTCTCTGGAGCAACCTCACTTATGCAAGAGTCTGAACCCAGTCCTTCCACACACTCATGCATGCACACACATACTCACGTATACTTGCACACATGTACTCATGCATACTCGCATACACACACTTACTCACATTTGCATACATGCACTTGCACACACTTACATATACCCATGCACTCATGCACATTCACATATACACACACTTACTCTCACATGCCCATATACACACATCTGCGAACACGTACATTCACACTGTCACAAACACTCTCATACAACTGGAGACACACACACACACAAAAAAAACTTTCTCTTTGGAAAAGAGTCTGATGTCCATTTTGTGACTGGACAAGCACAGCATTCCTAATTACAAAAAAAAAACAAAAAACAATCTGTGACAGGAGATGGGGTTCAGTTCATGATTTCATTTATAGTGGGGGGGGGCTCGGCCCTCCACTCCCTATGATTCCAGTGCCATTGTCAGTCTGTGATTTTTTTACCACTTCCTTTTCCAGATAAACAGTTGCTACAACCCATTTCACTATGCATTCTACCCTTAGATACTTGTTTCCCAAATGCACTCTGTATTTCTTTAGATTAAATATAAATTGTATATCTCTGGTCATTGATTCCAGATAGAGTAACAGATGTCTCATCATTTTCACACTATATTTTGTATATCAGTGTTGCTGATGAATAAATTATCAAATAAGTAATTACTGACAAAATCATGAACTAAAACTATATGCCTTTATCATTTGGGAAGTAATCTACCCCAGAGAACTACCACATTGACAATACACCCCTAAAAGTTGACCAAGTTGCTTGGGATTTATGAGCTTATATGGACATTGACCTAACTTTTGATCAACATGTGTTCTTTCTTGTAAGAAAGTCCTTCTATATTGCACAACTTATAAACAAAGGAGCTGTGTTTTGATCTAGGGATGCCATTGTCCCCCTTTACTCAGCCCTCATTAGGCCAGTCATTGAATATAGTGGTCTCTTTGGCATTTGTCTGTCCAGACACATGTAACAACTGGAATGCTCATAGAGATAAGTTACTAAAAGGATAGAAGGCCTAAACAACATGTCCTACATGGACCAATTCAAAGCCCTGGCACTATACTTGGTTTTCTATACACTGCTAAGAGGTGACTTGTGTTTGGTTTACAAGGCATCCTCTGACCCAATACTGATGGATTTACTGTACATCAGCAAGTCAAATGGCATCAGAAATATTCAGTCTAGGGATATAACCCTCTTCTGCAACATCAGTAGAAGAGTTTGAAGGGAGAGTTATATCTTGGAAAGGATACATCTGTTCTAAAACAGAGTCCCCATCCACATAAAACAAAGTTCATCCCTGTCCACATGCAAGCACGACTTGGTCTATTGATGGGAAACAGAAAATTTAAACCAGGACTGGTCCTGTATCATTGATGGACTCTGGAAGTTCCTAAATACTTTATCCCATGGATGTGTCCCTTCAAATTATTTTTGGTATGTGTCCCTTCAAATTATTTCTGGTATGATTCTAATTATTCTTATTAGAGGTAATACATAATTATCGACCATGAGATGGGTAAGGCCAGTCTCTAACCAAATGGGACAGGTTAAATCAAGCACAGAAAGAGAAACGGGCTAGACTTGAAATGGCTCACAAGGGTAGCTATCCTTGTACTTAATCCATGGACCTAAGAAATCAAGTTGCTTATCTCTCTTTTTCAGGGGTGTTCTGCAAAATTCTTTTTTTGATAAATCTGGTGAACTGTGTTAATTCAATGAAGACTAAAGAATGCATAAATAAAAAAGGACCAAACAAGTGTGCTTATAGGTTCTGCACTTAGGAGAACATTATAAAAGTAACTACTCATAATCAGACCTCCAATGAAAAAAATAGATGTCTAATGTCTAGGGCAAATAAATTAATCTTCTAGACAGTGTTACATCCTAGCACCAAAAAGTTTAGAAATATAATAACTCTTGAATCTCACTTTTAATTTTTTTTTTGGTTCTTTTAACTTCAAAGTATATAACTGCCAAGGTCATATGTACAACAGCTGTTTAAATTAAGGAGAATACAATGGATACAATGATGAAATCAGACAGTAACATCGCTATGCTAGAACAGCCATAGGTAGAGAAAATAAACATTGTTGACATTATATGAAATTAGCCATAGCATAATGCTAATAAGGGGCTCCAGGTTTTTATGTTGTGCACAGTAACATCGCTCCTAGAGAATGTCAGACTACGAAGCTTGGCCTCATGCACTGACTGACAACAACAGGAGGGATGTTATTATACATTAGCATACTGTATTAACCTTTACTGCTTAATGAAAAATGACATCTATTCAAATTGCTGTGTCACGTCCTTAGAACAGAAGGATACATTATAACACTAGCTGTGAGGATGATAAAACCTTAGCCTTTCAGAGAAGTAGCACAGCACGTTAATAAATTAAATAATTAATTCTCTGACACCCGCTTTATCCAGTGGAGAGTCATAGGGGAGCCATATCCCTTCTTGGTGTACACTGCTGGCTGTTATATCTGGTAACCTAGCTCTAACTGATCATATTTGCATCTGTTTTGTCATCAGTCTTTATGTTTTATAATGAGATCAGCTGAGCATCCCTGCTGTCTTTTAATAAAGGCTTCAGGAAGTTCCTCTTGTTTGTTCCTGCCTGAGACATTACAAAACTGCTTTAAACATCTGATACTCTATAATTAATCCAAAGAGGCTATTTTTTTTTTCATTTTTTCTGCACAACTTGCACTGCATTCACATTTATTTAACTATCCCTGCCAATTTGCTGTTGTTTTGACTATTTTTTTCCACTTAGTTTGCTGTTTGCATTAGTTACTTCTAGCTTAGTTCAGTGAAGTCAGGTATGGGAGCCATCTTGAAGCACTAGTGGTTTGTGCAGTGACAGTATATTGACTGCTGCTGTTTCTGAATTGCCAAGCACTAAATGGTCAGATTTACAGCTGTTATTCATTGGTCTTTACTTTTGACTATATGCTTTAAACTAAGATCAGCTGCTTCAAGCATACTGCCAACACTGATGTAACTAAATCGTGGTATGACTGTGCAAGTGAATTTTTCCTTAGTCAATAGTGTAAAAAAAAATCTTTTGTCCTTTCTATCTGGTTTGACTGAAACTACCCGGGTTTGTGCTGACCTGTGCAAAACCATTCAAACTTGTACAGACTTGCAACCTGTTTCACAGGACTGCATGCTCTATCAAATATGGATTCCGTTGGACAGCATAATCTCCACCCTTCTTCTTCCTCAAACGTGTCCCTTCCCCATGCACTGGTCAGCATGAAGAGACAACAGTCTACCTTCTCTACTACTGCCAGCCATCTTGCATTCAGTATCCTAAGGCAGCACTATTATAAATATTGTTACAGAGGTGACATAGAAAACTGTGGAACAATCCTGCTCCACCTGATTGGCCTTTCACCTGCTCAGAATAAAGACAATATTTTAGTCGCAAATGATCACAGAAAGTTTAGATGTACGAACTGGATCTGAAGAAATCTACAAGGATGAAAGTGCATATCCTAATAAATCCTATAAAAAGAAAGATCTGAAGTCAGTCTATCATTTGAAAAAGGAAAACTTGGAACTAAATTTATTTTGGTTTTAAAAATAAAGGAATTTCGTTAGAGGCACTCTCAGTGATACTGTTTTGGAATTTCTGAAAGGCAGTGTAATAACTGCTACATGCCCACATGCTCACTAAAATTGAACTCTTGCTCTACTAAATGGATTCAGTCTGTGAGAGATATAAACACACAGCTAATTTGGAGGCAGCATTCTTGAAATGCCATGCATGCATGCAGTAAGCATCATAGTGTTTCACTCCCACTCATCCAAATGCAACATCCTTGTACTATTAGCACTGAACACTCATACACTAATGCTGTTGACAAGTTATTACCTAAGTCTTCTAGAACTCATAATGGTAAGCATCAGTGAAACCCCCAAAATACATCTGCTACATGCATTCCTTCATCAACATGACCCAAAGAACAAAACAACCCTGAACCTAACAAGAATAAAACAAATTCTGGAAACATCCTAGTAGGCTGTGGCTCCATTGTTAGATACATTGATTCCATACTCATCAGGATGAACAAGGACAGGACTATGTTCATCTGTCTTTTGGGGCCAGGATGCTGATATTTCAAGAGTCCTTAAAACCCTGTCCTCTACTAAGTATAACTGTTTTATGATTGTAGTCCATGTTAAAGTGAATAATCTGACACAAAAAAAACTATAAAAGAATTTGCCACTCATGCTTCCATCAATAAAAAGATTACAGTCATAAGTGCTATCCTCCCCTCACTGAGAATTCAGCCTAAATTCAAAGCAAAGATAATTGGTTTCAACAATTAGCTTGTTGGTGTCATTCCACAGGGATCGACAGCCCTTATTGCTTTGCCAAGGGTGGTCTAAATCTCTCATTCAAGGACTTCCACATATGGTTGCCAAAACCTTTGCTAATCCCATTGTGCTATTTTAGGCAGAGTTCATCTCATGAACATCACAGCTTAAACAGACAGCATCAGGTTGGCCATTCTCAATGCCAGGATTTTTAATAACAACCTGCCAGATTTGGAGGCACTTTGCATGTGGAACAAGCCAATGTTTGTGTAGTCATTGACAAATAGTAATGAGACCAACCCCTCTTCTGCTTATGTTCTTTGCCTATCATGCGTCAAGCCCATGGGTAGGGGTGATGGTGGCTTAATTTTCATCAGGATCTCATCCCTTTCAAAGTGACACCCAATGAGCCTCATGGTCAGCCCCTTGAACTCACACAAGGAAAGTCAGACTTTTCAACTTCTAGCCTGTTACCAGTCCTATTCCATGGCCCCACAGAATCATGCTAAGTCCCTGGCATTCCTAGATAACATCCATATTAGAGACTGAGCACTAATTCTTAATAATTTCCACTTTTCCTCCATAAACTGTAATACTTATACCTCTAATATCAGGCAAGCACAACATTTCTTAAATTAAGTATATGACAATTCTCTGGATTAAATTACCCATAACCCCACCAAGTACAGTAATAGCATAGATTTAGTTATCACAAACTTGGCTCTGGTCAGCTCCCTACCCATGGCTGGATCCTCACTTGTTATGTCTGATTGGTTATCTTTAACTTCGGAATATCCTCCCTCCAAGTTACTAACACCACCCTCTTCTGAGAATTCATAAAAGCTAATGTTTTACAATTGTACGGCAAAGTAACACAATTCTACCCCCAAAATGAAAGCAGGATATGTAGCTACCTATGCTAAAGATCTTTATGCTCATTTAAATAAATACATTGATAGGGATGCCCCTTCCAGAACCAAATTCAAAGGGAAATCCAATAACAAACCTCTGTGGTGGTCAGTAATTATAAATACATTTTACAGTAGAAATAAAAAAACGCTTAGGCTACCTTTTAAGGCCAGAATCCCTCATCATAATGAAAATGTAAAGTGAAACAGAAGGCATCAATTAAAATTAGCAAAACCTCCCATGAACATAGGGTAGCTCCTAAAGCTAAGGATAATTATAAATCCATCTTCAGCTACATTAGAAAACTAAGGGATAATTCACATCATTCCTCGGCATTAATGGCACCTCCTATTAAAATCCTTATTACTTTACCAACATACTGGCTAACAAAATTGCAGTAAATTTCTCACCCAAAACTATCATCCTCACCCCTAACGCTCATTATCTCCAAGCACCATATTTTTAAAGTGTTGTGGATGGCCTAATGGTTAACCTCACATAAGCACCTATGATGTCACTCAGCAAGATCAAAAATACTTACTCAATTCGTCTAGACAACATAATAGTTTATCTTATAAACAGTATAAAGGAGGCCTTTTCTGAACCCCTCCATAAGTTGTTCAACCTAAGCCTTGCCAAAGACTATGCTTATCAAGCAATGATGCACTGTGATGATAATGTCCTTTCATAAAGGTGACCCCATCATTGACCCAAACAACTACAGACCCATTAGCTTTACTAGTCTTGTCTGCAAAGCCATGGACGACATCATCACTGACCTCATGAACCAGGACATTAAGAATTTAATTAGGTTTGACTCACAGGAATTCAGATTCACTAAGGGCAGATCATGCCTCCTCAGTCTTAATTTCTTCAAAACTGTTAAGCAGGCTGTGCACAGTGGTCAAACTGCTCACGATGCCTACCTATATCTAACAAAAGCATTTTTTTTAATTTACATGATGAACTTGTAATAGCCTTAAACAGAGATCCTGATTTAGTAAGATAGATTGCAAACATGCTCAAGGACATTGCACATGCTGTCAGGGTCAGTGATGCCTATTTAGTTAAGGCAAAGGTAACCAGTGGCATTCCCCAGGGGTACATAATGGGCCGTCACCTTCCTGACATTTATTTCTCTGATCTCAGCACTCATAACAAGGATATTTGGCTGATTAGGCTTATGAAGGATTGCTAGTTGGTGATAATTGTCAAGGCAACAAATTATACAAATTCTGTTCAAACAGAACTATTTTATATTAACATCTAGTTCATTGAAAAGGGTTTCATTTGTCAAAATTCTCACTAGATGTATCAAAAAAAAAAAAAAAAAAGGAAAGGAAAGGAAAGGCAGCAGAGGTTCCTAACTAAATGAATCTTGAACCTCAAACATCCTAGTTATCAGGAATGGCTGGAATCATTCTCTCTGTACTCAGAGCATATCTATAAAGTAGGATTATACTACAGTAAGCTGCTTACATCAATAGCAAGTAATTTGGAATCTTGACAGGTTTGCACCAGGAGCAAGTCTTTTGGAATCAGGCCCAACATCTTCATTTTTTGAGCTTCAGAAATCTCAGTTAAAATATTTAATCTATACAATACTATAATCTTAACTAATCAAACATGGTCATAAAATACTTCAAGCAACTGTTTTTGTGACTGCAGGGGGTAAAACTTGCATGTAGGAGGCTGTTTCACCCTAATCTAAGACTCCAAGAGAAGATTGAGTTATTTTTTTACATTTATTTAATTGAATTGCAATTCTTTAATGCTTATAATTGTGCTATACAGTTAATCTACTTCATTTTGCACTGTTATAAAGATTTTTTTACTGTTTCACTGCATTTGTGTACTGTTTTATTCAGTTTTAACTGTATTTTTCATTGCTAGTGTTTCATTACTGTAAATGCATTGTTACTGAATTACTTAACTGTAAACGGATTTTTCACACTGAGAGTTGTGTTTTCTGTTTGTGAGTGCTCTATCTGTGCTTTTCTGTGCATTTTTTGTGAGATTTCTGTGTTTTAGTCAGGTAGCATAATCTGGATAGAGGCTGGATGTTTGTTTGTTTTGATTTCCTGCCATGGAATGTATTATATAACCAATTTGTGCGCAGTTAAAAGCATTCTCTAGAGTCTCCTTGCTCCGCTATCTGTTTAAAGCTTTCATTTATTGGCTCACTGCTGTTTTTCCTGCTGTTATACGTATTTCTGTAGTGTTTTCTGCCTAATAGTGTAGCTAGTAGCTGTAATAGTTTCCCATCTCACCTCCCTCCCTATTGGTGTCTTGTTCTTATACTTTGGCTTTGCAGTTGCCCGCCCATACTGTAAATTTGATCTGGGACACTCCTCCTAGTCTAGTGTCATTAGCTCATTCGACCTAATACAGAGAGAACATTTGAGAAGGCCAACACACTTAAGTTCTTAACCTTGAATTGTCTTCTGTTCCTGCTGTCTACCTTTCCACTTTACTAAAAAAAATGTATTTAAAATATATTTGCTTTAATATTGCTACACACTCAAATGTGCTAGCTTGCACTGCACTTGAATTGTTTTTAGTGCTGTTTTAGCTGCTTTTCTGAAAAAAAATTTCTAAGCTTGCTTCCTGCCTTTCCTGTAACTTGTCTAGTCCATATACAGATTTACTGTATCTAGGACAGTGTGTAAGCTTTTGAGCCCTGCAAGCCTTTCTGTGTTGGAGGGAAGACTTTTTTCTAGCTTATCGGTGGGAGTGGTAAGCACTAGGTAGCTTATCTACCTCAAAAGGAGTGGTTTCTGGCCCAGAAATTGTAGTTTATTGGCCGTTTGGGCAGTTGTTTCTGTCTCTTCCAAATTTCTGATTTAAAAGCCCGCATTTGCACTTTCCTGCCTTTCCTGTAACTAGTCTAGTACAGATACAGATTTGCTGTATCTAGGACTGTATGTAAGCTTCTGAGCCCCCCCAAGCCTTTTGTTGTTGGAGGGAACCTTCTAGCTTATCAGTGGGAGTGGTAAGCACTAGGTAGCCTATCTACCACAAGATGAGTGGTTTCTGGCCCAGAAATTGTAGTTTGTTCAGAGAAAGGTTCAGCCATCAATCCTGCTAAAAACTTGAAACTTGAAAACTTTTAATAAAAATAAAACAATGATAAAATAAAACACACTGGCTCATAAACCGGATAAGCGCTTTCAGTGTAATACCTTTTTCAAATACTAAATGTTAGCCAGTAAAACTTCCTGTTAAATACCTTCATTCTCTGGTATTCAATCATTCAAAGATACGTGGTAGCCACAGTAATGTATACACCCTTTCAATTAAGTTATTTAGAGTGCTGAAGAGGTTTTCCTTTTAGTGCAGGTTTTAAAGGAACAAATGCATTCAGACCTGGTGGCTGATCTGAACGCAAGTTCATTATCCACTTCATTTCTACAATTTCTGTTTGATTTACTAAATCACCACTGCTTAATGTTTCATGGAGCCTAGTTAGTGTCATAAACTTAAAAGAATGTCTATCATTTGCACTAATATGCATATAAAGTGCATTACTAGTAACTTTATTTCTTATGTCGGATAAATGTTTTAGGATATGTTCTTTAAACATTTGGTTCATTTTTCCTGTGTAGTATACCTTGCAGTGACTGCAGGTTGCCACATATATGATGTTCTTACTCTGACAATTTGCAAATCCTTCAAATTTAAAGTTTTTCTTAGTTAAGGGGTGTGTAAAGATAATTGAGTTGTTAATGTAAAACATGCCTTGCAACTTCTACATCTGAATGTACCAACTCTCCTACTCATTTGAAAGCTCCTATTTTCAGGGATGGTTTCAGTTTCTGTTTTATAGCATAGGTTCATAGGTTCATAGGTTCATACTAGGCTATCTGCCCAAGGGCATTTATAAGCCTAGCCCATAGTTATTTGGCTTTTAGTTTGAATAAAACTATGCCTATTATTTTGCTGTGCCTCTGTCAAGCAGTGACACTGAAGTAATATCCCCATCCATTGGTCAAGATTCCTCTTGAACAAGGCCAGCGAGGTGCTCTGCCTCACATGTACCGGGATTTTGTTCCACAGCATAGGAGTCTCTGGGTGATGAATCTGTCCTCCAGCACGCTCTATTAATAACCGTGTCAAGGTTTAAGTCTCTTGTGGTTCTGAGGGATCTAGATTTTTGAGGTGAAGCATATTCATCAAATCAGGGTTTGACATGGCCTTATATGTCAGGCACAGGTCACCTCTGAGCATATGAGACTGAATAGAGCTGGAGTTCTTTCAGTCGGGCAGCATAAGACATATTTTTGAGACCCTTTATCCTTTTGGTGAGGAACTTTTGGGGCCTTTCCAGCTGCTGCAGGTGTCGGGTCAGATACATTCCGAATGGGGCATTGTACTCAATCATAGGTCTAATGAGTGATGAGTACAGGGGGACGATGACCTCCCTTGATCTAGATGTGAATCCCTTCATGATCAGGTGGGCAATGTAGAAGGTTTTCCTAACTACTTTAGCAACATGAGTGTCAAACGAAAGGCTACTGTCAACCTGGGTCCCCAGATCTTCTTCTGTGATCAGTGGATTGCCACCTATATGGTAGCTAGGGGTAACCTTGTTTTTCCCGAAGGGTATGACTATGCATTTCTTGGCATTTAACTTTAGGCCATGGCTCTGGCACCAGTTATCCATCTCTGTGAGGCCCTTCTGAAGGATATCTGTGTCAGATGTGTTTAGTTTGCAGTCATCTGCAAACTTTGTCAGCCATAACCCTCCTGTGTTTGCTTGTACTTCAGAAAAGTAGATGCCGAACAAGAGTGGAGCCAGGACTGATCCCTGTGGGACACCACTTGTGACAGGCTTTGAGTCTGACATGGCTCCAGCAACTCTGACCCTGTGGGTTCTGTCACTTAGCCAGTTTGCAACCCATCTTGTGATGTATGGGTTTACATTCAAGCTGATGAGTTTTTCGATGATACCTGAGTGGGGTATTGTGTCGAAGGCCTTTGCCAGGTCAAGGTAGGCTGTATGGACTGCCTTTGCCTCATCAATGGCCTTGGTGACTGTCTCGAAAAAGTCAACCAAGTTTAAAAGGCATGATCTGCCTTTGACAAAGCCAAACTGGGTTGGATCCAAAGTCTGCAAGCTTCCTATGTCTTTATTGATGAGTTCCATTATGATCCTCTCCATGGCTTTGCAGATAAGGCTTGTCAAGCTAATGGGACGGTAATTTCCAGGGTCGGTGAAGGCACCATCCTGAGGTGAGGCTAAGATTAAACAGCTGTCCTAACTGCGGGTTTAATTCCTCATTGAGTTTGTGGAGCACAGCGGGGACACCATCCGTCCCATGGATGCTGTGTTTTGCTTTGAGAGAGCAGTTCTCACCTGGGTGTTGGAGATGTTTGGGGGCTACAATCCTCTGGTATAGATATCTCTCCTTTGGGGAGGGGAGAAGTTTGCACTGAACCTGTCAGCCAGTATGTTGGCAATGTGTGTAGGTTCAGTAATCTTCACATCATTTTGAACTAATTCTGAGCATATCTGGGAGTTTCCTCCTAGGTTTCTAACATAGCTAAAGAAGGCCTTATGATTGTCTTTGAGTCTGGCGATTTTTCTCTCAAAATTTGCCTTGGATGATTTTATGAGAGCTCTTAGTTTTTTACTTATAATGATCAAAGGTGTCTTACCTTTCAAGGATTTTGCTCTATCTTGTAGTAGCTTCCTCCTTTTGTTGTAGAGCTTGTTTATGGCTGGGGTCCACCAGACTGGACGCTTGCCTTTGGTACAAAGAGTCTTAGTTTTGTTTGGGATTGCCTGATCCATGCAGTCCTGTAGGTGCTGCTTGAAGGCATTTGCAAGTGATTCAGCGGTTTGAGTAATGTTTACCACTGGCTCAGGGGCCTTAAAGGAGACCACATTAGTTCTTAGAAGTGTGAAGTCGGCTTTTGAGAAGTTTTTCACTGTGGTCTTTTTTATTTCAGGTGGGGGCGGGATGAGGACCTCCAGCGAGATTAGTTTATGATCTGATCTCACCAGTGAGGGTATACTGTGTTGAACATTTTGATCCCATGTTCGTGATGATGAGATCAAGTATGTTTTCTCCTCTTGTGGGGATGGTGACTAGTTGTTCCATGGCATTTGAGTTTATGAACTCCAGGAACCTTTGGGCTAGAGTGTTTGGGCTTGAGTAGTGTTCCCAGTCTATATTAGGGTAGTTGAAGTCACCTAGTATGATGGTGTTTGGAGATACATTTATTCCTCCATTGTTTTCAGGAAGGCCATGTGAGGTTCCTGAGTTTGAGAGGGTGGCCTGTAACATGCTACAAATTGCAGAGCAGTCTTGCCTATGGTTAATTGCACCTGGATGGTCTCCGATGCATCTGCCACCAACCTTGAGGTGTGGGTGTCCTTTATGAATATGGACACCCTCCTTTCTTGGTGTTGTCCGGATTTTGGGGCATGATATGAGGTGAAACCTGCTAGTGCTGGGGTGCTCTCAGGAGCCTTGAACCAGGTTTCTGTCACAGCACAGACATCAATGTTCTCCATACTGAGAAGGGCGCATCTTGAGATTGAGACTTCTGGCATTGAGCAGCATTACCCTTAGTTTTTTACATTTTTGTGTTCTAGGGTGGTAGGTTTAGAATTTGAGCCTTGCCTAAAAAGGCACTATGGGGTATCCGAAGCCTAGGGTGACAGGCTTGTCCAGCATGTCATCCCAGGCAGACAGACATTGATCCCCTTTGAATGACACCAGAATTTAAGCCAATTATTAAAGCTGATCATCTTATCACTGTATTGTGGCATCATTCTAGGTGAAGGTAGGATACTGCTCAAGGTCAGGGTCATACCTGCCTGGGCTACATAATCAGAGAGCTCCTCAATGTCTCTTTTCATGTAGTCCTGACACCAGCGTGACAATGACTGTGTACCTGCTGTTGAGAGACCTGAGTGCTTGTGTTATGTGGTGGATTCTAGCCCAACAGGCAGCTTACTGTGACCTTCTCCTTACTCAGTCCAGTGTGTCTGACTATGGAGTCACCTATGACAAGTATGTTTGGTGTTGTATTGCACACTGATTTTGTTGTTTATGTGTTGTTTGTGTGGTGTATTGAGTTTGCAGTTGCTTGGGTGTCTGCTTTGGAGGCCTCTGCTGTTTAACTCAGAGCCTCCGAGTATGTCTTAGTGTGTTTATGTGTTTGATTCAGTGGTGTGGTTGAGTTATGTGAGACTGGTATTGTGATGTGTGTAGTTGCCTTCTCCTCCTGCCTGGTCTTGCCAGTCCTGAGTTGAGAGAGCTCAGCCTCCAGTCTGGCTAAATAGCTGCATCTCTCACAAATGTTAGTGTTAGGAGGAGAGGGTTGTCCGTGTACATGAGACAATTGTAACATTGTCTCAGAATTAGATTCACCAACTGGGCAGGAGAGGACGCCAGCATCTGACCCTTCGACATGCTAGAAAGAATTATGAGTTGGTATGAGACAGAAAAGTAGTGGGCTTAACAGGGAAGTGGGCACTCCTGGGGGGTTTTGCTAGTGAGAGATTTGTATAATATAGGAGTGCTTGACCTGCAAAGAGAATGCTTATAAGACAAGGGATATGCTTATAAGACAAGTGCTGAGCTTTTTGAGAAGAAAAAGCTATTTGGAACAAGTGCTGCACTTTTTAGTGTAGGTGTAAACTGTTTAGGTTCCTAACAGAGCAGTTCTAAGGGAAAAATTGAAGAACAGACTTTCTGCAGTCTTTTTAGATTTTTCCTGTTTTTAAAAGAAAAACTGGGTTGATCTCCAACAATTTCTCTAATTTTATTGTCAGATGTTAACACTGGCCAAAATTTCTTAATGATGTTACAAGTAGCAAAATTGTCAGTACTATATGTTAGCTGACATCTCAAGTTAGACTTTGGCTCTTTTTGTTTGGCCTTAATTATTCCTCCTTGGTCCAAAAAATAAGCTCTTGCTGTCTGAGATCGTCATTCCAAAATAGTTGCTTCATTAGTTTGTATTCCTTTGATTGTATATCCCCTCTTGGTAAAGTCATTAATGAGTTTAGTTTGCACTTCCATATAATCTTTGTTCCTCATACAAAGTTTAGATACTCAAGTTAATTGGTTGGTCACTATATTATCAAGGACATGTCTAGGAAGCATACTGGTACTGTGTAACGGATGATTATGCCATACAGGTTTTCTATACATTCTAGTATTGATACATCCTGTATCATCCAGCATCAACTTAACATCCAAAAATTATATCTCCATATTAGAGGAGGTCATTGTGAATTTCAAAAATGAAGTTGTGTTGGTCAAAAAACATACAGATTGCTCCAAAGAAGTTGTCACCTTCCCATAGAAGAAAAATATCATCCATGAATCGATTGTAGAAAATTATATTATTGTTCCATTTGTTATTAACATCCACTTTCCATAACGCTTCCCATCTTGCCAGGAACAAATTAGCATAGCTATTTGTGCATGGGGTTCCCATTGCTACTCCTGATTTCTGCAGATAATAGACACTACCATATAGAGATACATTATTATACAAAACCAATTCTAGGAGATTGCATATTAAGTAGATATCAATAGTTGTTTTGTGTTTCACACCAAAGTCTCTGATGGCTTCAATTCCCCATTCATTAGGTATGGAAGTGAATAAACTGTTTACATCCAAGATTACTAATAGTAAATCCTTAGAGATGTTCATCTGTTGAATTTTCTTGTAGAGCCTATTCAAAAATTCAGCCAAGTCCTCAATCACTGCAGATGCATGGGGTAAAAATTTCTTTAACTCCCCTTCTATAAAAATAGAAAGGGGTTCAGTTGTCCATCCTATTCCCAAAACTATAGGTCACATAGGATGGCCATGTAGATTCTTATGTATCTTAGGCATTCCATAAATGTTAGATGTAGGATGATGTACTTCAAAAAAAAAATCAGACAGCTCTTTACTTATAGAGCTATTCATCAATTTGTCATAAAGAGTATATTGGACACTTCGTATAATCCTATTTAGTTCTCCTTTATCAATTCTCTTGTAAATAGCTATATCTGTTAGCAACTCCTTCATTTTGATATCATAGAATGGCATATCCATAACTACAATTGCCCCTCCCTTATCAGCTTGCTTAATCATAATGCCCTGCATATTCTGTAGTTCAGATAATGCTTTCTTCTCATTTAGAGTTAGGTTATGGAAATGTTTACTTCCCTTCTGTTGTTTATATTCAGCCACTTCATTTTCACATAATTATATGAAGGCATCTACAGTCCGATGACAAACAGGAACAAAAGTATTTGGTTTCCTGTATCTAATTAGCTTGAGATCCTTCATTATTTGTATTCCCAAAAAGATATTTCAAAGTCACATTTCTTCCAAAATACTTTAAATCTACAGTAAATTCACTCATGGTTGAGCACAAGGAAGGTATAAAACTCATTTCCTTCTCTAATAACCGATTCTGGTCTCTAGTTAACTCAGTGCTCGATATATTAAACACAAGGGAATAATTTATTCTTGAAACCTCTGTTTCTTCCTCTCTCTGCTGTAAGGGCGTGCTTCCCTCGAGGTGTTATTCTGCAACAAAAAAGGAAGCTGTTGGTAAGGTGGTAAATGTATCACTCCATCTTTGGGTTTAATGGCATTCTGCATATCCAGATTCTTGTTGTTATTTTGAATAGATATATCTTCTTCACCTTGCTCTGATAGTATTTCAATACTCTCAGTATCAATTACCAAGCTAACATTGTTCTCCAGAATTTGAGCCACAGCTTCATGAGTTTTCAAAACTTCTCTATTATTCTGTCTTGGATTAGTATGCACTTCTACTTCTAGTACAATTTTCACTTGTTTCCTAGTAGGAACCTTTTCCTTCTCATAATTTGTTGTTAATCCAGTGTTTACATTTGTTCTGGTCTGCATGGCCGTCTTCTTATTTTTCAGCCATTCAAACAAATGGCCTTTCTTAAAATCATTAAAAGCCCTTGTCAATTTGCTACTTTTCACTCCTTTTAATTTAGCATCATAAGCATCAAATCTATCTTCCAGCATTCCTAGTTTCATCAAGTTATTATCAGATAACGTCATGTGTGCTAGTTCATTTTGTTTTTGTTCTAATAGGGTTGCTGCTTCAACTTCCTAAGGCTTAAAAAATTCTATCAAAAGTTTCATATAGATGAAACTGGTTTCTATATTTATACCTTTGCCATTTGACAAGTAGTTCAGCATACATATTGCCATAAGTTGGCATACATCTTACGCTTAAGCTTCATGGAATTATATGATGATAAAGGCACGCCTCCATACTGAAAGCGTTGCCACTGTAAACATTTTAATTTAAAAGCTGCATTCTCTACTTCCTTGTAAATGCTCTCAAATAGCAAAGTTTCTCCCCTGCTCATCACTAGTTCTAAAGTGCCATTTTCAAAATTGAAATCAAGAAGTGGGTTAGACAGACCCATTAAATTATTAGCATAAATCCTTCTACTTGTCATTTCCAATGTTGGTTGCTGTGAAGATGTTGATTCCATAGTGCAGTGAATGTGTGATGCTCCCACCAAAAAATATGCAAGCAAAAAAGAAAAAGTAGGTAGTGTCACCAAAGACAGAGCACATCAAAATACAAAATTCAGAGAAAGAACGGTTCTGCCACCAATCCTGCTAAAAACTTGAAACTTGAAAACTTTTAATAAAAATAAAACGATAAAATAAAACACACTGGCTCATAAACTAGATAAGCAGTTTCAGTGTAATACCTTTTTCAAATCCTAAATGTTAGCCAGTAAAACTTCCTGTTAATTCACTCATTCAAAGATACTTAGTAGCCATAGCAACATATACACCCTTTCAATTAAGTTATTTGGAGTGCTGAAGAGGTTTTCCTTTTAGTGCAGGCTTTAAAGGAACAAATGCATTCGGACCTGGTGGCTGATCTGAACGCAAGTTCATTATCCACTTCATTTCTTCAATTTCTGTTTGATTTACTAAATCACCACCTCTTAATGTTTCATGGAGCCTAGTTAGTGTCATAAACTTAAAAGAATGGCTACCATTTGCACTAATATGCATATAAAGTGCATTACTAGTAACTTTATTTCTTATGTCGGATGAATGTTTTAGGATATGTTCTTTAAACATTTGGTTCATTTTTCCTATGTGGTATGCCTTGCAATGACTGCAGATTGACACATATATGATGTTCTTACTCCAACAATTTGCAAATCCTTCAAATTTATAGTTTTTCTTAGGGTGTATAAGTTGTTATGGGTACTAAGTATCTTTGAATGAGTGAATACCAGAGAATGAAGGTATTTAACAGAATGTTTTACTGGCTAACATTTAGGATTTGCAAAAGGTATTATACCGAAAGCTCTTATCTGGCTTATGAGCCTGTGTGTTTTATTTTATCATTGTTTTATTTTTATTAAAAGTTTTCAAGTTTCAAGTTTTTAGCAGGATTGGTGGCAGAACCGTTCTTTCTCTGAATTTTGTATTTTGATGTGCTCTGCCTTTGCTGACACTGCCTACTTTTTCTTTTTTGCTTGCATATTTTTTGGTGGGAGTGTCACACATTCACTGCACTATGGAATCAACACGTTCACAGCAACCAACACTGGAAATGGCAAGTAGAAGGATTTATGCTAATAATTTAATGGGTCTGTCTAACCCACTTCTTGATTTCAATTTTGAAAATGGTACTTTAGAACTACAGATGAACAGGGGAGAAACTTTGCTATTTGAGAACATTTACTAGGAAATAGAGAATGCAGCTTTTAAATTAAAGTGTTTACAGTGGCAATGCTTTCATATGGAGGCATGCCTTTATCATCATATAATTCCACGAGGCTTAAGAGTAAGATGTATGCCAACGTATGGCAATATGTATGCTGAACTACTTGTCAAATGGCAAAGGGTAAATATAGAAACCAGTTTCAGCTATATGAAACTTTTGATAGAATTTTTTAAGCCTTTTGAAGCAGCAACCCTAATAAAACAAAACAAAATGAACTAAAACAAATGACATTATCTGATAATAACTTGATGAAACTAGGAACGCTGTAAGATAGACTTGATGCTTATGATGCTGAATTAAAAGGAATTAAAAGTAGTAAATTGACCAAGGACTTTAATGACTTTAAGAAGGGCCATTTGTTTGAATGGCCGAAAGACAAAAAGACGGCCATGCAGACCAGAAGAAATGTAAACACAGGATTAACAACAAATTATGTGAAGGAAGAGGTTCCTACTAGGAAACCACCAAAAATCATAGTAGAAGCAGAAGTGCATACTAATCCAAGACAGAATAATAGAGAAGTTTTGAAAACTCATGAAGCTGTGACTCACACTCTGGAGAACAATGTTAACTCAGTAATTGATACTGAGAGTACTGAAATACTATCAGAGCAAGGTGAAGAAGATATATCTATTCAAAATAACAACAAGAATCTGGATATGCAGAATGCCACTAAACCCAAAGATGGAGTGATACATTTACCACTTTACCAACAGCTTACTTTTTGTTGTAGAACAACACCTCAATGGCAGCACACCCTTACAGCAGAGAGAGGAAGAAATGAATGTTTCAAGAATAAATGATTCCCTTGTGTTTAATATATCGAGCACTGAATTAACTAGAGACCAGACTCAGTTATTAGAGAAGGAAATTAGTTTTATACCTTCCTTGCACTCCCCCATGAGTGAATTTACTATCGATGTAAAGTATTTTGGAAGAAATTTGACTTTGAAATATCTTTTTGGGAATACAAATAATGAAGGATCTCAAGCTAGTTATGAATACAGGAAATCAAGTCCATTTGTTCCTGTTTATCATCTGACTGTAGATGCTTTCATACAATTATGTGAAAATGAAGTGGCTGAATATAAACAACAGAAGGGAAGTAAACATTTCCATAACCTAACTCTAAATGAGAAGAAAGCATTATTTGAACTACAGAATATGCAGTACTTTATGATTAAGCGCACTAATAAGGGAGGGGCAATTGTAGTTATGGATATATCATTCTATGATATCAAAATGAAGGATATGCTAGCAGATACATATAGCTACTTACCAAAGGATTGATAAAAGAAAACTATATAGGATTATATGAACTGTCCAAGATACTTTTTATGACAAATTGATGAATAGATCTATAAGTAAAGAGCTGTCTGATTTTTTTGAAGTGCATCATCCTACTATACCTAACATCTATGGAATGCCTAAGAGACATAAGAATCTACATGACCCTCCTATGCGACCTATTGTTTCAGGAAAAGAATGGACAACTGAACATCTTTCTATTTTTATAGTAGGGGAGATAAATAAATTGCTACCCCAAGCATCTGCAGTGATTAAGGACTTGGCTGAATTCTTGAATAGACTCTATAAGAAAATACAACAGATGAACATCTCTAAGGATTTACTATTAGTAACATCGGATGTGAAATGTTTATTCACTTCCACACCTAATGAATGGGGAATTGAAGCCATCAGAGACTTTGGTGTGAAGCACAAAACAAGTATTGATATCCACCTAATATGCAGTCTCCTAGAATTGGTTTTATATAATAACATGTTTCTATATGGTTGTGACTATTATCTGCAGAAATCAGAAGTAGCGATGGGAACAGACTCAGTACAGCTCCTCGTGGTGTCCTGTACAGTTCTACAAGCAGCAGAGAGTGAAAGAGGGACTTTTTAAGATTTAAGTATATTTTTTCAACCTTCCTACCTGCGACTGTATATTCTTGCCGAAAAGCGAGTTTTCTAACTATCTAAGATCTGAAAAGCATTGTTTTCTGCATTTTTTTGTGTTTGCACTTTTAAAAGTAGTTTCTTGCCTTGTTTTTGCCTTGTTTAATTGTTGTAGGCTACACACTCAAGTGCGCCAGCTGATTTAAAGCATTTACAGTATCCTTGTGACTAGTTTCTGTTGTTTAGAAAAAAACAAAACAAAAAACAAAAAATATTCTTGTTTCCCACCTTTTCTGAACTAGAATAGTCCAGTTTTCGGGTCTTGCTGAATTCTAGGCTGTGTTGCCCATATCCTTACTTGGATAGGAGGAAGCTTCTCTGTTCACCAGTGAGAGTGGAAGCTTTGAGCAGCCTATCTATCCCTGGAGGAGTGGTCTCAGCCCAGCAACTAGTAGATTATTGGCCATTTTGGGCCATTTCCTATCTCATTCAAACTCCCTGCCTTAAAACCCACTTTAGCGCGGTTTTGTGCTTGTATCAGACTCAGCACAGCTCCTCGTGGTGTCCTGCAGAGTTCTACAAGCAGCAGAGAGTGAAAGAGAGACTTTTTAAGATTTAAGTATATTTTTTCAACCTTCCTACCTGTGACAGTATATTCTCGCCGAAAAGTGAGGTTTATAAATATCTGAGATCTGAAAAGCATTGCTTTCTGCATTTTTTGTGTTTGCACTTTTAAAAGTCATTTCTTGACTTGTTTTTACCTTGTTTAATAGTTGTAGGATACACACTCAAATGTGCTAGCTGAATTAAAGCATTTACAGTGTCCTTGTGTCTAGTTTCTGTTATTTAGAAAAAAAGAAAAAATATATATATATTCTTTTTTCCCGCCTTTTCTGAACTAGAATAGTCCAGTTTTCGGGTCTTGCTGAATTCTAGGCTGTGTTGCCCATATCCTTCCTTGGATAGGAGGAAGCTTCTCTGTTCACCAGTGAGACTGGAAGCTTTGAGCAGCCTATCTGCCCCTGGAGGAGTGGTCTCAGCCCAGCAACTAGTAGCTTATTGGCCGTTTTGGGCCATTTCCTATCTCATTCAAACTCCCTGCCTTAAAACCCACTTTAGTGTGGTTTTGCGCTTGTATCAGACTCAGCACAGCTCCTCGTGGTGTCCAGCAGAGTTCTACAAGCAGCAGAGAGCAAAAGAGAGACTTTTTAAGATTTAAGTATATTTTTTTCTACCTTCCTACCTGTGACTGTATATTCTCACAGAAAAGCGAGTTTTTTAACTATCTGAGATCTAATAAGCATTGTTTTTTGCATTTTTTGTGTTTGCACTTTTAAAAGTAGTTTTTATTTGCTTTGTTTTTGCCTTGTTCAATTGTTGTAGTCTACACACTCAAGTGCGCTAGCCGATTTAAAGCATTTACAGTGTCCTTGTGCCTAGTTTCTGTTATTTAGAAAAAAAGAAAAAAAAATATTTTTGTTTCCTGCCTTTGCTGAACTAGAATAGTCCAGTTTTCAGGTCTTGCTGAATTCTAGGCTGTGTTATCGTTCCTGTATTGCCCATATCCTTACTTGGATAGGAGGAAGCTTCTCTGTTCACCAGTGACAACGGGGAGCTTTGAGCAGCTTATCTGTCCCTGGAGGATTGGTCTCAGACCAGCAACTAGTAGCTTATTGGCCGTTTTGGGCCATTTCCTATCTCATTCAAACTCCTTGCCATAAAACCCACTTTAGTGTGGTTTTGTGCTTGTATCAGACTCAGCACAGCTCCTCGTGGTGTCCAGCAGAGTTCTACAAGCAGCAGAGAGCGAAAGAGAGACTTTTTAAGATTTAAGTACATTTTTTACAACCGTACTACCTGCAACTGTATATTCTCACCGAAAAGTGAGTTTTCTAACTATCTGAGATCTGAAAAGCATTGTTTTCTGCATTTTTTGTGTTTGCACTTTTAAAAGTCATTTTTGCCTTGTTTTTGCCTTTTTAATTGTTGGTTACACACTCAACTGCGCTAGCTGATTTAAAGCATTTACAGTGTCCTTGTGCCTAGTTTCTGTTATTTAGAAAAAAAGAAAAACAAAAACTAAAAATATTCTTGTTTCCTGCCTTTTCTAAACTAGAATAGTCCAGTTTTCAGGTCTTGTTGAATTCTAGGCTGTGTTATAGTTCCTGTGTTGCCCAAATCCTTACTTGGATAGGAGGAAGCTTCTCTGTTCACCAGTGAGAGTGGAAAGCTTGGAGCAGCCTATCTGTCCCTGGAGGAGTGGTCTCAGCCCAGCAACTAGTAGCTTATTGGCTGTTTTGGGCCATTTCCTATATCATTCAAACTCCCTGCCTTAAAACCCGTTTTAGTACGGTTTGGTGCTTGTATCAGACTCAGCACAGCTCCTCGTGGTGTCCTGCAGAGTTCTACAAGCAGCAGAGAGCAAAAGAGAGACTTTTTAAGATTTAAGTATATTTTTTTCTGCCTTCCTAACTGTGACTGTATATTCTCACTAAAAAGTGAGTTTTTTTAACTATCTGAGATCTGAAAAGCATTGTTTTCTGCATTTTTTGTGTTTGCACTTTTAAAAGTAGTTTTTTTTGCTTTGTTTTTGCCTTGTTCAATTGTTGTAGTCTACACACTCAAGTGCGCTAGCCGATTTAAATCATTTACAGTGTCCTTGTGCCTAGTTTCTGTTATTTAGAAAAAAAGAAAAAAATATATATTTTTGTTTCCTGCCTTTTCTGAACTAGAATAGTCCAGTTTTCAGGTCTTGCTGAATTCTAGGCTGTGTTATAGTTCCTCTATTGCCCATATCCTTACTTGGATAGGAGGAAGCTTCTCTGTTCACCAGTGAGAATGGGGAGCTTTGAGCAGCCTATCTGTCCCTGGAGGTTTGGTCTCAGACCAGCAACTAGTAGCTTATTGGCCGTTTTGGGCCATTTCCTATCTCATTCAAACTCCTTGCCATAAAACCCACTTTAGTGCAGTTTTGTGCTTGTATCAGATTCAGCACAGCTCCTCGTGGTGTCCTGCAAAGTTCTACAAGCAGCAGAGAGTGAAAGAGAGACTTTTTAAGATTTAAGTATATTTTTTACAACCTTACTACCTGCAACTGTATATTTTCACCGAAAGGTGAGTTTTCTAACTATCTGACATCTGAAAAGCATTGTTTTCTGCATTTTTTGTGTTTGCACTTTTAAAAGTCATTTTTGCCTTGTTTTTGCCTTTTTAATTGTTGGTCACACACTCAACTGCGCTAGCCGATTTAAAGCATTTACAGTGTCCTTGTGCCTAGTTTCTGTTATTTAGAAAAAAAGAAACTAAAAATATTCTTGTTTCCTGCCTTTTCTGAACTAGAATAGTCCAGTTTTCAGGTCTTGTTGAATTCTAGGCTGTGTTATAGTTCCTGTGTTGCCCAAATCCTTACTTGGATAGGAGGAAGCTTCTCTGTTCACCAGTGACAGTGGGGAGCCTTGAGCAGCCTAACTGTCCCTGAAGGAGTGATCTCAGCCCAGCAACTAGTAGCTTATTGGCCGTTTTAGGCCATTTCCTATCTCATTCAAACTCCCTGCCATAAAACCCGCTTTAGTGCAGTTTTGCGCTTGTATCAGACTCAGCACAGCTCCTTGTGGTGTCCAGCAGAGTTCTACAAGCAGCAGAGAGCGAAAGAGAGACTTTTTAAGAAAGTATATTTTTTCTACCTTCCTACCTGCGACTGTATATTCTCACTGAAAAGTGAGTTTTCTAACTATCTGGGATCTGAAAACCATTGTTTTCTCCATTTTTTCTGTTTGCACTTTTAAAAGTGTTTTTTGCCTTATTTTTGCCTTGTTTAATTGTTGTAGGCTACACACTCAAGTGCACTAGCTGATTTATACATTTACCATGTCCATGTGCCTAGTTTCTGTTATTTAGAAAAAAAGAAAAAAAAACTTGTTTCCCGCCTTTTCTGAACAAGAATAGCCCAGTTTTCAGGTCTTGCTGAATTCTAGCCTGTGTTATAGTTCCTGTGTTGCCCATATCCTTACTTGGATAGGAGGAAGCTTCTCTGTTCACCAGTGATAGTGGGGAGCTTTGAGCAGCCTATCTGTCCCTTGAGGAGTAGACTCAGCCCAGCAACTAGTAGCTTTTTAGCTGTTTTGGGCCATTTCCTTTCTCATTCAAACTCTCTCCCTTAAAACCCGCTTTAGTGCGGTTTTGTGCTTGTATCAGACTCAGCACAGCTCCTCGTGGTGTCCTGCAGAGTTCTACAAGCAGCAGAGAGTGAAAGAGAGACTTTTTAAGATTTAAGTATATTTTTTAACCTCGTAGTAGATGCAACTATATATTCTCACCGAAAAGTGAGTTTTCTAACTATCTGACATCTGAAAAGCATTGTTTTCTGCATTTTTTGTGTTTGCACTTTTAAAAGTCATTTTTGCCTTGTTTTTGCCTTTTTAATTGTTGGTTACACACTCAACTGCGCTAGCCGATTTAAAGCATTTACAGTGTACTTGTGCCTAGTTTCTGTTATTTAGAAAAAAAGAAAAACAAAAACTAAAAATATTCTTGTTTCTTTCCTTTTCTGAACTAGAATAGTCCGGTTTTCAGGTCTTGCTGAATTCTAGGCTGTGTTATAGTTCCTGTGTTGCCCTTATACTTACTTGGATAGGAGGAAGCCTCTCTGTTCACCAGTGAGAGATGGAAGCTTGGAGCAGCCTATCTGTCCCTGGAGGAGTGGTCTCAGCCCAGCAACTAGTAGCTTATTGGCTGTTTTGGGCCATTTCCTATCTCATTCAAACTCCCTGCCTTAAAACCCGCTTTAGTGCGGTTTTGCACTTGTATCAGACTCAGCACAGCTCCTCATGGTGTCCAGCAGAGTTCTACAAGCAGCAGAGAGTGAAAGAGAGACTTTTTAAGATTTAAGTATATTTTTCTACCTTTCTACATGCGACTGTATATCCTAACCGAAAAGCGAGTTTTCTATCAGAGATCTGAAAAGCATTGTTTTCTGCATTTTTTGTGTTTGCCCTTTTAAAAGTCATTTTTTGCTTTGTTTTTGCCTTGTTTAATTATTGTAGGCAACACACTCAAGTGCTCTAGCCGTTTTAAAGCATTTACAGTGTCCTTTTGCCTAGTTTCTGTTATTTAGAAAAAAAAAAAACATGCAAATATTCTTGTTTCCTGCCTTTTCTGAACTAGAATCGTCCAGTTTTCAGGTCTTGCTGAATTCTAGGCTTTGTTATAGTTCATGTGTTGCCCATATCCTTACTTGGATAGGAGGAAGCTTCTCTGTTCACCAGTGTGAATGGGGAGCTTTGAGCAGCCTATCTGTCCCTGGAGGAGTGGTCTCAGCCCAGCAACTAGTAGCTTATTGGCCATTTTGGGCAATTCCCTATCTCATTCAAACTCCATGCCTTAAAACCCGCTTTATCACAGTTTTGTGCTTGTATCAGACTCAGCACCACTCCTCGTGGTGTCCTGCAAAGTCCTACAAACAGCAGAGAGCGAAAGAGAGACTTTTTAAGATTTAAGTATATTTTTTTCATCCTTCCTACCTGCGACTTTATATTCTTGCTGAAAAGTGAGTTTTATAACTATCTGAGATCTGAAAAATATTGTTTTCTGCATTTTTTGCATTTGCACTTTTAAAAGTCATTTTTACCTTTCTTTTGCCTTGTTTAATTGTTGTAGGCTACACACTCAAGTGCGCTAGCTGATTTAAAGTATTTACTGTGTCCTTGTGCCTAGTTTCTGTTATTTAGAAGAAAAGATAAAAAAACTGCAAATATTCTTGTTTCCTGCCTTTTCTGAACTAGAATACTCCAGTTTTCAGGTCTTGCTGAATTCTAGGCTGTGTTATAGTTCCTGTGTTGCCCATATCCTTACTTGGATAGGAGGAAGCTTGTCTGTTCACCAGTAAGAATGGGGAGCTTTGAGCAGCCTATCTGTCCCTGGAGGAGTGGTCTCAGCCCAGCAACTAGTAGCTTATTGGCCGTTTTGGGACATTTCCTATCTCATTCAAACTCCCTGCCTTAAAACACACTTTAGCATGGTTTTGCGCTTGTATCAGACTCAGTACAGCTCCTCGTGGTGTGCTGCAGAGTTCTACAAGCAGCAGAGAATGAAAAGAGACTTTTTAAGATTTAAGTATATATTTTTAACCTTCTTACCTGCGACTGTATATTCTCGCCGAAAAGCGAGTTTTCGAACTATCTGAGATCTGAAAAGCATTGTTTTCTGTATTTCTCGTGTTTGTACTTTTTAAAGTCATTACTGGCATTGTTTTTGCCTTGTCTAATTGTTGTAGGCTACACACTCAAGTGCGCTAGCCAATGTAAAGCATTTACAGTGTCCTTGTGCCTAGTTTCTGTTATTTAGAAAAAAATAAAAAATATATTCTTGTTTCCCTCCTTTTCTAAAATAGAATAATCCAGTTTTCAGGTCTTGCTGAATTCTAGGCTGTGTTATAGTTCCTGTGTTGGCCATATCCTTACTTGGATAGGAGGAAGCTTCTCTGTACACCAGTGAGAGTGGGGAGCTTTGAGCAGCCTATCTGTCCCTGGAGGAGTGGTCTCAGCCCAGCAACTAGTAGTTTATTTGCCATTTTCGGCCATTCCCTATCTCATTCAAACTCTGTGCCTTAAAACTCGATTTAGCGTGGTTTTGTGCTTGTATCAGACTCAGTACAGCTCCTCGTGGTGTACTGCAGAGTTCAACAAGCAGCAGAGAGCGAAAGAGAGACTTTTTAAGATTTAAGTATATTTTTTCAACCTTCCTACCTGCGACTGTATATTCTTGCCGAAAAGCGAGTTTTCTAACTATCTGAGATCTGAAAAACATTGTTTTCAGCATTTTTTGCATTTGCACTTTTAAAAGTCATTTTTTCTTTGCTTTTGCCCTTTTTAATTGTTGTAGGCTACACACTCAAGCACACTAGCCAATTTAAAGAATTTACAGTGTCCTTTTGCCTACTTTCTGTTATTCAGAAAAAAAAAAACCTGCAAATATTCTTGTTTCCTGCCTTTTCTGAACTAGAATAGTCCAGATTTCAGGTCTTGCTAAATTCTAGGCTGTGTTATAGTTCCTGTGTTGCCTATATCCTTACTTGAATAGGAGGAAGCTTGTCTGTTCACCAGTGAGAATGGAGAGCTTTGAGAAGCCTATCTGTCACTGGAGGAGTTGTCTCAGCCCAGCAACTAGTTGCTTATTGGCCATTTTGTTCCATTTCCTATCTCATTGAAACTCCCTGCCTTAAAACCTGCTTGAGTGCAGTTTTGTACTTGTATCGGACACAGCACAGCTCCTTGTGGTGTCCTGCAGAGTTCTACAAGCAGCAGAGGGTGAAAAAGAGACTTTTTAAGATTTAAGTATATTTTTTTCAACCTTCCTACCTGCGGCTGTATATTCTCACCGAAACGCGAGTTTTCTAACTATCTGAGATCTGAAAAGCATTCTTTTCTGCATTTTTGGTGTTTGCACTTTTAAAAGTCATTTTTGCCCTGTTTAATTGTTGTAGGCTACACACTCAAGTGTGCTAGCCAATTTAAAAGCATTTACAGTGTCCTTGTGCCTAGTTTCTGTTATTTAGAGAAAAAAAATATTCTTGTTTCTCGCCTTATCTGAACTAAAATAGTCCAGTTTTCAGGTCTTGCTGAATTCTAGACTGTGTTATAGTTCCTGTGTTGCCCATATCCTTACTTGGATAGGAGGAAGATTCTCTGTTTACCAGTGAGAATGGGGAGCTTTGAGCAGTCTATCTCTCCCTGGAGGAGTGGTCTCAACCCAGCAACTAGTAGCTTATCGTCCTTTTTGGGCCATTTCCTATCTCTTTCAAACTCCCTGCCTTAAAACCCGCTTTAGCACGGTTTTGTGCTTGTATCAGACTCAGCACAGCTCCTCGTGGTTTCCTGCAGAGTCCTACAAGCAGCAGAGAGCTAAAGAGAGACTTTTTAAGATTTAAGTATATTTTTTTCAACCTTCCTACCTGTGACTGTATATTCTTGCCGAAAAGCGAGTTTTCTAACTATCTGAGATCTGAAAAACATTGTTTTCTGCATTTTGTGCATTTGCACTTTTAGAAGTCATTTTTCCTTGCTTTTGCCTTGTTTAATTGTTGTAGGCTACACACTCAAGTGCGCTAGATGATTTAAAGTACTTACTGTGTCCTTGGGCTTAGTTTCCGTTGTTAAGAAAAAAAGAAAAAAAACCTGCAAATATTCTTGTTTCCTCTCTTTTCTGAACTAGAATACTCCAGTTTTCAAGTCTTGCTGAATTCTAGGCTGTGTTATAGTTCCTTTGTTGCCCATATCCTTACTTGGATAGGAGGAAGCTTCTCTGTTAACCAGTGAGAGTGGGGAGCTCTGAGCAGCCTATCTATCCCTAGAGGAGTGGCCTCAGCCCAGCAACTAGTAGCTTATTGGCCATTTTGGGCCATTTCCTATCTCATTGAAACTTCCTGCCTTAAAACCTGCTTTAGTACAGTTTTGGCTTGTATCGGACACAGCACAGCTCCACGTGGTGTCCTGCAGAGTTCTACAAGCAGCAGAGAGCAAAAGGGAGACTTTTTAAGATTTAAGTATATTTTTTCCAACCTTCCTACCTGCGGCTGTATATTCTCACCGAAACGCGACTTTTCTAACTATCTGAGGTCTGACAAGCATTGTTTTCTGCATTTTTTGTGTTTGCACTTTTAAAAGTCATTTTTGCCCTGTCTAATTATTGTAGGCTACACACTCTAGTGCGCTAGCTGATTTAACAGCATTTACAGTGTCCTTGTGCCTAGTTTCTGTTATTTAGAAAATAAGAAAAAAATATTCTTGTTTCCCGCCTTTTCTGAATTCGAATAGTGCAGTTTTCAGGTCTTGCTGAATTCTAGGTTGTGTTATAGTTCATGTGTTGCCCGTATCCTTACTTGGATAGGAGGAAGCTTCTCTGTTCACCAGTGAGAGTGGGGAGCTTTGAGCAGCCTATCTGTCCCTGGAGGAGTGGTCTCAGCCCAGCAACTAGTAACTTATTGGCCGTTTTGGGCCATTTCCTATCTCATTCAAACTCCCTGCCTTAATACCCGCGTTAGCACGGTTTTGTGCTTGTGTCAGACTCAGCACAGCTCCTTGTGGTGTCCTGCAGAGTTCTAAAAGCAGCAGAGAGTGAAAGAGAGACTTTTGAAGATTTAAATGTATTTTTTTCAACCTTCCTACCTATGACTGTATATTCTCACCGAAAAGCGAGTTTTCTAACCGAGATCTGAAAAGCATTGTTTTTTGCATTTTTTGCGTTTGCACTTTTAAAAGTCATTTTTTTCCTTGTTTATTTGTTGTAGGCAACACACTCAAGTGAGCTAGCCAATTTAAAGCATTTACAGTGTCCTTGTGCCTAATTTCTGTTATTTAGAAAAAATGAAAAAAAAAACTAAAAATAATCTTGTTTCCCGCCTTTTCTGAACTAGAATAGTCCAGTTTTCAGGTCTTGCTGAATTCTAGGCTGTGTTATAGTTCATGTGTTGCCCATATCCTTACTTGGATAGGAGGAAGCTTCTCTGTTCACCAGTGAGAGTGGGGAGCTTTGAGCAGCCTATCTGTCCCTGGAGGAGTGGTCTCAGCCCTGCAACTAGTAACTTATTGGCTGTTTTGGGCCATTTCCTATCTCATTCAAACTCCATGCCTAAAAACCCACTTTAGCATGGTTTTGTGCTTCTATCAGACTCAGCACAGCTCCTCGTGGTGTCCTGCAGAGTTCTACAAGCAGAAGAGAGCAAAAGAGAGACTTTTTAAGATTTAAGTATATTTTTTCAACCTTCCTACCTGCAACTGTATATTCTCGCCGAAAAGCGAGTTTTCTATCTGAGATCTGAAAAGCATTGTTTTCTGCATTTTTTGTATTTGCAGTTTTAAAAGTCGTTTTTTTGCATTGTTTTTGCCTTGTTTAATTGTTGTAGGCTACACACTCAAGGGTGATAGCCAATTTAAAGGATTTACAGTGTCCTTGTGCCTAGTTTCTGTTATTTAGAGAAAAAAAATATTCTTGTTTCCCGCCTTATTTGAACTAAAATAGTCCAGTTTTCAGGTCTTGCTGAATTATAGGCTGTGTTATAGTTTCTTTGTTGCCCATATCCTTACTTGGATAGGAGGAAGCTTCTCTGTTCACCAGTGAGAGTGGGGATCTTTGAGCAGCCTATCTGTCCCTGGAGGAGTGGTCTCAGCCCAGCAACTAGTAGCTTATTGGCCATTTTGGGCCATTTCCTATCTCATTCAAACTCCCTGCTTTTAAACCAGCTTTAGTGTGGTTTTGCGCTTGTACCAGACTCAGCACAGTAGCTTGTGGTGTCCTGCAGAGTTCAACAAGCAGCAGAGAGCAGAAAGGAGACTTTTTAGCATTTAAGTATATTTTTTTCAACCTTCCTATCTGCAACTGTATATTCTCGCTGAAAAGCGAGTTTTCTAACTATCTGAGATCTAAAAAACATTGTTTTTTGCATTTTTTGTGTTTACACTTTTAAAAGTCATTTTTGCCTTGTTTTTGCCTTGTTTAATTGTTGTAGACTACACACTCAAGTGTGCTAGCTGACTTAAAGCATTTACAGTGTCCTTGTGTCTAGTTTCTGTTATTTAGAAAAAAAGAAAAAAATATATATATATATATTCTTGTTTCCTGCCTTTTCTGAACTAGAATAGTCCAGTTTTCAGGTCTTGCTGAATTCTAGGCTGTGTTATACTTCCTGTGTTGCCCATATGCTTACTTGGATAGGAGAAAGCTTCTCAGTTCACCAGTGATAGTGGGGAGCTTTGAGCAGCCTATCTGTCCCTAGAGGAGTGGTCTCAGCCCAGCAACTAGTAGCTTTTTGGCCATTTTGGGCCATTTTCTATCTCATTCAAACTCCCTGCCTTAAAACCCGCTTTAGCGTGCTTTTGCGCTTGTATCAGACTCAGCACAGCTCCTTGTGGTGTCCTGCAGAGTTCTACAAGCAGCAGAGAGTGAAAGAGATACTTTTTAAGATTTAAGTATATATTTATAACCTTCCTATCTGCAACTGTATATTCTCACCAAAAACCGAGTTTTCTAACTATATGAGATCTGAAAAGCACTGTTTTCTGCATTTTTTGTGTTTGTACTTTTAAAAGTCATTATTGGCATTGCTTTAGCCTTGTTTAATTGTTGTAGGCTACACATTCAAGTGCACTAGCGGATTTAAAGTATTTACTGTGTCCTTGTGCCTAGTTTCTGTTATTTAGAAAAAAAGAAAAAAAATATTCTTGTTTCCCGCCTTTTCTAAAATAGAATATTCCAGTTTACAGATCTTGCTGAATTCTAGGCTGTGTTATAGTTCCTATGTTACCCATATCCTTACTTGGATAGGAGGAAGCTTCTCTGTTCACCAGTGAGAGTGGGGAGCTTTGAGCAGCCTATCTGTCCCTGGAGGAGTGGTCTCAGCCCAGCAACTAGTAGCTTATTGGCCATTTTGGGCAATTCCCTATCTCATTCAAACTCCGTGGCTTAACACCCGCTTTAGTGCGGTTTTGTGCTTGTATCAGACTCAGCACAGCTCCTCGTGGTGTCCTGCAGAGTCCTACAAGCAGCAGAGAGTGAAAAAGAGACATTTTAAGATTTAAGTATATTTTTTCAACCTTCCTACCTGCGACTGTATATTCTTGCCAAAAAGCGAGTTTTCTAACTATTTGAGATCTGAAAAACATTGTTTTCTGCATTTTTTGCTTTTGCATTTTTAAAAGTCATTTTTTCCTTGCTTTTGCCTTGTTTAATTGTTGTAGGCTACACACTCAAATGCGCTAGCTGATTTAAAGTATTTACTGTGTCCTTGTGCCTAGTTTCTGTTATTTAGAAAAAAAAACTTACAAATATTCTTGTTTTCAACCTTTTTTGAATTGGATAGTCCAGTTTTCAGGTCTTGCTTTATTCTAGGCTGTGTTATAGTTCCTGTGTTGCCAATATCCTTACATGGATAGGAGGAAGCTTCTCTGTTCACCTGTGAGAATGGGGAGCTTTGAGCAGCCTATATGTCCCTGGAGGAGTGGTCTCAGCCCAGCAACTAGTAGCTTATTGGACGTTTTGGGCCATTTCCTATCTCATTGAAACTCCCTGCCTTAAAACCCGCTTTAGCAAGGTTTTGCACTTGTATCAGACTCAGCACAGTTCCTCGTGGTGTCCTGCAGAGTTCTACAAGCAGCAGAGAGTGAAAGAGACTTTTTAAGATTTAAGTATATTTTTTCAACCTTCCTACCTGCGACTGTATATTCTTGCCAAAAATCGAGTTTTCTAACTATCTGAGATCTTAAAAACATTGTTTTCTGCATTTTTTGCATTTGCACTTTTAAAAGTCATTTTTTCCTTGCTTTTGCCTTGCTTAATTGTTGTAGGCTACACCCTCAAGTGTGCTAGCTGATTTAAAGTATTTACTGTGACCTTGTGCCTAGTTTCTGTTATTTAGAAAAAAAAGAAAGAAAAACCTACAAGTATTCTTGTTTCTCAGCTTTTCTGAACTAGAATAGTCCAGTTTTCAGGTCTTGCTGAATTCTAGGCTGTGTTATAGTGCCTGTGTTGCCCATATCCTTACTTGGATAGGAGGAAGCTTGTCTGTTCACCAGTGAGAATGGAGAGCTTTGAGAAGCCTATCTGTCCCTGGAGGAGTTGTCTCAGCCCAGCAACTAGTAGCTTATTGGCCATTTTGGGCCATTTCCTATCTCATTGAAACTCCCTGCCTTAAAACCTGCTTTAGTGCAGTTTTCCGCTTGTATCAGACACAGCACAGCTCCTTGTGGTGTCCTGCAGAGTTCTACAAGCAGCAGAGAGCAAAAGAGAGACTTTTTAAGATTTAGGTATATTTTTTTCAACCTTCCTACCTGCGGCTGTATATTCTTGCCGAAACACGAGTTTTCTAAGTATCTCAGATCTGAAAAGCATTGTTTTCTGCATTTTTTGTGTTTGCACTTTTAAAAGTCATTTTGCCTTGTTTTTGCCTTGTTTAATTGTTGTAGGCTACACACTCAAGTGCACTAGCTGATTTAAAGTATTTTACTTTGTCCTTGTGCCTAGTTTCTATTATTTAGAAAAAAAGAAAAAACAAACCACAAATATTCTTGTTTCCCGCATTTTCTGAACTAGAATAGTCCAGTTTTCAGTTCTTGCTGAATTCTAGGCTGTGTTATAGTTCCTCTGTTGCCCATATCCTTACTTTGATAGGAGGAAGCTTCTCAGTTCACCAGTGATAGTGGGGAGCTTTGAGCAGCCTATCTGTCCATGGAGGAGTGGTCTCAGCCCAGCAACTAGTAGCTTTTTGGCCATTTTCGGCCATTTCCTATCTCATTCAAACTCTCTGCCTTAAAACCCGCTTTAGCGCGCTTTTGCGCTTGTATCAGACTCAGCATAGCTCCTTGTGGTGTCCTGCAGAGTTCTACAAGCAGCAGAGAGTGAAAGAGATACTGTTTAAGATTTAAGTATATATTTATAACCTTCCTATCTGCAACTGTATATTCTCACCAAAAAGCGAGTTTTCTAACTATATGAGATCTGAAAAGCACTGTTTTCTGCATTTTTTGTGTTTGTACTTTTAAAAGTCATTATTGGCATTGCTTTAGCCTTGTTTAATTGTTGTAGGCTACACATTCAAGTGCACTAGCTGATTTAAAGTATTTACTGTGTCCTTGTGCCTAGTTTCTGTTATTTAGAAAAAAAGAAAAAAAAATATTCTTGTTTCCCGCCTTTTCTAAAATAGAATATTCCAGTTTACAGATCTTGCTGAATTCTAGGCTGTGTTATAGTTCCTATGTTACCCATATCCTTACTTGGATAGGAGGAAGCTTCTCTGTTCACCAGTGAGAGTGGGGAGCTTTGAGTAGCCTATCTGTCCCTGGAGGAGTGGTCTCAGCCCAGCAACTAGTAGCTTATTGGCCATTTTGGGCAATTCCCTATCTCATTCAAACTCCGTGGCTTAACACCCGCTTTAGTGCGGTTTTGTGCTTGTATCACACTCAGCACAGCTCTTCGTGGTATCCTGCAGAGTCCTACAAGCAGCAGAGAGTGAAAGAGAGACATTTTAAGATTTAAATATATTTTTTTCAACCTTCCTACCTGCGACTGTATATTCTTGCCGAAAAGTGAGTTTTCTAACTATTTGAGATCTGAAAAACATTGTTTTCTGCATTTTTTGCTTTTGCATTTTTAAAAGTCATTTTTTCCTTGCTTTTGCCTTGTTTAATTGTTGTAGGCTACACACTCAAATGCGCTAGCTGATTTAAAGTATTTACTGTGTTCTTGTGCCTAGTTTCTGTTATTTAGAAAAAAAACTTACAAATATTCTTGTTTTCAACCTTTTCTGAATTGAATAGTCCAGTTTTCAGGTCTTGCTTTATTCTAGGCTGTTTTATAGTTCCTGTGTTGCCAATATCCTTACATGGATAGGAGGAAGCTTCTCTGTTCACCTGTGAGAATGGGGAGCTTTGAGCAGCCTATATGTCCCTGGAGGAGTGGTCTCAGCCCAGCAGCTAGTAGCTTATTGGACGTTTTGGGCCATTTCCTATCTCATTCAAACTCCCTGCCTTAAAACCCACTTTATCAAGGTTTTGCGCTTGTATCAGACTCAGCACAGTTCCTCGTGGTGTCCTGCAGAGTTCTACAAGCAGCAGAGAGTGAAAGAGACTTTTTTAAGATTTAAGTATATTTTTCAACCTTCCTACCTGCGACTGTATATTCTTGCCAAAAATCGAGTTTTCTAACTATCTGAGATCTTAAAAACATTGTTTTCTGCATTTTTTGCATTTGCACTTTTAAAAGTAATTTTTTCCTTGCTTTTGCCTTGCTTAATTGTTGTAGGCTACACCCTCAAGTGTGCTAGCTGATTTAAAGTATTTACTGTGACCTTGTGCCTAGTTTCTGTTATTTAGAAAAAAAGAAAGAAAAACCTACAAGTATTCTTGTTTCTCAGCTTTTCTGAATTGGAATAGTCCAGTTTTCAGGTCTTGCTGAATTCTAGGCTTCTCATTCAAGTTATAGTGCCTGTGTTGCCCATATCCTTACTTGGATAGGAGGCAGCTTGTCTGTTCACCAGTGAGAATGGAGAGCTTTGAGAAGCCTATCTGTCCCTGTAGGAGTTGTCTCAGCCCAGCAACTAGTAGCTTATTGGCCATTTTGGGCCATTTCCTATCTCATTGAAACTCCCTGCCTTAAAACCTGCTTTAGTGCAGTTTTCTGCTTGTATCAGACACAGCACAGCTCCTTGTGGTGTCCTGCAGAGTTCTACTAGCAGCAGAGAGCAAAAGAGAGACTTTTTAAGATTTAGGTATATTTTTTTCAACCTTCCTACCTGCGGCTGTATATTCTTGCCGAAACACGAGTTTTCTAAGTATCTTAGATCTGAAAAGCATTGTTTTCTGCATTTTTTGTGTTTGCACTTTTAAAAGTCATTTTTGCCTTGTTTTTGCCCTGTTTAATTGTTGTAGGCTGCACACTCAAGTGCGCTAGCTGATTTAAAAGCATTTACAGAGTCCTTGTGCCTAGTTTTTGTTATTTAGAAAAAAAGAAAAAAAATATTCTTGTTTCCCGCCTTTTCTGAACTAGAAAAGTGCAGTTTTCAGGTCCTGCTGAATTCTAGGCTGTGTTATAGTTCCTGTGTTGCCCATACCCTTACTTGGATAGGAGGAAGCTTCTCTGTTCACCAGTGATAGTGGGGAGCTTTGAACAGCCTATCTGTCCCTGGAGGAGTAGTCTCAGCCCAGCAACTAGTAGCTTATTGGCCGTTTTGGGCCATTTCCTATCTCATTCAAACTTCATGCCTTAAAACCCGCTTTAGCACGGTTTTGCGCTTGTGTCAGACTCAGCACAGCTCCTCGTGGTGTCCTGCAAAGTTCTAAAAGCAGCAGAGAGTGAAAGAAAGACTTTTTAAGATTTAAGTGTATTTTCTTCAACCTTCCTACCTGCGACTGTATATTCTCGCCGAAAAGCGAGTTTTCTAACTATCTGAGATCTGAAAAGCATTGTTTTCTGCATTTTTTGCGTTTGCACTTTCAAAAGTCATTTTTTTCCTTGTTTTTGCCTTGTTTAATTGTTGTAGGCTACACACTCAAGTGTGATAGCCGATTTAAAGCATTTACAGTGTCCTTGTGCCTAGTTTCTGTTATTTAGAAAAAATGAAAAAAAAAAACTAAAAATACTCTTGTTTCCCGCCTTTTCTGAACAATAATAGTCCAGTTTTCAGGTCTTGCTGAATTCTAGGCTATGTTATAGTTTATGTGTTGCCCATATCCTTACTTGGATAGGAGGAAGCTTCTCTGTTCACCAGTGAGAGTGCAGAGCTTTGAGCAGCCTATCTGTCCCTGGAGGAGTCGTCTCAGCCGAGCAACTAGTAGCTTATTGGCTGTTTTGGGCTATTTCCTATCTCATTCAAACTCCCTGCCTAAAAACCCACTTTAGCATGGTTTTGTGCTTCTATCAGAGTCAGCACAGCTCCTCGTGGTGTCCTGCAGAGTTCTACAAGCAGCAGAGAGCAAAAGAGAGACTTTTTAAGATTTAAGTATATTTTTTCAACCTTCCTACCTGCAACTATATATTCTCGCCGAAAAGTGAGTTTTCTATCTAAGATCTGAAAAGCACTGTTTTCTGCATTTTTTGTGTTTGCACTTTTAAAAGTCGTTTTTTGTATTGTTTTTGCCTTGTTTAATTGTTGTAGGCTACACACTCAAGTGCGCTAGCCAATTTAAAGCATTTACAGTGTCCTTGTGCCTAGTTTCTGTTATTTAGAGAAAAAAAATATTCTTGTTTCCCACCTTATCTGAACTAGAGTAGTCCAGTTTTCAGGTCTTGCTGAATTCTAGGCTGTGTTATAGTTCCTGTGTTGCCCATATCCTTACTTGGATAGGAGGAAGCTTCTCTGTTCACCAGTGAGAGTTGGGATCTTTGAGCAGCCTATCTGTCCCTGGAGGAGTGGTCTCAGCCCAGCAACTAGTAGCTTATTGGCCATTTTGGGCCATTTCCTATCTCATTCAAACTCCCTGCCTTTAAACCAGCTTTAGTGTGGTTTTGCGTTTGTACCAGACTCAGCACGGTTCCTTGTGGTGTCCTGCAGAGTTCAACAATCAGCAGAGAGTGGAAGGGAGGCTTTTTAGCATTTAAGTATATTTTTTTCAACCTTCCTACCTACGACTGTATATTCTCACTGAAAAGCAAGTTTTTTAACTATCTGAGATCTGAAAAACATTGTTTTTTGCATTTTTTGTGTTTACACTTTTAAAAGTCATTTTTGCCTTGCTTTTGCCTTGTTTAATTGTTGTAGGCAACACACTCAAGTGTGCTAGCTGATTTAAAGCATTTACAGTGTCCTTGTGTCTAGTTTCTGTCATTTAGAAAAAAAAAAATATTCTTGTTTCCCGCCTTTTCTGAACTAAAATAGACCAGTTTTCAGGTCTTGCTGAATTCTAGGCTGTATTATAGTTCCTGTATTGCCCATATGCTTATTTAGATAGGAGGAAGCTTCTCTGTTCACCAGTGAGAGTGGGGAGCTTTAAGCAGCCTATCTGTCCCTGGAGGAGTGGTCTCCGCCCAGCAACTAGTAGCTTATTGGCCATTTTGGGCAATTCCCTATCTCATTCAAACTCCGTGCCTTAAAACCCACTTTGGGGTGGTTTTGTGCTTGTATCAGACTCAGCACAGCTCCTCGTGGTATTCTGCAGAGTCCTACAAGCAGCAGAGAGTGAAAGAGAGACTTTTTAAGATTTAAGTGTATTTTTTTCAACCTTCCTCTATACGACTGTATATTGTTGCCGAAAAGCGAGTTTTCTAACTATATGAGATCTGAAAAAACTTGTTTTCTCCATTTTTTGTATTTGCACTTTTAAAAGTCATTTTTTCCTTGCTTTTGACTTGTTTAATTGTTGTAGGCTACACACTCAAGTGTGCTAGCTGATTTAAAGTATTTACTGTCTCCTTATGCCTAGTTTCTGCTATTTAGAAAAAAAGAAAAAAAAAACTACAAATATTCTTGTTTCCCACCTTTTCTGAACTAGAATCGTCCAGTTTTCAGGTCTTGTTGAATTCTAGGCTGTGTTATAGTTCCTGTGTTGCCCATATCATTAATTGGATAGGAGGAAGCTTCTCAGTTCACCAGTGATAGTGGGGAGCTTTGAGCAGCCTATCTGTCCCTGGAGGAGTGGTCTCAGTCCAGCAGCTAGTAGCTTTTTGGCCGTTTTGGGCCATTTCCTATCTCATTCAAACTCCCTGCCTTAAAACCCGCTTTAGCGCAGTTTTGCGCTTGTATCAGACTCAGCACAGCTCCTCGTGGTGTCCTGCAGAGTTCTACAAGCAGCAGAGAGTGAAAGAGAGACTTTTTAAGATTTAAGTATATATTTTTAACCTTCCTATCTGCGACTGTATATTCTCGCCAAAAAGCGAGTTTTCTATCTGAGATCTGAAAAGCATTGTTTTCTGCATTTTTTGTGTTTGTACTTTTAAAAGTCATTATTGGCATTGTTTTTGCCTTGTTTAATTGTTGTAGGCTACACACTTAAGTGTGCTTGCCAATTTAAAGCATTTACAGTGTCCTTGTGCCTAGTTTCTGTTATTTAGAAAAAAGAAAAAAATATATTCTTGTTTCCCGCCTTTTCTGAAATAGAATAGTACAGTTTTCAGATCTTGCTGAATTCTAGGCTGTGCTATAGTTCCTATGTTGCCCATATCCTTACTTGGATAGGAGGAAGCTTCTCTGTTCACCAGTGAGAGTGGGGAGCTTTGAGCAGCCTATCTGTGCCTGGAGGAGTGGTCTCCGCCCAGCAACTAGTAGCTTATTGGCCATTTTGGGCAATTCCCTATCTCATTCAAACTCCGTGCCTTAAAACCCACTTTGGGATGGTTTTGTGCTTGTATCAAACTCAGCACAGCTCCTCGTGGTGTTCTGCAGAGTCCTCCAAGCAGCAGAGAGTGAAAGAGAGACTTTTTAAGATTTAAGTGTATTTTTTTCAACCTTCCTCTATACGACTGTATATTGTTGCCGAAAAGCGAGTTTTCTAACTATATGAGATCTGAAAAACCTTGTTTTCTCCATTTTTTGTATTTGCACTTTTAAAAGTCATTTTTTCCTTGCTTTTGACTTGTTTAATTGTTGTAGGCTACACACTCAAGTGTGCTAGCTGATTTAAAGTATTTACTGTCTCCTTATGCCTAGTTTCTGCTATTTAGAAAAAAAGAAAAAAAAAACTACAAATATTCTTGTTTCCCACCTTTTCTGAACTAGAATCATCCAGTTTTCAGGTCTTGCTGAATTCTAGGCTGTGTTATAGTTCCTGTGTTGCCCATATCATTAATTGGATAGGAGGAAGCTTCTCAGTTCACCAGTGATAGTGGGGAGCTTTGAGCAGCCTATCTGTCCCTGGAGGAGTGGTCTCAGTCCAGCAGCTAGTAGCTTTTTGGCCGTTTTGGGCCATTTCCTATCTCATTCAAACTCCCTGCCTTAAAACCCGCTTTAGCGGGGTTTTGCGCTTGTATCAGACTCAGCACAGCTCCTCGTGGTGTCCTGCAGAGTTCTACAAGCAGCAGAGAGTGAAAGAGAGACTTTTTAAGATTTAAGTATATATTTTTAACCTTCCTATCTGCGACTGTATATTCTCGCCAAAAAGCGAGTTTTCTATCTGAGATCTGAAAAGCATTGTTTTCTGCATTTTTTGTGTTTGTACTTTTAAAAGTCATTATTGGCATTGTTTTTGCCTTGTTTAATTGTTGTAGGCTACACACTTAAGTGTGCTTGCCAATTTAAAGCATTTACAGTGTCCTTGTGCCTAGTTTCTGTTATTTAGAAAAAAGAAAAAAATATATTCTTGTTTCCCGCCTTTTCTGAAATAGAATAGTACAGTTTTCAGATCTTGCTGAATTCTAGGCTGTGCTATAGTTCCTATGTTGCCCATATCCTTACTTGGATAGGAGGAAGCTTCTCTGTTCACCAGTGAGAGTGGGGAGCTTTGAGCAGCCTATCTGTGCCTGGAGGAGTGGTCTCCGCCCAGCAACTAGTAGCTTATTGGCCATTTTGGGCAATTCCCTATCTCATTCAAACTCCATGCCTTAAAACCCACTTTGGGATGGTTTTGTGCTTGTATCAAACTCAGCACAGCTCCTCGTGGTGTTCTGCAGAGTCCTCCAAGCAGCAGAGAGTGAAAGAGAGACTTTTTAAGATTTAAGTGTATTTTTTTCAACCTTCCTCTATACGACTGTATATTCTTGCCGAAAAGCGAGTTTTCTAACTATATGAGATCTGAAAAACCTTGTTTTCTCCATTTTTTGTATTTGCACTTTTAAAAGTCATTTTTTCCTTGCTTTTGACTTGTTTAATTGTTGTAGGCTACACACTCAAGTGTGCTAGCTGATTTAAAGTATTTACTGTCTCCTTATGCCTAGTTTCTGCTATTTAGAAAAAAAGAAAAAAAAAACTACAAATATTCTTGTTTCCCACCTTTTCTGAACTAGAATCGTCCAGTTTTCAGGTCTTGCTGAATTCTAGGCTGTGTTATAGTTCCTGTGTTGCCCATATCATTAATTGGATAGGAGGAAGCTTCTCAGTTCACCAGTGATAGTGGGGAGCTTTGAGCAGCCTATCTGTCCCTGGAGGAGTGGTCTCAGTCCAGCAGCTAGTAGCTTTTTGGCCGTTTTGGGCCATTTCCTATCTCATTCAAACTCCTGCCTTAAAACCCGCTTTTAGCGCAGTTTTGCGCTTGTATCAGACTCAGCACAGCTCCTCGTGGTGTCCTGCAGAGTTCTACAAGCAGCAGAGAGTGAAAGAGAGACTTTTTAAGATTTAAGTATATATTTTAACCTTCCTATCTGCGACTGTATATTCTCGCCAAAAAGCGAGTTTTCTATCTGAGATCTGAAAAGCATTGTTTTCTGCATTTTTTGTGTTTGTACTTTTAAAAGTCATTATTGGCATTGTTTTTGCCTTGTTTAATTGTTGTAGGCTACACACTTAAGTGTGCTTGCCAATTTAAAGCATTTACAGTGTCCTTGTGCCTAGTTTCTGTTATTTAGAAAAAAAGAAAAAAATATATTCTTGTTTCCCGCCTTTTCTGAAATAGAATAGTACAGTTTTCAGATCTTGCTGAATTCTAGACTGTGCTACAGTTCCTATGTTGCCCATATCCTTACTTGGATAGGAGGAAGCTTCTCTGTTCACCAGTGAGAGTGGGGAGCTTTGAGCAGCCTATCTGTGCCTGGAGGAGTGGTCTCCGCCCAGCAACTAGTAGCTTATTGGCCATTTTGGGCAATTCCCTATCTCATTCAAACTCCGTGCCTTAAAACCCACTTTGGGATGGTTTTGTACTTGTATCAAACTCAGCACAGCTCCTCGTGGTGTTCTGCAGAGTCCTCCAAGCAGCAGAGAGTGAAAGAGAGACTTTTTAAGATTTAGGTATATTTTTTTCAACCTTCCTACCTGTGACTGTATATTCTTGCCGAAAAGCGAGTTTTCTAACAATCTGAGATCTGAAAAACATTGTTTTCTGCATTTTTTGCATTTACACTTTTAAAAGTCATTTTTTCCTTGCTTTTGCCTTGTTTAATTGTTGTAGGCTACTGTTAGAGAAATATGTATTAATGTATGTATGCTTAATGCCAATTAATAACCAAATGAATTAATACACTTTTCATTCTATTTTTCATGCACTGTGTTATATATAAATTGAGTTTCATATGAGACTGAAAAAGATGCTTTTTGAAAACTGCAGTATGCTATCTGAAACTTACAAGATTCCCTCTGACCTAGTAACTGCTAGCACAGCAATATTCATGTTTATGCCTTTTGGAAATGTACTTGAGAAGCAGGTGCTTATCTGCTAAGTCAGGAACGAATGAATGAACAATACTATATTCTGTTAATGTAATGATTTCAAACAATCAGCTCTGTTTGAAGTATGAGAACATGTGTAGCTGCAGTAACTTAGAGATAAAGTAGACAAAGAATTATTAGAGAAATGAACTGTTAGCATTGTGCTTGAATTAGCCGTAGTACATTGAATTGTAACATAACATGTATCTAACTGGAAGTAATCAAGGCCATGTTGTTTTCCTCAGAAAGTTTCACATAAAAATTGATAAATCAGCAGAAATTCATGGGAATGATGGTCAACAGATGATGATGAAAAAGGTGGTAATCTGTACGTCAGCTTGGTAGGCCATGTCTAGTTAGAGAATGTATAAAAATGAAAGTATTTCCTGTTTCTAGTTAGACAAACTCTGTAATAGCACATTTTTGTCTCCTTGCTGCAAGATTAAAGTGCCTTAACCTGAACAAACTGTGTTTTGATCATTTTTAAAGTATATTTTTCCTTTGACAGTTTGGTCCTCCGGACCGGAAAGTACCTCTCGCTCTAGGCCTAGGTCAGAATTGGGCCCGGTGGCATGCATCCATACGGAGAAGAGGCCAAATCGGCTCTTCTGTTTTGAAAGACCTCCAACTGAATTGTCGTTCGTAAGAGGCCAGCCACTGTTTCTGATCTGGGATTGGAGGATGAGTCAACGATCTGGTGGATCAACTCACGGAGGGTCAGGTAAGGAGGAATTACCTTATTTCTGTTTTAAGATCAGGGACTAATTACAGAACTGTTTTTGTCAGGAAGATTTGCATGTGCAGATCAGGGACAAAAAAGGGGTTACTGTTTTGTCATAGATCAGGGAAACAGAATAGGTAGGCAGTTATTCTAGATAAACTGTGAAAAGGTATAGAACTGTGGTACCGCGTGATAAAAAGGGTTAAGTAACAATTTACAGCTTAGCTAAGGCAACGATGGAAAATCAGTGTATGAAAAGTTCCCGAGACCTGCCCCTAACTGAAGACGCGAAATATATGCAATTACAGCATGCCGACAATGTTAAGTATTATACAAAATGGGTTGATAAGTATAAATTTGATGGTAATTTAGATAAACTCACACTTATTAAACTTGTCAGGCAACTAAAAACAGACGCAAAAGGTCAATTAAAAAAGCAACGACAATTAGGAGTTCCTCCGGTGCATAGGTGGCTTGAGGAAGCAAATCGCAGGGAACAAAAGATATGAATTAAAAAACGATGTTCTTAGACAAAAAAGATAATAACTTGGTAATAGCAACGGCCCCTCCTTCGCCCCATCCTTCGCCCCCTTCACTACCCTTACCAGAATATGAAGCGAGTGGACAAGCTGATCCACCTCCGCTATATCCAGCTGTTTCCACAGCATCAAAACCATTTGTCAGGGATCCTATCGAGACAAGGTCTCGAACACGGGACTTGAGAAGGGAGATTGAACTATGTGAAATAAATAGAAAATCACAAGCTATGAGTGAGGAAGAAATATGTCCACTCATAGAAGTACCAAATCCTCAGGCAGGACAGGCAGGGCAGGATCCGACTCTTTTAGTTTATAGACCGTGGACACCGGAAGATATCTGGAAAGCCACGGAGGGAATTCCCCATCCGAAAGTGAATTTTCAAAAATTTTTAGAAGACTTACAGGGTATGAGATTAAGTTACCATTTGAATGGAGAAGAAGTAGAAAAACTAGTTAGACAAATTGTAGGTCCAGATTGGCACATGATCAGTGACGACTGGAATCCTCGTGATGCACAGCTTAGACCACTCCCACATACTAATGCAGAATTGGATGGCAGAGTAAAAGGTCTGAGAGACCGAATCTCTGAAAAGTGGAAGCCTAGGGCTGATTGGACTTGCATTAATTAGTGCATTCAACAAGAAGGTGAAACAGTTGATATATATTATGCTAGATTATTAGAGTGTTTTAATAACCACTGTGGAATGCAGATACCAGAAAACCAGACACAAGATTCCCCATATGAACAACAGCTAAAGAATGCATTCTTGAAGGGTAGTATAACTCCCATTAGCAGCTTTATTACAAAGCACATGGTAGATCATCGTACGAGTAGATTTCAGCCATTACTTGAATATGCTAGATATGCAGAGATACATTTTAATAGTAAAAAGAAAAAGAAAACTCAAGTATTTTTGGCAGAAGATGGGTCAGAAGTATTTGTAGTACAAACTGGAAGAAAGGGTAAGAAAAATACCCAGGGAAATAAACAATATGACATGCGATCAGAAGATTTTGAAGAAAGAGAGAAAAGAGGTGAATGTTTTAAATGCGGGAAAAAAGGACATTTAGCAAGGGATTGCAGGCTAAATAAGAAGGTGACTACAGAAAATAAGGAGGATGAGGAATGACTATATGATAGTCAGGAATCACTAAATGAAAATAAACAGGAAAAGACAAGTAAAAATGTGATAGCAAGGGCAGAGGATGTGACAGAAGGGGTAGAGGATGTACATGAATTTGCAGACATTGAAGAAAATGAAATTTTGGACTTAGCCTTATTGAGCCTAGAGCTTTACTTAGCAGATACAAAACCAGAAGTGACGCTTCTGGTAGAGGGGAGGGAAGTCAAATTTTTGTGTGACTCAGGGGCTTCATGGACTCTGATACACCCTTCCAAATTACCGGAACATTCAGAATCACCAGATTATATACTAGTGAAGGCAGCTAATGGACAGCTGTATCGGGAGCCACTCTCCCATGACATAGCAATAACAGACCCCGTTTCAGGAATGACCCAGAGAAGTAAAATTGTAGTTTCTGCAAAATGCCCAGTAAACCTTTTGGGTAGAGACATAATGCAGATATTTGGCATAGCCATAGTTCCAACCATGCAGGGTATGGAAGCACAGTGATAAATGGATACTTTTGTAGTGCGACCGGAGGGTGAGACATATTATTGGTACAGCCAGGACTTGGTTACGACTGTTCCAGGGGCAGTAACCGAAGAACTGATGAATGTAGCCATCAGTAAGTCCCCCTCCCTCGACAATGACAAACAGCATTTGTTGCATTGTACTCTATATTGCTATAATAGACCAGGACCTGATAAAGATTATGAGCAGGAATTGTTTCAAAACCATGCAAATAGACTAGTGTTACAAAACTTGTACTGGGACACAGAAGGAAACAGTGTAGTAAGCTGTTCATTGCCCCAGGAATCTTTAGCACTTTACAAATATAATTGATTGCCACATGTTAGCTTGACTAAGAATAGAAATTTGAAATGGGCAGACTTAGGAGAAAAAGTCACAAGGTGGAAAAGCAGACAGAATTAGAACTCTCCGAACACGGAGTGCAGAAACAGAAATTGAATTGGATAACACAGACACACCCAGCTGTGCACTCACAGGCTAGTGAGAATAGCTGAGTATTACTCTTATTGGAAGAAGAGGAAAAAGCTTTGCGAAACATACGAGAGACTCTCTGGTCAACAGGGAAATCAGATGTAGGACTTATACGAACAGAAGGACCAGTTACTATTACGCCAAAGTCAGCATTTAGACCTCAGAAAAGACAGTATCCCTTGAGAAAGGCTGCAGAGATAGGGATCAAACCTATAATAGCAGCCTTACTTAAGGAAGGAGTCTTAATAGAATCTCCTGATTCACCATGTAATACACCCTTATTTCCTGTCAGAAAAGCAGACGGGGAATGGCGTATGGTCCAAGATTTACAAGCTGTAAATAATGCAGTTATACCCAGGGCACCAACGGTGCCAGATCCGGACAACTTACTGAATGATTTAACGCCTCAGCAAAAGTATTTTTCTGTGGTAGATATTAGTAATGCATTTTTCTCAATACCGATACACCCTGACAGCCAATATTGGTTTGCATTTACATTTCAGGGGAAACGGTATACATATACAAGATTATCACAGGGATATTGTGAAAGTCCAACAATATTTGCACAGGAAATGGCAAGCAACCTGGTGGGATTTATCCCACCGAACGGTAGTCAGGTTTTACTTTATGTAGACGACATTCTGCTGGCAGCCCCCACCCAGCAAGAATGCAAAGAGGACACCATAGCATTATTACAAGTTTTTAGCTACTCAAGGACACAAAGTAACCAAGAACAAACTGCAACTTTGGAGAAAACAAGTTAAGTACTTGGGATATGTAATATCCAAGGAAGGTAGAATATTAGACGAAGATAGAAAAGCAGCAATATTACAAGCACCTAGACCAACTTCCAAGAAGGAAATTATGTCCTTCCTGGGAACTACTAATTTTTGTCAGAGCTGGATACCAAATTATGCTTTGGAATCTGCTCCACTGGCCAATTTAATATTCAAAAAGCCGATGGCAGCACAGGATTTATTACAATGGATACCAGAAGCAGAAGCAGCTTTCCGCAAGCTGAAACAACTGATAGCATCATCCTTAGTTTTAGGATTACCAAACTATCATAAGCAATTTTTTCAAACTGTAGACTGTAAGCAGGGTTATATGACATCAGTATTGACACAGCAGGATGGGGACAAACAACGCCCCATAGCTTACTATTCATCACAGTTAGACCCAGTGGTGTGGTCCCTGCCCCACTGTGTACAAGCAGTAGCTGCAGCTGCGATGGCAGTGCAGGCTTCGGTCTCAGTAGTGTTATTCCACCCTCTCACATTGAGAGTGCCTCATGCAGTCGCAATTATTTTACTGCAAGAAAAAGTAGCATATCTTTCTCCTGCTAGACATCTTTCCTGTATGACTACACTGTTGAGCCAACCTCATATGACAATTGAACGATGCACAACTCTGAATCCCTCAACCTTTCTCCCAACCCCTGCAGATGGCAAACCGCACTGCTGCCTGCAGGAGATTGAGCAAAAGACATTACCTAGACAAGACCTTACGGATGTTCCCTTAGATGATGCCGAGGTGACATACTATGTGGACGGCTCGTGCAGGAGGGGTCCTACAAGACAAATCCTAGTGGGGTATGCAGTCATTTCTAATACTGAAACTTTAGAAGCAAAATCTTTACCACACAATTTATCTGCACAAGTGGCAGAGTTGATTGCCTTGATAAGGGCATGTACCTTAGCGAAAGGTAAGAAAGTGAATATTTATACTGACAGTCAGTATGCTTTTTCTACTGTACATGTTTTTGCACAGCAGTGGAAAATAGAGGAATGATAACATCTACTGGTAAACCAATTAATCATGTGCAATTCATTTTAGATCTATTAGATTCTATTCAGTTACCTCAAAAAGTAGCTATTTGCAAATGCGTAACTCATACCAAGCAACAGGATAGGATTTCAAAAGGTAATGCATGGGCTGATACAGCTGCGAAACAGGCAGCTTCAGCCTCAGAAGCTTTTCTTTTGAGTGAGGAATTACAACCCTCTGAGATTTAGATTTAGAAATGTTAAAAACAATGCAGACACTTACTACAAATGTAGAAAAACAGAAGTGGATAAAATGAGGAGCAATCCTTGAAAAGGGACTGTACATCTCCAAGGAAAAAAAAAACAATTTTGCCATCTAACTTGTTTAGATATGCAGCTTTGTTGAGCCATGGGCAGAGCCATGTCTCAACAGGGGGGATGGTACAGTTAGTGAATCGAGTGTTTACAACCTATGGATTTACAAATTACACAAACATTTTTTGTGTAGCATGCCATGTTTGTAACAAGCATCATGCACAAGGGGCATTGAAGCCTATGCAAGGGAGTTTCCCTATACCACCGTATCCGTTTCATACTATTTGTATGGATTTCATAGAACTGAATAAATGCGAGAATAAAAAGTATTGCCTTATCATTATAAATATGTTTTCCAAATGGGTGGATGCTTTTCCAACTAAAAATCCAGATGCAGCTACTGTTGCAAAGGTCCTTGTTAAAGAAATTATACCCAGATTTGGCATACCGGAAAAGATTTATAGTGATAACATTACACATTTCGTGAACCAAACAGTAAAGCAACTTAATCGTTATTTTGGAATATCGTTAAAAAATCACTGCGCTTACAACCCCCAATCTGCAGGGTTAGTAGAGAGGCATAATGGGGTGTTGAAGAGTAAGCTTAGGAAGTTGATGAGCGAGACACAAAAGAACTGGATGCTCTGTTTGCCTTTAGCACTGCTGAGCATGAGAACTGTTCCAAATGCAAAGGGATTAACTCCTTTTGAAACTTTGTTTGGGAGGGCATATTATACACCTCAGTGGAAACCTCTCATGTCTGCAGAGCAAGAGGCTGACAGTTCACTTGCAGGGTATATGAGACGATTTTTGAATAACAAACTTTTGCAGTTAAATTCTTTCAGATAAAGAGCAACCAAAATCAGAAGCACCAGTAGCCCCAGGCACCTGGGTCTGGGTGAACTGGAGTTCTCCGAAGTGGGAAGGACCATACCAGGTACTACTGTCGACACCCACTGCAGTCAAGATCGTGGAGCGAGCTTCCTGGATTCATTTGATGCACTGTAAACTGGTTAAGAACTTTGAATTGGACAAAAACTTTGTTACTGTTGCACAACAAAAATATAATGGCCAGGTACAGAGTGAATAGAGACATTGAGCAACCTCAGAAAACTTGTATGATCATTTTAATAGCTATGCTAATCACACTGTTCTTTTTGTTGTGGCCACTCCTTTTTCCTGCCATGAAAGTTGAACTTATTAAACTTAATGAACCAAACATAGACTGGCATCTGAACTTTAACACTTATCAGGCAATTACACGTGTGTATGCTGAGACTTTTAATGTTTCGAACTGCTGGGTCTGCACGGCCATACCAACAGCATACGGGAGTTTATTGATGGCTGCTATCCCCCTAGGGGTCAATGAGACCTGGGAAAATCTGTTTTTTGACACAGTTGCTATTAAAGCACATGACAAGGTAGCACTGTATTTGCCTGTAAAACAAAAAGGAATTGTATGTTTTTACAAAAATGATACCATCCAAGTGGGATGGAGTAAGTGTAATGTCACCGTACAGTATAAATGTTATAAAAAACCAAATGATTTAGGTGGATCTTGTAGTAAAATTATAACTCATTTTTGAAATCTATGCATAAGACTCTTGATCAGGTACAACGTAATCCTGTACTTTTTAAACAGTTATCTGTAATAGATAGGAAAATGTTTCATGCAGGGCAGTCATTTCGTAACAAAGTAACAACTAAAGTAGGGGACTGTTATTTTGTGTGTGGTAAAAAAGCATATAAATGGTTACCTGAGAATTGGCCTGGCAGTTGTTTTTTGGGGTACCTGGTCCCAGCCATCCGACACACTGCAGTTTTGCCTCAGGGCAATATTCGAAATACCCAAGACATGACCAAAAAGACTGTTAAAAAACCTGAGAATCCAGTGGGACAGATCAAAGCGGGCTGGAAAGACCATCGTAATGTGGGAACCAAACTTGTGCACATGGACTTGAGTGATGCTGTCATATCCTGGGCAGGTATATTACCTGCTTATGGTGCAGTTAAATCGATAAGGGAGCTGTGAAAACTGTCAAAACTTCTCAAAGTAATGAGTAATGTGACTTTTTCTGCTCTTGAACTGATAACTGATGAACTGAATGCCATGAGAACTGTAGTACTCCAAAACCGAATGGCTCTTGACTTCACCCTAGCGGCGAGGGGTGGGACATGTGCTTTAATCAAAGAAGAATGCTGTGCATTTATTCCTGATCATCAGCATGAGATCAATGATCATCTCGAGGTGATTCAGCAAGTGTCGGCCATGACCAAACCAGGCCCAAACCCTCTGACAGACTTTTTCCAGAATGTATTTGGGGGGGTGGGGTTCCATCCTAATGAACATATTGATTGCCATTGGGGTTGGATTACTCCTAATAGGAGTTTGTGTTTGTTGTGGAATCCCCTGCATGAAGAAATTAATCAAAGAATTCATAGATATATCAGTATCTGAGACTATGTATCAAAGTACTGAATTTGAAGAGCTGCTAGAATGCGAAACACTTTCATAAAAGTTTAAACTGAATGACTTTCTTAACTGCAAATCCTGATTGGAAGAGGTTAGGAAAAGAAGTAAACTGTTTATTCTTTTTTGAAAATAGAATTAAAAAGTATTAACAGGAGGGAAATGTTAGAAAAATATGTATTAATGTGTGTATGCTTAATGCCAATTAATAACCAAATGAATTAATACACTTTTCATTCTATTTTTCATGCACTGTGTTATATATAAATTGAGTTTCATATGAGACTGAAAAAGATGCTTTTTGAAAACTGCAGTATGCTTTCTGAAACTTGCAAGATGCCCTCTGACCTAGTAACTGCTAGCTCAGCAATATTCATGTTTATGTCTTTTGGAAATGTACTTGAGAAGCAGGTGCTTATCTGCTAGGTCAGAAACGAATGAATGAACAATACTATATTATGTAAATGTAATGATTGCAAACAATCAGCTCTATTCGAAGAATGAGAACATGTGCAGCTGCAGTAACTTAGAGATAAAGTAGACAAAGGATTATTAGAGAAATGAACTGTTAGCATTGTGCTTGAATTAGCCGTAGTACCTTGAATGGTAACATAGCATGTATCTAACTGGGAGTAATCAAGGCCATGTTGCTTTCCTCAGGAAGTTTCACATAAAAATTGATAAATCAGCAAAAATTTATGGGAATGATGGTCAACAGATGATGATGAAAAAGGTGGTAATCTGTTATGTCAGCTTGGTAGGCCATGTCTAGTTAGAGAATGTATAAAAATGAAAGTATTTCCTGTTTCTAGTGAGACAAACTCTGTAATAGCACGTTTTTGTCTCCTTGCTGCAAGATTAAAGTGCCTTAACCTGAACCAACCGTGTTTTGATCATTTTAAAGTATATTTTTCCTTTGACAGCTACACACTCAAGTGCGATAGCTGATTTAAAGTATTTACTGTGTCCTTGTGCCTAGTTTCTGTTATTTAAAAAAAAAACAAAAAAACATGCAAATATTCTTGTTTCCTGCCTTTTCTGAAATAAAATACTCCAGTTTTCAGGTCTTGCTGAATTCTAGGCTGTGTTATAGTTCCTGTGTTGCCCATATCCTTACTTGGATAGAAGGAAGCTTTTCTGTTCACCAGTGTGAATGGGGAGCTTTGAGCAGCCTATCTGTCCCTGGAGGAGTGGTCTCAGCCCAGCAACTAGTAGCTTATTGGCCATTTTGGGCCATTTCCTATCTCATTCAAACTCCCTGCCTTAAAACCCACTTTAGCGAGGTTTTGCGCTTGTATCAGACTCAGCACAGCTCCTCGTGGTGTCCTGCAAAGTCTACAAGCAGCAAAGAGTGAAAGAGACTTTTTAAGATTTAAATATATTTTTTTAACCTTCCAACCTGCAACTGTATATTCTCGCCAAAAATCGAGTTTTCTAACTATCTGAGATCTGAAAAGCATTGTTTTCTGCATTTTTTGTGTTTGCACTTTTCAAAGTCATTTTTTTGCCTTGTCTTTGCCTTGTTTCAGTGTTGTAGGCTACACACACAAGCGCACTAGCCAATTTAAAGCATTTACAGTGTCCTTGTGCCTAGTTTCTGCTATTTAGAAAAAAAGAAAAAGAAAATTCTTTTTTCCTGCCTTTTCTGAACTAGAATAGTCCAGATTTCAGGTCTTGCTGAATTCTAGGCTGTGTTATAGTTCCTGTGTTGCCCATATCCTTACTTGGATAGGAGGAAGCTTGTCTGTTCACCAGTAAGAGTGGGGAGCTTTGAGCAGCCTATCTGTCCCTGGAGGAGTGGTCTCAGCCCAGCAACTAGTAGCTTATTGGCCATTTTGGGCCATTTCCTATCTCATTGAAACTCCCTGCCTTAAATCCTGCTTTAGTGCAGTTTTGCACTTCTATCAGACACAGCACAGCTCCGCGTGGTGTCCTGCAGAGTTCTACAAGCAATAGAGAGTGAAAGAGACTTTTTAAGATTTAAGTATATTTTTTTCAACCTTCCTACCTGCGGCTGTATATTCTCGCTGAAAAGCATGTTTTCTAACTATCTGAGATCTGAAAAGCATTGTTTTCTGCATTTTTTGTGTTTGCACTTTTAAAAGTTATTTTTCCTTGTTTTTGCCCTGTTTAATTGTTGTAGGCTACATACTCAAGTGCACTAGCTGATTTAAAGCATTTACAGTGTCCTTGTGCCTAGTTTCTGTTATTTAGAAAAAAAGAAAAAAATATATTCTTGTTTCCTGCCTTTTCTGAACTAGAATAGTCCAGTTTTCAGATCCTGCTGAATTCTAGGCGGTGTTAAAGTTCCTGTGTTGCCCATATCCTTTCTTGGATAGGAGGAAGCTTCTCTGCTCACCAGTGAGAGTGGGGAGCTTTGAGCAGCCTATCTGTCCCTGGAAGAGTGGTCTCAGCCCAGCAACTAGTAGCTTATTGGCCGTTTTGGGCCATTTCCTATCTCATTCAAACTCCCTGCCTTAAAACCCGCTTTAGCACAGTTTTGCACTTGTATCAGACTCAGCACAGCTTCTCGTGGTGTCCTGCAGAGTTCTACAAGCAGCAGTGAGCAAAAGAGAGACTTTTTAAGATTTAAGTATATTTTTTCAACCTTCCTACCTGCGACTGTATATTCTCGCCGAAAAGCGAGTTTTCTATCTGAGATCTGAAAAGCATTGTTTTCTGCATTTGTTGCGTTTGCACTTTTAAAAGTCATTTTTCCCTTGTTTTTGCCTTGTTTAATTGTTGTAGGCTACACACTCAAGTGTGCTAGCTGATTTAAAGCATTTACAGTGCAGTTGTGCCTAGTTTCTGTTATTTAGAAAAAATGAAAAAAAAAACGAAGAATATTCTTGTTTCCCGCCTTTTCTGAACAAGAATAGTCCAGTTTTCAGGTCTTGCTGAATTTTAGACTGTGTTATAGTTCATGTGTTGCCCATATCCTTACTTGGATAGGAGGAAGCTTCTCTGTTCACCAGTGAGAGTGGGGAGCTTTGAGCAGCCTATCTGTCCCTAGAGGAGTGGTCTCAGCCCAGCAACTAGTAGCTTATTGGCTGTTTTGGGCCATTTCCTATCTCATTCAAACTCCCTCCCTAAAAACCCACTTTAGCACGGTTTTGTGCTTCTATCAGATTCAGCACAGCTCCTCGTGGTGTCCTGCAGAGTTCTACAAGCAGCAGTGAGCAAAAGAGAGACTTTTTAAGATTTAAGTATATTTTTTCAACCTTCCTACCTGTGACTGTATATTCTTGCCGAAAAGCAAGTTTTCTATCTGAGATCTGAAAAGCATTGTTTTCTGCATTTTTTGTGTTTGCACTTTTAAAAGTCGTTTTTGCCTTTTTTTGCCTTGTTTAATTATTGTAGGCTACACACTCAAGTGCGCTAGCCGATTTAAAGCATTTACAGTGTCCTTGTGCCTAGTTTCTGTTATTTAGAGAAAAAAAATATTCTTGTTTCCCACCTTAACTGAACTAGAATAGTCCAGTTTTCAGATCTTCCTGAATTCTAGGCTGTGTTATAGTTCCTGTGTTGCCCATATCCTTACTTGGATAGGAGTAATCTTCTCTGTTCACCAGTGAGAGTGGGAGCTTTGAGCAGCCTGTCTGTCCCTGGAGGAGTGGTCTCAGCCCAGCAACTAGTAGCTTATTTGCCATTTTGGGCCATTTCCTATCTCATTCAAGCTCCTTGCCTTTAAACCCGCTTTAGTGCGGTTTTGCGCTTGTATCAGACTCAGCACAGTTCCTCATGGTGTCCTGCAGATTTCTACAAGCAGCAGAGAGTGGAAGGGTAACTTTTTAGCATTTAAGTATATATTTTTTTCAACCTTCCTACCTGTGATTGTATATTCTCGCTGAAAAGCGAGTTTTCTAACTATCTGAGATCTGAAAAACATTGTTTTTTGCATTTTTTGTGTTTACACTTTTTAAAAGTTGTTTTTGCCTTGTTTTTACCTTGTTTAATTGGTATAGGCTACACACTCAGGTGTGCTAGCTGATTTAAAGCATTTACAGTGTCCTTGTGTCTAGTTTCTGTTATTTAGAAAAAAAGAAAAAATATTCTTGTTTCCCGCCTTTTCTGAACTAGAATAGCCCAGTTTTCAGGTCTTGCTGAATTCTAGGCTGTGTTATAGTTCCTGTGTTGCCCATATGCTTACTTGGACAGGAGGAAGCTTCTCTGTTCACCAGTGAGAGTGGGGAGCTTTGAGCAGCCTATCTGTCCCTGGAAGAGTTGTCTCAGCCCAGCAACTAGTAGCTTATTGGCCGTTTTGGGCCATTTCCTATCTCATTCAAACTCCCTGCCTTAAAACCCACTTTAGCGCGGTGTTGCGCTTGTATCAGACTCAGCACAGCTCCTCGTGGTGTCCTGCAGAGTTCTACAAGCAGCAGAGAGTGAAAGAGAGACTTTTTAAGATTTAAGTGTATTTTTTGCAACCTTCCTCTATGCGACTGTATATTCTTGCCGAAAAGCGAGTTTTCTAAATATCTGACATCTGAAAAAACTTGTTTTCTGCATTTTTTGTATTTGCACTTTTAAAAGTAATTTTTTCCTTGCTTTTGCCTGTTTTAATTGTTGTAGGCTATACACTCAAGTGCACTAGGTGATTTAAAGTATTTACTGTGTCCTTCTGCCTAGTTTCTGTTATTTAGAAAAAAAGAAAAAAAAACCTACAAATATTCTTGTTTCCCACCTTTTCTGAACTAGAATAATCCAGTTTTCAGGTCTTGCTGAATTCTAGGCTGTGTTATAGTTCCTGTGTTGCCCATATCCTTACTTGGATAGGAGGAAGCTTTTCTGTTCACCTGTGAGAATGGGCAGCTTTGAGAAGCCTATCTGTCCCTGGAGGAGTGGTCTCAGCCAGGAACTAGTAGCTTATTGGACGTTTTGGGCTATTTCCTATCTCATTCAAACTCCCTGCCTTAAAATCCGCTTTAGTGAGGTTTTGTGCTTGTATCAGACTCAGCACAGTTCCTTGTGGTGTCCTGCAGAGTTCTACAAGCAGCAGAGAGTGAAGGAGACTTTTTAAGATTTAAATATATTTTCTTCAACCTTCCTACCTGCGACTGTATATTCTCACCAAAAAGCAAGTTTTCTAACTATCTGAGATCTGAATAGCATTTTCTGCATTTTTTGTGTTTGCACTTTTAAAAGTCATTTTTTTGCCTTGTTTAATTGTTGTAGGCTGCACGCTCAAGTGCACTAGCCAATTTAAAGAACTTACAGTGTCCTTGTGCCTAGTTTCTGTTATTTAGAAAAAAAGAAAAAAATATTCTTGTTTCCTGCCTTTTCTGAACTAGAATAGTCCAGTTTTCAGGTCTTGCTGAATTCTAGGCTGTGTTATAGTTATTGTGTTGCCCATATCCTTACTTGGATAGGAGGAAGCTTCACTGTTCACCAGTGAGAGTGGGGAGCTTTGAGCAGCCTATCTGTCCCTGGAGGAGTGGTCTCAGCCCAGCAACTAGTAGTTTATTGGCCATTTTGAGCCATTTCCTATCTCATTGAAACTTCCTGCCTTAAAACCCGCTTAAGTGCAGATTTGCACTTGTATCAGACTCAGCACAGCTCCTCGTGGTGTCCTGCAGAGTTGAGCAAGCAGCAGAGAGTGAAAGAGAGACTTTTTAAGATTTAAGTATATATTTTTAATCTTCCTATCTGCGACTGTATATTTGCACCAAAAAGCGAGTTTTGTAACTATCTGAGATCTGAAAAGCATTTTTTTCTTCATTTTTTGTGTTTATACTTTTAAAAGTCATTATTGGCATTGTTTTTGCCTTGTTTAATTGTTGTAGGCTACACACTCAAGTGTGCTAGCCAATTTGAAGCATTTACAGTGTCCTTGTGCCTAGTTTCTGTTATTTAGAAAATAAGAAAAAAAATATTCTTGTTTCCCACCTTTTCTAAAACAGAATAGTCCAGTTTTCAGATCTTGCTGAATTCTAGGCTGTGCTATAATTCCTATGTTGCCCATATCCTTACTTGGATAGGAGGAAGCTTCTCTGTTCACCAGTGAGAGTGGGGAGCTTTGAGCAGCCTATCTGTCCCTGGAGGAGTGGTCTCCACCCAGCAACTAGTAGCTTATTGGCCATTTTGGGCAATTCCCTATCTCATTCAAACTCCGTGCCTTAAAACCCACTTTGGGGTGGTTTTGTGCTTGTATCTGACTCAGCACAGCTCCTCATGGTGTTCTGCAGCGTCCTACAAGCAGCAGAGGGTGAAAGAGAGACTTTTTAAGATTTAAGTATATTTTTTTCAACCTTCCTACCTGCAACTGTAAATTCTTGCTGAAAAGCGAGTTTTCTAACAATCTGAGATCTGAAAAACATTGTTTTCTGCATTTTTTGCATTTGCACTTTTAAAAGTCATTTTTTCCTTGCTTTTGCTTTGTTTAATTGTTGTAGGCTACTGTTAGAGAAATATGTATTAATGTTTGTATGCTCAATGCCAATTAATAACCAAATGAATTAATACGCTTTTCATTCTATTTTTCATGCACTGTGTTATATATAAATTGAGTTTCATATGAGACTGAAAAAGATGCTTTTTGAAAACTGCAGTATGCTTTCTGAAACTTGCAAGATGCCCTCTGACCTAGTAACTGCTAGCACAGCAATATTCATGTTTATGTCTTTTGGAAATGTACTTGAGAAGCAGGTGCTTATCTGCTAGGTCAGGAACGAATGAATGAACAATACTCTATTCTGTAAATGTAATGATTTCAAACAATCAGCTCTGTTCGAAGTATGAGAACATGTGCAGCTGCAGTAACTTAGAGATAAAGTAGACAAAGGATTATTAGAGAAATGAACTGTTAGCATTGTGCTTGAATTAGCCGTAGTACCTTGAATGGTAACATAACATGTATCTAACTGGGAGTAATCAAGGCCATGTTGTTTTCCTCAGGAAGTTTCACATAAAAATTGATAAATCAGCAGAAATTCATGGGAATGATGGTCAACAGATGATGATGAAAAAGGTGGTAATCTGTTACGTCAGCTTGGTAGGCCATGTCTAGTTAGAGAATGTATAAAAATGAAAGTATTTCCTGTTTCTAGTTAGACAAACTCTGTAATAGCACGTTTTTGTCTCCTTGTTGCAAGATTAAAGTGCCTTAACCTGAACCAAACGTGTTTTGATCATTTTTAAAGTATATTTTTCCTTTGACAGTTTGGTCCTTCAGAACCGAAAGTACCTCTCGCTCTAGGCCTAGGTCAGAATTGGGCCCGGTTTCATGCATCCGTACGGAGAAGAGGCCAAATCGGCTCTTCTGTTTTGAAAGACCTCCGACTGAATTGTCGTTCGAAAGCGGACAGCCACTGTTTCTGATCTGGGATTGGAGGACGAATCAACGATCCGGTGGATCAACTCACGGAGGGTCAGGTAAGGAGGAATTACCTTATTTCTGTTTTAAGATCAGGGACTAATTACAGAACTGTTTTTGTCAGGAAGATTTGCATGTGCAGATCAGGGACAAAAAAGGGGTTACTGTTTTGTCATAGATCAGGGAAACAGAATAGGTAGGCAGTTATTCTAGATAAACCGTGAAAAGGTATAGAACTGTGGTACCACGTGATAAAAAGGGTTACGTAACAATTTACAGCTTAGCTAAGGCAATGATGGGAAATCAGTGTATGAAAAGTTCCCGAGACCCGCCCCTAACTGAAGACGCAAAATATATGCAATTACAGCATGCCGACAATGTTAAGTATAATACAAAATGGGTTGATAAGTATAAATTCGATGGTAATTTAGATAAACTCGCACTTATTAAACTTGTCAGGCAACTAAAAACAGACGCAAAAGGTCAATTAAAAAAGCAATGACAATTAGGAGTCCCTCAGGTGCATAGGTGGCTTGAGGAAGCAAATCGCAGGGAACAAAAGATAAAGAATTAAAAAACTATGTTCTTAGACAAAGAAGATAATAATTTGGTAATAGCAATGGCCCCTCCTTCACCCCCTCCGCTACCCTTACCAGAATATAAAGCGAGTGGACAAGCTGATCCACCTCTGCTATATCCAGCTGTTTCCACAGCATCAAAACCATTTGTCAGGGATCCTATCGAGACAAGGTCTCGAACACGGGACTTGAGAAGGGAGATTGAACTATGTGAAATAAATAGAAAATCACAAGCTATGAGTGAGGAAGAAATATGTCCACTCATAGAAGTACCAAATCCTCAGGCAGGACAGGCAGGACAGGATCCGACTCTTTTGGTTTATAGACCGTGGACACCGGAAGATATCTGGAAAGCCACGGAGGGAATTCCCTATCCGATAGTGAATTTTCAAAAATTTTTAGAAGACTTACAGGGTATGAGATTAAGTTACCATTTGAATGGAGAAGAAGTAGAAAAAGTAGTTAGACAAATTGTAGGTCCAGATTGGCACATGATCAGTGACGACTGGAATCCTCGTGACCACTCCCACATACTAATGCAGAATTGGATGGCAGAGTATAAGGTCTGAGAGACCGATCCTCATATGAACAACAGCTAAAGAATGCATTCTTGAAGGGTAGTATATCTCCCATTAGCAGCTTTATTACAAAGCACATGGTAGATCATCGTACGAGTAGATTGCAGCCATTACTTGAATATGCTAGACATGCAGAGAGACATTTTAATAGTAAAAAGAAAAAGAAAACTCAAGTATTTTCGGCAGAAGATGGGTCAGAAGTATTTGTAGTACAAACTGGAAGAAAGGGTAAGAAAAATACCCAGGGAAATAAACAAACTGACAAGCGATCAGAAGATTTTGAAGAAAGAAAGAAAAGAGGTGAATGTTTTAAATGCGGGAAAAAAGGACATTTAGCAAGGGATTGCAGGCTGAATAAGAAGGTGAATACAGAAAATAAGGAGGATGAGGAATGACTATATGATAGTCAAGAATCACTAAATGAAAATAAACAGGAAAAGACAAGTACAAAAGTGATAGCAAGGGCAGAGGATGTGACAGAAGGGGTAGAGGATGTACATGAATTTGCAGACATTGAAGAAAATGAAATTTTGGACTTAGCCTTATTGAGCCTAGAGCTTTACTTAGCAGATACAAAACCAGAAGTGACGCTTCTGGTAGAGGGGAGGGAAGTCAAATTTTTGTGTGACTCAGGGGCTTCGTGGACTCTGATACACCCTTCCAAATTACCGGAACATTCAGAATCACCAGATTATATACTAGTGAAGGCAGCTAATGGACAGCTGTATCGGGAGCCACTCTGCCATGACATAGCAATAACAGACCCTGTTTCAGGAATGACCCAGAGAAGTAAAATTGTAGTTTCTGCAAAATGCCCAGTAAACCTTTTGGGTAGAGACTTAATGCAGATATTTGGCATAGCCGTAGTTCCAACCATGCAGGGTATGGAAGCACAGCGACAAATGAATACTTTTGTAGTGCGACCGGAGGGTGAGACATATTATTGGTACAGCCAGGACTTGGTTTCGACTGGTCCAGGGGCTGTAACCGAAGAACTGATGAACGTAGCCATCAGTAAGTCCCCCTCCCTCGACAATGACAAACAGCATTTATTGCATTGTACTCTATATTACTGTAATACACCAGGACCTGATAAAGATTATGAGCAGGAATTGTTTCAAAACCATGCAAACAGACTAGTGTTACAAAACTTGTACTGGGACACAGAAGGAAACAGTGTAGTAAGCTGTTCATTGCCCCAGGAATCTTTAGCACTTTACAAATCTAATCGATTGCCACATGTTAGCTTGACTAAGAATAGAAATCTGAAATGGGCAGACTTAGGAGAAAAAGTCACAAGGTGGGAAAAGCAGACAGAATTAGAACTCTCCGAACAAGGAGTGCAGAAACAGAAATTGAATTGGATAACACAGACACAACCAGCTGTGCACTCACAGGCTAGTGAGAATAGCTGAGTATTACTCTTACTGGAAGAAGAGGAAAAAGCTTTGCAAAACATACCAGAGACTCTCTGGTCAACAGGGAAATCAGATGTAGGACTTATACGAACAGCAGGACCAGTTACTATTACGCCAAAGTCAGCATTTAGACCTCAGAAAAGACAGCATCCCTTGAGAAAGGATGCAGAGATAGGGATCAAACCTATAATAGCAGCCTTACTTAAGGAAGGAGTCTTAATAGAATCTCCTGATTCACCATATAATACACCCCTATTTCCTGTCAGAAAAGCAAACGGGGAATGGCGTATGGTCCAAGATTTACAAGCTGTAAATAATGCAGTTATACCCAGGGCACCAACGGTGCCAGATCTGCACACCTTACTGAATGATTTAAAGCCTCAGCAAAAGTATTTTTCTGTGGTAGATATTAGTAATGCATTTTTCTCATACCGATACACCCCGACAGCCAATATTGGTTTGCATTTACATTTCAGGGGAAACGGTATACATATACAAGATTACCACAGGGATATTGTGAAAGTCCAACAATATTTGCACAGGAAATGGCAAGCAACCTGGTGGGATTTATCCCACTGAAAGTAGTCAGATTTTACTTTATGTAAACAACATTCTGCTGGCAGCCCCCACCCAGCAAGAATGCAAAGAGGGCACCATAGCATTATTACATGTTTTTAGCTACTCAAGGACACAAAGTAAACAACAACAAGCTGCAACTTTGGAGAAAACAAGTTAAGTACTTGGGATATGTAATATCCAAGGAAGGTAGAATATTAGACGAAGATAGAAAAGCAGCAATATTACAAGCACCTAGACCAACTACCAAGAAGGAAATGATGTCTTTCCTGGGAACTACTAATTTTTGTCAGAGTTGGATACCAAATTATGCTTTGGAATCTGCTCCACTGGCCAATTTAATATTCAAAAAGCCGATGGAAGCACAGGATTTATTACAATGGACACCAGAAGCAGAAGCAGCTTTCCGCAAGCTGAAACAACTGATAGCATCATCCTTAGTTTTAGGATTACCAAACTATCATAAGCAATTTTTTCAAACTGTAGACTGTAAGCAGGGTTATATGACATCAGTATTGACACAGCAGTATGGGTACAAGCAATGCCCCATAGCTTACTATTCATCACAGTTAGACCCAGTGGGGCGGTCCTTGCCCCACTGTGTACAAGCAGTAGTTGCAGCTGCGATGGCAGTGCAGGCTTCGGCCTCAGTAGTGTTATTCCACCCTCTCACATTGAGAGTGCCTCATGCAGTTGCAATTATTTTAGTGCAAGAAAAAGTAGCATATCTTTCTCCTGCTAGACATCATTCCTGTATGACTATACTGTTGAGCCAACCTCATATGACAATTGAATGATGCACAACTTTGAATCCGTCAACCTTGCTCCCAACCCCTGCAGATGGCAAACCGCACTGCTGCCTGCAGAAGATTGAGCAAAAGACATTACCTAGACAAGACCTTACAGATGTTCCCTTGGATGATGCCGAGGTGACATACTATGTGGACGGCTCGTGCAGGAGGGGTCCTACAGGACACATCCTAGTGGGGTATGCAGTCGTTTCTGATACTGAAACTTTAGAAGCAAAATCTTTACCACACAATGTATCTGCACAAGTGGCAGAGTTGATTGCCTTGACAAGGGCATGTACCTTAGCGAAAGGTAAGAAAGTGAATATTTATACTGACAGTCAGTATGCTTTTTCTACTGTACATGTTTTTGCGCAGCAGTGGAAAAATAGAGGAATGATAACATCTACTGTTAAACCAATTAATCATGTGCAATTCATTTTAGATCTATTAGATTCTATTCAGTTACCTCAAAAAGTAGCTATTTGCAAATGCGTAGCTCATACCAAGCAACAGGATAGGATTTCAAAAGGTAATGCATGGGCTGATACAGCTGCGAAACAGGCAGCTTCAGCCTCAGAAGCTTTTCTTTTGAGTGAGGAATTACAACCCTCTGAGATTTGATTTAGAAATTTTAAAAACAATCCAGACACTTACCATAAATGTAGAAAAACAGAAGCAGATAAAACGAGGAGCAATCCTTGAAAAGGGACTGTACATCTCCAAGGAAAAGAAACCAATTTTGCCATCTAACTTGTTTAGATATGCAGCTTTGTTGAGCCATGGGCAGAGCCATGTCTCAACAGGGGGGATGTTACAGTTAGTGAATCAAGTGTTTACAACCTATGGATTTACAAATTACACAAAAAATGTTTGTGCAGCATGCCATGTTTGTAACAAGCATCATGCACAAGGGGCATTGAAGCCTACGCAAGGGAGTTTCCCTATACCACCGTATCCATTTCATACTATTTGTATGGATTTCATAGAACTGAATAAATGCGAGAATAAAAAGTATTGCCTTATCATTATAGATATGTTTTCCAAATGGGTGGAAGCTTTTCCAACTAAAAATCCAGATGCAGCTACTGTTGCAAAGGTCCTTGTTAAAAAAATTATACCCAGATTTGGCATACCGGAAAAGATTTATAGTGATAACAGTACACATTTCGTGAACCAAACAGTACAGCAACTTAGTCGTTATTTTGGAATATCGTTAAAAAATCACTGCGCTTACAACCCCCAATCTGCAGGGTTAGTAGAGAGGCATAATGGGGTGTTGAAGAGTAAGCTTAGGAAGTTGATGAGCGAGACACAAAAGAACTGGGTGCACTGTTTGCCTTTAGCACCGTTGAGCATGAGAACTGTTCCAAATGCAAAGGGATTAACTCCTTTTGAAACTTTGTTTGGGAGGGCATATTATACACCTCAGTGGAAACCTCTCATGTCTGCAGAGCAAGAGGCTGACAGTTCACTTGCAGGGTATATGAGACGATTTTTGAATAAGAAACTTTTGCAGTTAAATTCTGTTTCAGATAAAGAGCAACCGAAATTGGAAGCACCAGTAGCCCCAGGCACCTGGGTCTGGGTGAAGAATGTGAAGTGAAAGAACTGGAGTTCTCCGAAGTGGGAAGGACCATACCAGGTACTACTGTCGACACCCACTGCAGTCAAGATCGTGGAGCGAGCTTCCTGGATTTATTTGATGCACTGTAAACTGGTTAAGAACTTTGAATTGGGCAAAAACTTTGTTACTGTTGCACAACAAGAATATAATGGCCAGGTACAGAGTGAATAGAGACATTGAGCAACCTCAGAAAACTTGTATGATCATTTTAATAGCTATGCTAATCACACTGTTCTTTTTGTTGTGGCCACTCCTTTTTCCTGACACGAAAGTTGAACTGATTAAACGTAATGAACCAAACATAGACTGGCATCCGAACTTTAACACTTATCAGGCAATTACACGTGTGTATGCTGAGACTTTTAATGTTTCGAACTGCTGGGTCTGCACGGCCATACCAACAGCATACGGGGGTTTATTGATGGCTGCTATTCCCCTAGGGGTCAATGAGACATGGGAAAATCTGGTTTTTGACACAGTTGCTATTAAAGCACATGACAAGGTAGCACTGTATTTGCCTGAAACACAAAAAGGAATTGTATGTTTTTACAAAAATGATACCATCCAAGTGGGATGGAGTAAGTGTAATGTCACCGTACAGAATAAATGTTATAAAAAAAAGATTTAGGTGGATCTTGTAGTACAGATTATGACTCATTTTTGAAGTCTATGCATAAGACTCTTGATCAGGTACAACGTAATCCTGTACTTTTTAAACAGTTATCTGTAATAGATAGGAAAATGTTTCATGCAGGGCAGTCAATTCATAACAAAGTAACAACTAAAGTAGAGGACTGTTATTTTGTGTGTGGTAAAAAAGCATATAAATGGTTACCTGAGAATTGGTCTGGCAGTTGTTTTTCGGGGTACCTGGTCCCGGCCATCCGACACACTGCAGTTTTGCCTCAGGGAAATATTCAAAATACCTGAGATGTGACCAAAAAGACTGTTAAAAAACCTGAGAATCCAGTGGGACAGATTGAAGCGGGCTTTAAAGACCATCGTAATGTGGGAACCAAACTTGCGCTCATGGACATGAGTGATGCTGTCATATAATGGGCAAGTATATTACCTGCATATGGTGCAGTTAAATCAATATGGGAGCTGCAAAACTGTCAAAATTTCTCGAAGTAATGAGTAATGCGACTTTTTCTGCTCTTGAACTGATAACTGATGAACTGAATGCCATGAGAACTGTAGTACTCCAAAACTGAATAGCTCTTGACATCACCCTAGCGGCGAGGGGTGGGACGTGCACTTTAATCAAAGAAGAATGCTGTGCGTTTATTCCTGATCATCAGCATGAGATCAACGATCATCTCGAGGTGATTCAGCAAGTGTCGGCCATGACCAAACCAGGCCCAAACCCTCTGACAGACTTTTTCCAGAATGTATTTGGGGGGTGGGGTTCCATCCTAATGAACATATTGATTGCCATTGGGGTAGGATTACTCCTAATAGGAGTTTGTGTTTGTTGTGGAATCCCCTGCATGAAGAAATTAATCAAAGAATTCATAGATATATCAGTTTCTGAGACTATGTATCAAAGTACTGAATTTGAAGAGCTGCTAGAATGTGAAACACTTTCATAAAAGTTTAAACTGAATGACTTTCTTAACTGCAAATCCTGATTGGAAGAGGTTAGGAAAAGAAGTAAACTGTTTATTCTTTTTTGAAAATAGAATTAAAAAGTATTAACAGGAGGGAAATGTTAGAAAAATATGTATTAATGTGTGTATGCCTAATGCCAATTTATAACCAAATGAATTAATATGCTTTTCATTCTATTTTTCATGCACTGTATTATATATAAATTGAGTTTCATATGAGACTGAAAAAGATGCTTTTTGAAAACTGCAGTATGCTTTCTGAAACTTGCAAGATGCCCTCTGACCTAGTAACTGCTAGCACAGCAATATTCATGTGTATGCCTTTTGGAAATGTACTTGAGAAGCAGGTGCTTATCTGCTAGGTCAGGAACGAATGAATGAACAATACTATATTATGTAAATGTAATGATTTCAAACAATCAGCTTTGTTCAAAGTATGAGAACATGTGCAGCTGCAGTAACTTAGAGTGAAAGTAGACAAAGGATTATTAGAGAAATGAACTGTTAGCATTGTGCTTGAATTAGCCGTAGTACCTTTAATGGTAACATAACATGTATCTAACTGGGAGTAATCAAGGCCATGTTGCTTTCTTCAGGAAGTTTCACATAAAAATTGATAAATCAGCAGAAATTCATGGGAATGATAGTCAACAAATGATGAAAAAGGTGGTAATTTGTTACGTCAGCTTGGTAGGCCATGTCTAGTTAGAGAATGTGTAAAAATGAAAGTATTTCCTGTTCCTAGTTAGACAAACTCTATAATAGCAAATTGTTGTCTCCTTGCTGCAAGATTAAAGTGCCTTAACCTGAACCAACCATGTTTTGATCATTTTTAAAGTATATTTTACCTTTGACAGCTACACACTCAAGTGTGCTAGCTGATTTAAAGTATTTACTGTGTCCTTGTGCCTAGTTTCTGTTATTTAGAAAAAAAGAAAAAAAAAACCTGCAAATATTTTTGTTTCCTACCTTTTCTGAACTAGAATACTCCAGTTTTCAGGTCTTGCTGAATTCTAGGCTGTGTTATAGTTCCTGTGTTGCCCATATCCTTACTTGGATAGAAGGAAGCTTCTCTGTTCACCAGTGAGAATGGGGAGCTTTGAGCAGCCTATCTGTCCCTGGAGGAGTGGTCTCAGCCCAGCAACTAGTAGCTTATTGGCCGTTTTGGGCCATTTCCTATCTCATTCAAACTCCCTGCCTTAAAACTCGCTTTAGCACGGTTTTGCGCTTGTATCAGACTCAGCACAGCTCCTTGTGGTGTCCTGCAAAGTTCTACAAGCAGCAGAGAGTGAAATAGACTTTTCAAGATTTAAATATATTTTTTCAACCTTCCAACCTGCGACTGTATATTCTCCCCGAAAAGTGAGTTTTCTAACTATCTGAGATCTGAAAAGCATTGTTTTCTGCATTTTTTGTGTTTGCACTTTTAAAAGTCATTTTTTGCCTTGTTTTTGCCTTGTTTAATTGTTGTAGGCTACACACACAAGCGCACTACCCAATTTAAAGAATTTACAGTGCCCTTGTGCCTAGTTTCTGTTATCTAGAAAAAAAGAAAAATAAAATTCTTGTTTCCTGCCTTTTCTGAACAGATATAGCAACTAGTAGCTTATTGGCTGTTTTGGGCCATTTCCTATCTCATTCAAACTCCCTGCCTAAAAAAACATTTTAGCACGGTTTTGTGCTTCTATCAGATTCAGCACAGCTCCTCGTGGTGTCCTGCACAGTTCTACAAGCAGCAGAAAGCAAAAGAGAGACTTTTTAAGATTTAAGTATATTTTTTCTACCTTCCTACCTGCGACTGTATATTCTCGCCGAACAGCGAGTTTTCTATCTGAGATCTGAAAAGCATTATTTTCTGCATTTTTTGTGTTTGCACTTTTAAGTCGTTTTTGCCTTTTTTTGCCTTGTTTAATTGTTGTAGGCTACACACTCAAGTGCACTAGCCGATTTAAAGCATTTACAGTGTCCTTGTGCCTAGTTTCTGTTATTTAGAGAAAAAAATATTCTTGTTTCCCGCCTTATCTGAACTAGAATAGTCCAGTTTTCAGATCTTCCTGAATTATAGGCTGTGTTATAGTTCCTGTGTTGCCCATATCCTTACTTGGATAGGAGTAAGCTTCTCTGTTCACCAGTGAGAGTGGGGAGCTTTGAGCAGCCTGTCTGTCCCTGGAGGAGTGGTCTCAGCCCAGCAACTAGTAGCTCATTGGACGTTTTGGGCCATTTCCTATCTCATTCAAACTCCTTGCCTTTAAAACCACTTTAGTGGGGTTTTGCGCTTGTATCAGACTCAGCACAGTTCCTCATGGTGTCCTGCAGAGTTCTACAAGCAGCAGAGAGCGGAAGGGAGACTTTTTAGCATTTAAGTATATTTTTTTTCAACCTTCCTACATGCGACTGTATATTCTCGCTGAAAAGCGAGTTTTCTAACTATCTGAAATCTGTAAAACATTATTTTTTGCATTTTTTGTGTTTACACTTTTAAAAGTTGTTTTTGCCTTGTTTTTACCTTGTTTAATTGTTATAGGCTACACACTCAAGTCTGCTAGCTGAATAAAAGCATTTACAGTGTCCTTGCGTCTAGTTTCTGTTATTTAGAAAAAAGATAAAAAAAAAAGAATATTCTTGTTTCCCGCCTTTTCTGAGCTAGAATAGTCCAGTTTTCAGGTCTTGCTGAATTTTTGGCTGTGTTATAGTTCCTGTGTTGCCCATAGGCTTACTTGGATAGGAGGAAGCTTCTCTGTTCACCAGTGAGAGTGGGGAGCTTTGAGCAGCCCATCTGTCCCTGGAGGAGTGGTCTCATCCCAGCAACTAGTAGCTTATTGCCCCTTTTGGGCCATTTCCTATCTCATTCAAACTCCCTGCCTTAAAACCCACTTTAGCGCGGTTTTGTGCTTGTATCAGACTCAGCACAGCTCCTCATGGTGTCCTGTTCTACAAGCAGCAGAGAGTGAAAGAGAGACTTTTTAAGATTTAAGTGTATTTTTTTTCAACCTTCCTCTATGCGACTGTATATTCTTGCCGAAAAGCGAGTTTTCTAACTAGCTGAGATCTGAAAAACATTGTTTTCTGCATTTTTTGTATTTGCACTTTTAAAAGTCATTTTTTCCTTCCTTTTGCCTTGTTTAATTGTTGTAGGCTACACACTCAAGTGTGATAGCTGATTTAAAGTATTTACTGTGTCCTTGTGCCTAGTTTCTGTTATTTAGAAAAAAAGAAAAAAAAACCCTACAAATATTCTTGTTTCCCGCCTTTTCTGAACAAGAATAGTCCAGTTTTCAGGTCTTGCTGAATTCTAGGCTGAGTTATAGTTCCTGTGTTTCCCATATCCTTACTTGGATAGGAGGAAGCTTTTCTGTTCACCTGTGAGAATGGCCAGCTTTGAGCAGCCTATCTGTCTCTGGAGGAGTGATCTCAGCCAGCAACTAGTAGCTTATTTGTTGTTTTTGGCCATTTCCTATCTCATTCAAACTCCCTGCCTTAAAACCCGCTTTAGTGAGGTTTTGCGCTTGTATCAGACTCAGCACAGTTCCTCGTGGTGTCCTGCAGAGTTCTACAAGCATCAGAGAGTGAAGGAGACTTTTTAAGATTTAAGTATATTTTTTTCAACCTTCCTACCTGCGACTGTATATTCTCGCAAAAAGCGAGTTTTCTAACTATCTGAGATCTGAATAGCATTGTTTTCTGCATTTTTTGTGTTTGCACTTTTATAAGTCATTTTTTGCCTTGTTTTTGCCTTGTTTAATTGTTGTAGGCTGCACACTCAAGTGCACTAGCTGATTTAAAGAGTTTACAGTGTCCTTGTGCCTAGTTTCTGTTATTTAGAGAAAAAAATATTCTTGTTTCCTTCCTTTTCTGAACTAGAATAGTCCGGTTTTCAGGTCTTGCTGAATTCTAGGCTGTGTTATAGTTCCTCTGTTGCCCATATCTTTACTTGGATAGAAGGAAGCTTCTCTGTTCACCAGTGAGAGTGGGGAGCTTTGAGCAGCCTGTCCTTGGAGGAGTGGTCTCTGCCTAGCAACTAGTAGCTATTGGCCGTTTTGGGCCATTTCCTATCTCATTCAAACTCCCTGCCTTAAAACCCACTTTAGCGAGGTTTTGTGCTTGTATCAGACTCAGCACAGCTCCTCGTGGTGTCCTGCAGTGTTCTACAAGCAGCAGAGAGCGAAAGAGAGATTTTTTAAGATTTAAGTATATTTTTTCAACTGTCCTACCTGCAACTGTATATTCTCACCGAAAAGTGAGTTTTCTAACAATCTGAGATCTGAAAAGCATTGTTTTCTGCATTTTTTGCATTTGCACTTTTAAAAGTCATTTTTTCCTTCCTTTTGCCTTGTTTAATTGTTGTAGGCTACACACTCAAGTGTGCTAGCTGATTTAAAGTATTTACCGTGTCCTTGTGCCTAGTTTCTGTTATTTAGAAAAAAAGAAAAAAAACCCCTACAAATATTCTTGTTTCCCGCCTTTTCTGAACTAGAATAGTCCTGTTTTCAGGTCTTGCTGAATTCTAGGCTATGTTATAGTTCCTGTGTTACCCATATCCTTACTTGGATAGGAAGAAGCTTCTCTGTTCACCATTGAGAATGGGGAGCTTTAAGCAGCCTATCTGTCCCTGGAGGAGTGGTCTCAGCCCAGCAACTAGTAGCTTATTCGCTGTTTTGGGCCATTTCCTATCTCATTCAAACTCCCTGCCTAAAAACACACTTTAGCATGGTTTTGCACTTCTGACTCAGCACAGCTCCTCGTGGTGTCATGCAGAGTTCTACAAGCAGCAGATAGCAAAAGAGAGACTTTTTAAGATTTAAGTGTATTTTTTTCAACCTTCCTCCCTGCGACTGTATCTTCTTGCCGAAAAGCAATATCTGAGATCTGAAAAACATTCCTTTCTGCATTTTTTGCATTTGCACTTTTAAAAGTAGTTTTTTCCTTGCTTTTGCCTTGTTTAATTGTTGTAGGCTACACACTCAAGTGTGCTAGTTGGTTTTAAGTATTTACTGTGTCCTTGTGCCTAGTTTCTGTTATTTAGAAAAAAGAAAAAACCCTACAAATATTCTTCTTTCCCGTCATTTCTGAACTATAATAGTCCAGTTTTCAGGTCTTGCTGAATTCTAGGCTGTGTTATAGTTCCTGTGTTGGCCATATCCTTACTTGGATAGGAGGAAGCTTCTCTGTTCACCACTGAGAGTGGGGAGCTTTGAGCAGCCTATCTGTCCCTGGAGGAGTGGTCTCAGCCCAGCAACTAGTAGTTTATTGGCCATTTTGAGCCATTTCCTATCTCATTGAAACCCCCTGCCTTAAAACCCGCTTAAGTGCAGTTTTGCGCTTGTATCAGACTCAGCACAGCTCCTCGTGGTGTCCTGCAGAGTTGTACAAGCAGCAGAGAGCGAAAGAGTCTATTTAAGATTTAAGTATATTTTTTCAACCTTCCTACCTGCGGCTGTATATTCTCACCGAAAAGCGAATTTTCTAACTACCTGAGATCTGAAAAGCATTGTTTTCTGCATTTTTTGTGTTTGCACTTTTAAAAGTCGTTTTTGCCGTGTTTTTGCCCTGTTTAATTGTTGTAGGCTACACACTCCAGTGCACTAGCCGGTTTAAACCATTTACAGTGTCCTTGTGCCTAATTTCTGAAATTAAGAAAAAAAGAAAAAAAATATTCTTGTTTCCCGCCTTTTCTGAACTAGAATAGTCCAGTTTTCAGGTCTTGCTGAATTCTAGGCTGTGTTATAGTTCATGTGTTGCCCATATCCTTACTTGGATAGGAGGAAGCGTCTCTGTTCACCAGTGAGAGTGGGGAGCTTTAAGCAGCCTATCTGTCCCTGGAGGAGTGGTCTCAGCCCAGCAACTAGCAGCTTATTCGCTGTTTTGGGCCATTTCCTATCTCATTCAAACTCCCTGCCTAAAAACACACTTTAGCATGGTTTTGCACTTCTATCTGACTCAGCACAGCTCCTCGTGGTGTCATGCAGAGTTCTACAAGCAGCAGATAGTGAAAGAAAGACTTTTTAAGATTTAAGTGTATTTTTTTCAACCTTCCTCCCTGCGACTGTATCTACTTACCGAAAAGCGAGTTTTCTAACTATCTGAGATCTGAAAAACATTCTTTTCTGCATTTTTTCAATTTGCACTATTAAAAGTAATTTTTTCCTTGCTTTTGCCTTGTTTAATTGTTGTAGGCTACACACTCAAGTGCGCTAGTTGGTTTAAAGTATTTACTGTGTCCTTGTGCCTAGTTTCTGTTATTTAGAAAAAAGAAAAAACCCTACAAATATTCTTCTTTCCCGTCATTTCTGAACTATAATAGTCCAGTTTTCAGGTCTTGCTGAATTCTAGGCTGTGTTATAGTTCCTGTGTTGCCCATATCCTTACTTGGATAGGAAGAAGCTCCTCTGTTCACCAGTGAGAATGGGGAGCTTTGTGCAGCCTATCTGTCACTGGAGGAGTGGTCACAGCCTAGCAACGAGTAGCTCATTGGCTGTTTTGGGCTATTTCCTATCTCATTCAAACTCCCTGCCTTAAAACTCACTTTAGTGAGGTTTTGCACTTGTATAAGACTCAGCACAGCTCCTCATGGTGTCCTGCAGAGTTCTATAAGCAGCAGAAAGTGAAAGAGACTTTTTAAGATTTAAGTATATTTTTTTCAACCTTCCTACCTGCAACTATATATTCTCACTGAAAAATGAGTTTTCTAACTATATGAGATCTGAAAAGCATTGTTTTCTGCATTTTTTGTATTTCCACTTTTAAAAGTAATTTTTTGCCTTGTTTTTGCCTTGTTTAATTGTTGAGGCTGCACACTCAAGCGCACTAGCTGATTTAAAGAATTTACAGTGTCCTTGTGCCTAGTTTCTGTTATTTAGACAAAAAGAAAACAAAATTCTTGTTTCCTGCCTTTTCTAAACTAGAATAGTCCATTTTTCTTGTCTTGCTGAATTCTAGGCTGTGTTATAGTTCCTGTGTTGCCCATATCCTTACTTGGATAGGAGGAAGCTTCTCTGTTCACCAGTGAGAGTGGGGAGCCTTAAGCAGCCTATCTGTCCATGGAGGAGTGGTCTCAGCCCAGCAACTAGTAGCTTATTGGCCATTTTGGGCCATTTCCTATCTCATTGAAACTCCCTGCCTTAAAACCCGCTTTAGTGCAGTTTTGCACTTGTATCGGACTCAGCACAGCTCCTTGTGGTGTCCTGCAGAGTTCTACAAGCAGCAGAGAGTGAAAGAGAGACTTTTTAAGATTTAAGTATATTTTTTCAACCTTCCTACCTGCGACTGTATATTCTCGCCGAACAGCGAGTTTTCTATCTGAGATCTGAAAAGCATTATTTTCTGCATTTTTTGTGTTTGCACTTTTAAAAGTCGTTTTTGCCTTTTTTTGCCTTGTTTAATTGTTGTAGGCTACACACTCAAGTGCGCTAGCCGATTTAAAGCATTTACAGTGTCCTTGTGCCTAGTTTCTGTTATTTAGAGAAAAAAATATTCTTGTTTCCCGCCTTATCTGAACTAGAATAGTCCAGTTTTCAGATCTTCCTGAATTATAGGCTGTGTTATAGTTCCTGTGTTGCCCATATCCTTACTTGGATAGGAATAAGCTTCTCTGTTCACCAGTGAGAGTGGGGAGCTTTGAGCAGCCTGTCTGTCCCTGGAGGAGTGGTCTCAGCCCAGCAACTAGTAGCTTATTGGATGTTTTGGGCCATTTCCTATCTCATTCAAACTCCTTGCCTTTAAAACCACTTTAGTGTGGTTTTGCACTTGTATCAGACTCAGCACAGTTCCTCATGGTGTCCTGCAGAGTTCTACAAGCAGCAGAGAGCGGAAGGGAGACTTTTTAGCATTTAAGTATATTTTCTTTCAACCTTCCTACATGCAACTGTATATTCTCGCTGAAAAGCGAGTTTTCTAACTATCTGAAATCTGTAAAACATTGTTTTTTGCATTTTTTGTGTTTACACTTTTAAAAGTTGTTTTTGCCTTGTTTTTACCTTGTTTAATTGTTATAGGCTACACACTCAAGTCTGCTAGCTGATTTAAAGCATTTACAGTGTCCTTGCGTCTAGTTTCTGTTATTTAGAAAAAAAGATAAAAAAAACAAAGAATATTCTTGTTTCCCGCCTTTTCTGAACTAGAATAGTCCAGTTTTCAGGTCTTGCTGAATTCTAGGCTGTGTTATAGTTCCTGTGTTGCCCATATGCTTACTTGGATAGGAGGAAGCTTCTCTGTTCACCAGTGAGAGTGGGGAGCTTTGAGCAGCCCATCTGTCCCTGGAGGAGTGGTCTCATCCCAGCAACTAGTAGCTTATTGCCCCTTTTGGGCCATTTCCTATCTCATTCAAACTCCCTGCCTTAAAACCCACTTTAGCGCGGTTTTGCGCTTGTATCAGACTCAGCACAGCTCCTCATGGTGTCCTGTTCTACAAGCAGCAGAGAGTGAAAGAGAGACTTTTTAAGATTTAAGTGTATTTTTTTTCAACCTTCCTCTATGCGACTGTATATTCTTGCCGAAAAGCGAGTTTTCTAACTATCTGAGATCTGAAAAACATTGTTTTCTGCATTTTTTGTATTTACACTTTTAAAAGTCATGTTTTCCTTCCTTTTGCCTTGTTTAATTGTTGTAGGCTACACACTCAAGGGCGCTAGCTGATTTAAAGTATTTACTGTGTCCTAGTGCCTAGTTTCTGCTATTTAGAAAAAAAGAAAAAAAAACCCTACAAATATTCTTGTTTCCCGCCTTTTCTGAACTAGAATAGTCCAGTTTTCAGGTCTTGCTGAATTCTAGGCTGAGTTATAGTTCCTGTGTTGCCCATATCCTTACTTGGATAGGAGGAAGCTTCTCTGTTCACCTGTGAGAATGGCCAGCTTTGAGCAGCCTATCTGTCTCTGGAGGAGTGGTCTCAGCCAGCAACTAGTAGCTTATTTGTTGTTTTTGGCCATTTCCTATCTCATTCAAACTCCCTGCCTTAAAACCCGCTTTAGTGAGGTTTTGCGCTTGTATCAGACTCAGCACAGTTCCTCGTGGTGTCCTGCAGAGTTCTACAAGCATCAGAGAGTGAAGGAGACTTTTTAAGATTTAAGTATATTTTTTTCAACCTTCCTACCTGCGACTGTATATTCTCGCAAAAAGCGAGTTTTCTAACTATCTGAGATCTGAATAGCATTGTTTTCTGCATTTTTTGTGTTTGCACTTTTAAAAGTCATTTTTTGCCTTGTTTTTGCCTTGTTTAATTGTTGTAGGCTGCACACTCAAGTGCACTAGCTGATTTAAAGAGTTTACAGTGTCCTTGTGCCTAGTTTCTGTTATTTAGAAAAAAAGAAAAAAATATTCTTGTTTCCTTCCTTTTCTGAACTAGAATAGTCCGGTTTTCAGGTCTTGCTGAATTCTAGGCTGTGTTATATTTCCTGTGTTGCCCATATCCTTACTTGGATAGGAGGAAGCTTCTCTGTTCACCACTGAGAGTGGGGAGCTTTGAGCAGCCTTTCTGTCCCTGGAGGAGTGGTCTCAGCCCAGCAACTAGTAGCTTATTGGCCATTTTGAGCCATTTCCTATCTCATTGAAACTCCCTGCCTTAAAACCCGCTTAAGTGCAGTTTTGCACTTGTATCAGACTCAGCACAGCTCCTCGTGGTGTCCTGCAGAGTTGTACAAGCAGCAGAGAGTGAAAGAGTCTTTTTAAGATTTAAGTATATTTTTTCAACCTTCCTACCTGCGGCTGTATATTCTCAGCGAAAAGTGAGTTTTCTAACTATCTGAGATCTGAAAAGCATTGTTTTCTTCATTTTTTGTGTTTGCACTTTTAAAAGTCGTTTATGCCTTGTTTTTGCCCTGTTTAATTGTTGTAGGCTACACACTCCAGTGCACTAGCCGATTTAAAGCATTTACAGTGTCCTTGTGCCTAATTTCTGATATTAAGAAAAAAGAAAAAAAATATTCTTGTTTCCCACCTTTTCTGAACTAGAATAGTCCTGTTTTCAGGTCTTGCTGAATTCTAGGCTGTGTTATAGTTCCTGTGTTACCCATATCCTTACTTGGACAGGAAGAAGCTTCTCTGTTCACCAGTGAGAATGGGGAGCTTTAAGCAGCCTATCTGTCCCTGGAGGAGTGGTCTCAGCCCAGCAACTAGTAGCTTATTCGCTGTTTTGGGCCATTTCCTATCTCTTTCAAACTCCCTGCCTAAAAACACACTTTAGCATGGTTTTGCACTTCTGACTCAGCACAGCTCCTCGTGGTGTCATGCAGAGTTCTACAAGCAGCAGATAGCAAAAGAGAGACTTTTTAAGATTTAAGTGTATTTTTTTCAACCTTCCTCCCTGCGACTGTATCTTCTTGCCGAAAAGCAAGTTTTCTAACTATTTGAGATCTGAAAAACATTCCTTTCTGCATTTTTTGCATTTGCACTTTTAAAAGTAATTTTTTCCTTGCTTTTGCCTTGTTTAATTGTTGTAGGCTACACACTCAAGTGTGCTAGTTGGTTTAAAGTATTTACTGTGTCCTTGTGCCTAGTTTCTGTTATTTAGAAAAAAGAAAAAAACCCTACAAATATTCTTTCCCGTCATTTCTGAACTATAATAGTCCAGTTTTCAGGTCTTGCTGAATTCTAGGCTGTGTTATAGTTCCTGTGTTGCCCATATCCTTACTTGGATAGGAGGAAGGTTCTCTGTTCACAACTGAGAGTGGGAGCTTTGAGCAGCCTATCTGTCCCTGGAGGAGTGGTCTCAGCCCAGCAACTAGTAGTTTATTGGCCATTTTGAGCCATTTCCTATCTCATTGAAACTCCCTGCCTTAAAACCCACTTAAGTGCAGTTTTGCGCTTGTATCAGACTCAGCACAGCTCCTCGTGGTGTCCTGCAGAGTTGTACAAGCAGCAGAGAGCGAAAGAGTCTATTTAAGATTTAAGTATATTTTTTCAACCTTCCTACCTGCGGCTATATATTCTCACCGAAAAGCGAATTTTCTAACTACCTGAGATCTGAAAAGCATTGTTTTCTGCATTTTTTATGTTTGCACTTTTAAAAGTTGTTTTTGCCGTGTTTTTTGCCCTGTTTAATTGTTGTAGGCTACACACTCCAGTGCACTAGCCGGTTTAAACCATTTACAGTGTCCTTGTGCCTAATTTCTGAAATTAAGAAAAAAAGAAAAAAAATATTCTTGTTTCCCGCCTTTTCTAAACTAGAACAGTCCAGTTTTCAGGTCTTGCTGAATTCTAGGCTGTGTTATAGTTCATGTGTTGCCCATATCCTTACTTGGATAGGAGGAAGCGTCTCTGTTCACCAGTGAGAGTGGGGAGCTTTAAGCAGCCTATCTGTCCCTGGAGGAGTGGTCTCAGCCCAGCAACTAGCAGCTTATTCGCTGTTTTGGGCCATTTCCTATCTCATTCAAACTCCCTGCCTAAAAACACACTTTAGCATGGTTTTGCACTTCTATCTGACTTAGCACAGCTCCTCGTGGTGTCATGCAGAGTTCTACAAGCAGCAGATAGCGAAAGAGAGACTTTTTAAGATTTAAGTGTATTTTTTTCAATCTTCCTCCCTGCGACTGTATCTACTTACCGAAAAGCGAGTTTTCTAACTATCTGAGATCTGAAAAACATTCTTTTCTGCATTTTTTGCATTTGCACTTTTAAAAGTAATTTTTTCCTTGCTTTTGCCTTGTTTAATTGTTGTAGGCTACACACTCAAGTGCGCTAGTTGGTTTAAAGTATTTACTGTGTCCTTGTGCCTAGTTTCTGTTATTTAGAAAAAAGAAAAAAACCCTACAAATATTCTTCTTTCCCGTCATTTCTGAACTATAATAGTCCAGTTTTCAGGTCTTGCTGAATTCTAGGCTGTGTTATAGTTCCTGTGTTGCCCATATCCTTACTTGGATAGGAAGAAGCTTCTCTGTTCACCAGTGAGAATGGGGAGCTTTGCGCAGCCTATCTGTCACTGGAGGAGTGGTCTCAGCCTAGCAACTAGTAGCTTATTGGCCGTTTTGGGCTATTTCCTATCTCATTCAAACTCCCTGCCTTAAAACTCACTTTAGTGAGGTTTTGCACTTGTATAAGACTCAGCACAACTCCTCATGGTGTCCTGCATCGTTCTGTAAGCAGCAGAGAGTGAAAGAGACTTTTTAAGATTTAAGTATATTTTTTTCAACCTTCCTACCTGCAACTATATATTCTCACTGAAAAATTAGTTTTCTAACTATATGAGATCTGAAAAGCATTGTTTTCTGCATTTTTTGTATTTCCACTTTTAAAAGTCATTTTTTGCCTTGTTTTTGCCTTGTTTAATTGTTGAGGCTACACACTCAAGCGCACTAGCTGATTTAAAGAATTTACAGTGTCCTTGTGCCTAGTTTCTGTTATTTAGACAAAAAGAAAACAAAATTCTTGTTTCCTGCCTTTTCTGAACTAGAATAGTCCAGTTTTCTTGTCTTGCTGAATTCTAGGCTGTGTTATAGTTCCTGTGTTGCCCATATCCTTACTTGGATAGGAGGAAGCTTCTCTGTTCACCAGTGAGAGTGAGGAGCCTTGAGCAGCCTATCTGTCCCTGGAGGAGTGGTCTCAGCCCAGCAACTAGTAGTTTATTGGCCATTTTGGGCCATTTCCTATCTCATTGAAACTCCCTGCCTTAAAACCCGCTTTAGTGCAGTTTTGCACTTGTGTCGGACTCAGCACAGCTCCTCGTGGTGTCCTGCAGAGTTCTACAAGCAGCAGAGAGTGAAATAGAGACTTTTTAAGATTTAAGTATATTTTTTTCAGCCTTCCTACCTGCGGCTGTATATTCTCACAGAAAAGCGAGTTTTCTAAGTATCTGAGATCTGAAAAGCATTGTTTTCTGCATTTTTTGTGTTTGCACTTTTAAAAGTCATTTTTCCTTGATTTTGCCCTGTTTAATTGTTGTAGGCTACACACTCAAGTGCGCTAGCCGATTTAAAGTGTTTACAGTGTCCTTGTGCCTAGTTTCTATTATTTAAAAAAAAGAAAAAAACACTAAAAATATTCTTGTTTCCCACCTTTTCTAAACTAGAATAGTTCAGTTTTCAGGTCTTGCTGAATTCTATCCTGTGTTATAGTTCCTGTGTTGCCCATATCCTTACTTGGATAGGAGGAAGCTTCTCTGCTGACCAGTGAGAGTGGGAAGCGTTGAGTAGCCTATCTGTCCCTGGAGGAGTGGTCTCAGTTCAGCAACAAGTAGCTTATTGGCCGTTTTGGGCCATTTCCTATCTCATTCACACTTCCTGCCTTAAAACCCACTTTAGCACAGTTTTGCACTTGTATCAGACTCAGCACAGCTCCTCATGGTGTCCAGCAAGGTTCTACAAGCAGCAGAGAACAAAAGAGAGACTTTTTAAGATTTAAATATATTTTTCTACCTTCCTACCTGCAACTGTATATTCTCGCCGAAAAGCGAGTTTTCTAACTATCTGAGATCTGAAAAACATTTTCTGCATTTTTTGTGTTTGCACTTTTAAAAGTCATTTTTTGCTTTGTTTTTGCCTTGTTTAATTGTTGCAGGCTACACACTCAACTACGCTAAATGATTTAAAGCATTTACAGTGTCCTTGTGCCTAGTTTCTGTTATTTAGAAAAATAGAAAAAAATATATTCTTGTTTCCCTCCTTTTCTGAACTAGAATAGTCCAGTTTTCAGGTCTTTCTAAATTCTAGGCAGTGTTATAGTTCCTGGGTTACTCATATCCTTACTTGGATAGGAGGATGCTTCTCTGTTCACCAGTGAGAGTGGAGAGCTTTGAGCAGCCTATCTGTCACTGGAGGTGTGGTCTCAGCCCAGCAACTAGTAGCTTATTGGCCATTTTAGGGCATTTCCTATCTCATTCAAACTCCCCGCCTTAAAACTTGCTTTAGCGAGGTTTTGCACTTGTATCAGACTCAGCACAGCTCCCTGTGGTGTACTTCAGAGTTCTACAAACAGCAGAGAGTGAAAGAGACTTTTAAAGATTTAAGTATATTTTTTTCAACTTTCCTACCTGCAACTGTATATTCTTGCCAAAAAGCTAGTTTTCTAACTATATGAGATCTGAAAAGCATTTTTTCTGAATTTGTTTGTGTTTGCACTTTTAAAAGTAATTTTTTTGCCTTGTTTTGCCTTGTTTAATTGTTGTAGGCTACACACTCAAATGCCCTAGCTGATTTAAAACATTTACAGTGTCCTTGTGCCTAGTTTTTGTTATTTAGAAAAAAAGAAAAAAATTCTTGTTTCCTGCCTTTTCTGAACTTGAATAGTCCAGTTTTCAGGTCTTGCTGAAATCTAGGCTGTGTTATAGCACCTGTGTTGCCCATATCCTTACTTGGATAGGAGGAAGCTTCTCTGTTCACCAGTGAGAGTGGGGAGCTTTGAGCAACCTATCTGTCCCTGGAGAAGTGGTCTCAGCCCAGCAGCTAGTAGCTTATTGGCCATTTTGAGCCATTTCCTATCAAATTGAAACTCCCTGCCTTAAAACCCACTTTAGCAAGGTTTTGCGCTTGTATCAGACTCAGCACAGCTCCTCGTGGTGTCCTGCAGAGTTGTACAAGCAGCAGAGAGTGAAAGAGACTTTTTAAGATTTAAGTATAGTTTTTTCAACCTTCCTACCTGCGAGTGTATATTCTTGCCAAAAAGCGAGTTTTCTAACTATCTGAGATCTGAAAAGAATTGTTTTCTGCATTTTTTGTGATTGCACTTTTAAAAGACATTTTGTTGCCTTGTTTTTGCCTTGTTTAATTGTTGTAGGCTGCACACTCAAGTGCCCTAGCCGATTTAACTCATTCCCTCCAGTAGAGCTCTTTTGAGTGTGTACCTTTAACTCCTTGTGGGTGTGGCTTCAGCATTTAAAAATTGAAGTTATCACCTTACGTTTTTAACAAATACCCATTGATAGACTTCATATATCAATACAATTGTGTTTACTATCATGTATGCTTCAAGATAAAATTTTCCGATACCTTGTATGTAACATGGTTTAGGAATTATTAATGCAAATATCAACAGGCAATATCTGACGCCTAGAGGAGCAGTAGGGTATAACTGCAGAAATGCCTGGAGACATCACTCGGCTGTAATGAGTTAAAGAATTTACAGTGTCCTTGTGCCTAGTTTCTGTTATTGAGAAACAAAGAAAAAAAATTCTTGTTTCCTGCCTTTTCTGAACTAGAATAGTCCAGTTTTCAGGTCTTGCTGAATTCTAGGCTGTATTATAGTTCCTGTGTTGCCCATATCCTTACTTGGATAGGAGGAAGCTTCTCTGTCCACCAGTGAGAGTGGGGAGCTTTGAGCAGCCTATCTGTCCCTGGAGGAGTGGTCTCAGCCCAGCAACTAGTAGCTTATTGGCCATTTTGAGCCATTTCCTATCTCATTGAAACTCCCTGCCTTAAAACCCGCTTTAGTGCAGTTTTGCACTTGTATCGGACTCAGTGCAGCTCCTCGTGGTGTCCTGCAGAGTTCTACAAGCAGCAGAGAGCGAAAGAGACTTTTTAAGATTTAAGTATATTTTTTCAACCTTCCTACCTGAGGCTGTATATTCTCACCGAAAAGCGAGTTTTCTAACTTTCTGAGATCTGAAAAGCATTGTTTTCTGCATTTTTTGTTTTTGCACTTTTAAAATTCGTTTTTTCCTTGTTTTTGACTTGTTTAATTGTTGTAGGCTACACACTCAAGTGTGCTAGCTGATTTAAAGCATTTACAGTGCAGTTGTGCCTAGTTTCTGTTATTTAGAAAAAATGAAAAAAAAAACCTAAAAATATTCTTGTTTCCTGCCTTTTCTGAACTAGAATAGTCCAGTTTTCAGGTCTTGCTGAATTTTAGGCTGTGTTATAGTTCATGTGTTGCCCATATCCTTACTTGGATAGGAGGAAGCTTCTCTGTTCACCAGTGAGAGTGGGGAGCTTTGAGCAGCCTATCTGTCCCTGGCGGAGTGGTCTCAGCCCAGTAACTAGTAGCTTATTGGCTGTTTTGGGCCATTTCCTATCTCATTCAAACTCCCTGCCTAAAAACCCATTTTAGCACAGTTTTGTGCTTCTATCAGATTCAGCACAGCTCCTCGTGGTGTCCTGCAGAGTTCTACAAGCAGCAGAGAGCAAAAGAGAGACTTTTTAAGATTTAAGTATATTTTTTCAACCTTCCTACCTGCGACTGTATATTCTCGCCGAAAAGCGAGTTTGCTATCTGAGATCTGCAAAGCATTATTTTCTGCATATTTTGTGTTTGCACTTTTAAAAGTCGTTTTTGCCTTTTTTCCCCTTGTTTAATTGTTGTAGGCTACACACTCAAGTACGCTAGCCGATTTAAAGCATTTACAGTGTCCTTGTGCCTGGTTTCTGTTATTTAGAGAAAAAAATATTCTTGTTTCCCACCTTATCTGAACTAGAATAGTCCAGTTTTCAGATCTTCCTGAATTCTAGGCTGTTATAGTTCCTGTGTTGCCCATATCCTTACTTGGATAGGAGTAAGCTTCTCTGTTCACCAGGGAGAGTGGGGAGCTTTAAGCAGCCTGTCTGTCCCTGGAGGAGTGGTCTCAGCCCAGCAACTAGTAGCTTATTGGCCGTTTTGGGAGATTTCCTATCTCATTCAAACTCCTTGCCTTTAAACCCACTATAGTGCGGTTTTACGCTTGTATCACACTCAGCACAGTTCCTCATGGTGTCCTGCAGAGTTCTACAAGCAGCAGAGAGCGGAAGGGAGACTTTTTAGCATTTAAGTATATTTCTTTTCAACCTTCCTACCTGTGACTGTATATTCTCGCTGAAAAGCGAGTTTTCTAACTATCTGAGAACTGAAAAACATTGTTTTTTGCATTTTTTGTGTTTACACTTTTAAAAGTTGTTTTTGCCTTGTTTTTACCTTGTTTAATTGTTATAGGCTACACACTCAAGTCTGCTAGCTGTTTTAAAGTATTTACAGTGTTCTTGTGTCCAGTTTCTGTTATTTAGAAAAAAAGAAAAAAAATATTTTTGTTTCCCGCCTTTTCTGAACTAGAATAGTCCAGTTTTCAGGTCTTTCTAAATTCTAGGCAGTGTTATAGTTCCTGGGTTACCCATATCCTTACTTGGATAGGAGGATGCTTCTCTGTTCACCAGTGAGAGTGGAGAGCTTTGAGCAGCCTATCTGTCCCTGGAGGAGTGGTCTCAGCCCAGCAACTAGTAGCTTTTTGGCCATTTTGGGGCATTTCCTATCTCATTCAAACTCCCCGCCTTAAAACCCGCTTTAGCGAGGTTTTGCACTTGTATCAGACTCAGCACAGCTCCTTGTGGTGTACTTCAGTGTTCTACAAACAGCAGAGATTGAAAGAGACTTTTAAAGATTTAAGTATATTTTTTCAACCTTCCTACCTGCGACTGTATATTCTCGCCGAAAAGTGAGTTTTCTAACTATATGAGATCTGAAAAGCATTGTTTTCTGAATTTTTTCTGTTTGCACTTTTAAAAGTAATTTTTTGCCATGTTTTTGCCTTGTTTAATTGTTGTAGGCTACACACTCAAATGCCCTAGCTGATTTAAAGCATTTACAGTGTCCTTGTGCCTAGTTGCTGTTATTTAGAAAAAAAGAAAAAAAATTCTTGTTTTCTGCCTTTTTCTGAACTTGAATAGTCCAGTTTTCAGGTCTTGCTGAAATCTAGGCTGTGTTATAGCTCCTGTATTGCCCATATCCTTACTTGGATAGGAGGAAGCTTCTCTGTTCACCAGTGAGAGTAGGGAGCTTTGAGCAGCCTATCTGTCCCTGGAGAAGTGGTCTCAGCCCAGCAGCTAGTAGCTTATTGGCCATTTTGAGCCATTTCCTATCTCATTGAAACTCCCTGCCTTAAACCCACTTTAGCGAGGTTTTGCACTTGTATCAGACTCAGCACAGCTCCTTGTGGTGTCCTGCAGAGTTCTACAAGCAGCAGAGAGTGAAAGAGACTTTTTAAGATTTAAGTATAGTTTTTTCAACCTTCCTACCTGCGAGTGTATATTCTTGCCAAAAAGTGAGTTTTCTATCTGAAATCTGAAAAGAATTGTTTTCTGCATTTTTTGTGATTGCACTTTTAAAAGACATTTTTTTGCCTTGTTTTTGCCTTGTTTAATTGTTGTAGGCTGCACACTCAAGTGCCCTAACCGATTTAAAGAATGTACAGTGTCCTTGTGCCTAGTTTCTGTTATTTAGAAACAAAGAAAAAAATTCTTGTTTCCTGCCTTTTCTGAACTAGAATAGTCCAGTTTTCAGGTCTTGCTGAATTCTAGGCTGTGTTATAGTTCCACAAACTACCACATAGGAGGTAATCCACTAAGTACCAAAGAAGTAATTAGGGATCTGGGGACCCAAGTAGATAGTAACCTGTCCTTTGACAATCACATTGCCAAAGTGGTTAGAAAAACCTTCTATATAGCTCATCTAATCACAAAAGGGTTTACATCTAGATCAAGAGAGGTCATTGTGCCCCTCTACTCATCACTCATCAGGCCCATAATTGAGTATAATGCCCCATTTGGGATACACCTTACCCGACACCTGCAACAGCTGGAGAGACCTCAAAAATACCTCACTAAGAGGATTGTGGGCTTAAACAGATGCCCTATGCAGCTCGATTAAAGAAGCTCCAACTCTACTCATTTGCTTACCACCTACTCAGAGGCGATCTCTGCCTGATGTTCAAGACCATGTCTAACCCAGAACTGTTGGACATGCTCCACCTCAAGAAAACCAATTCTATTAGAGCTACACACTCCAGGGATTTAAACCTTAACACAACAATAAACAGGACATGCTGGAGGGATATATTCATATCCCAAAGGCTTCCCTCGCTCTGGAATAAAATCCCAGTCCATGTTAGGCAGAGCCCCTCGCTCACCCTCTTCAAGAGAAATCTTGATGAGTGGATGGGAAATCGTAAATTTACTCCTGGGATCACTTCTATGGCCCTGCTGTACAGAGGCTCAGGAATCTAGTATAAAAGGGAGGCGAAAGCCAACTATTCTGGCTAGGCTTATAAATGCCTTAGGGCAGATAGCCTAGTACCTACCTATGAACCTATGAACTTATGAACCCCATGGGCAAATATCTATGCTAATTTGGTCCTGGCAAGATGTGAAGAGTTATGGAAACTGGATGTTAATAACAAATGGAACAATAATATAATTTTCTACAATCGATTCGTGGATGATATTTTTCTTCTATGGGAAGATGAATTAACTTCTTTGGAGCAATTTGTATGTTTTTTGACCAACATAACTTCATTTCTGAAATTTGAAATTACCTCCTCTAATATGGAGATAGAATTTTTGGATGTTAAGTTGATGCTAGATGATACAGGATGTATCAATACTAGAATGTATAGAAAACCTGTATGGCATAATCATCTGTTACACGATACCAGTATGCATCCTAGACATGTCCTTGATAATATAGTGACCAACCAATTAACTCGAGTATCTAAACTTTGTATGAAGAACAAAGATTATATGGAAGAGCAAACTAAACTCATTAATTACTTTACCAAGAGGGGATATACAATCAAAAGAATACAAACTAATGAAGCAACTACTTTGGAACGATGATCTCAGACGGCAAGACCTTATTTTTCGGACCAAGGAGGAATAATTAAGGCCACAAAAAAAGAGCCAAAGTCTAACTTGAGGGTTCAGCTAACATATAGTACTGACAATTTTGCTATTCGTAACATCATTAAGAAATTTTGGCCAGTGTTAACATCTGACAATAAAATTAGAAAAATTGTTGGAGATCAACCCAGTTTTTCTTTTAAAAACAGGAAAAAATCTAAAAAGACTACTATCCTATAAAACAGAAACTGAAGCCATCTCCAAAAATAGGAGCTTTCAATTGATTATGAGAGTTGGTACGTACAGATGTGGAAGCTGCAAGGCATGTTCTTACGTTAACAACTCAAATATCTTTACACACTCCTTAACTAAGAAAAACTATAAATTTGAAGGATTTGCAAATTGTCGGAGTAATACCATCATATATGTGGCAACCTGTAGTCACTGCAAGGCATACTACATAGGAAAAAACATACCAAATGTTTAAAGAACGTATCCTAAAACATTTATCCGACATAAGAAATAAAGTTACTAGCAATGCACTTTATATACATATTAGTGCAAATGGTAGCCATTCTTTTAAGTTTATGACATTAACTAGGCTCCATGAAACATTAAGAGGTGGTGATTTAATAAATCAAACAGAACTTGAAGAAATGAAGTGGATAATGAACTTGCGATCAGATCAGTCACCAGATCTGAATGCATTGTTTCTTTAAAACCTGCACTAAAAGAAAAACCTCTTCAGCACTCTAAATAACTTAATTGAAAGGGTGTATATGTTGCTATGGCTACTAAGTATCTTGGAATGAGTGAATACCAGAGAATGAAGGTATTTAACAGGAAGTTTTACGGGCTAACATTTAAGATTTGAAAAAGGTATTATATCTAAAGCGCTTATCTGATTTATGAACCAGTGTGTTTTATTTTATCATTGTTTTATTTTTATTAAAAGTTTTCAAGTTTCAAGTTTTTAGCAGGATTGGTGGCAGAACCGTTCTTTCTCTGAATTTTGTACTTTGATTTGCTCTGTCTTTAGTGACACTACCTACTTTTTCTTTTTTGATTGTAGTTTGTTGGCCATTTGGGTAGTTTTTCCATCTCTTTCAACTTTCTGGTTTAAAAGCACATGTTTGCTCTTGTTTCCCACCTTTCTGAGTAGTGTCAAAGTCTGCTTTTTAATTTTCTCTTAGTCTGCTATTTCTCTCCTGTCCTGCAATTTTACTAGCTTATTAGTCTAGCACTTTACCAGACTTCTTGTAAAAATTATTGTAACGCACAAAAGTGCTACCAGCACTAAACATTCTACAAGGAAATAGCTCCAGTACTTATTATTAATGCCCACCCCCTTCAAGCATGTCTAAAGGTCAATTCCCTGTGCTTTCTCCTATTAACCTGGTGAACTTGAGCATTCTGAGGCAATGTAGCAACTGCCTCATGTACACCAAAAACCCACTCCACTTTCCTCCCAACACTCAGACTTGCGTGAGATGCACCTATATATCCAAATTGGAAGCCATGTACTCTCCAGCCAAGAACAGAATAGCTGGTCAATAGGAGAAGGTCATCACTTGCACCACACCACATGGAACACATAGCCCCCCCGAACACACACCAGCACTCCCTTCACATAAAAACACAATCCACACACCCACCTTCACAGAGGCTCTCAATAAAAATCTACCCAAAATGCAGAGACCTCCAAGGCAGAAATGCACTCAACCACCACAACACAACACTAATTATGAGACACATAACTCTACTAAACAGTGTGCCACTCAACCAAAACCTCTAAGGCAAAACAGCATGCCCAACACTCTAATCATAGGTGACTTGATAGTGAGGCACACTGATGTCCCACTCACTAGGTTGAACAAGGAGAAAATAACAGTCAGCTGCCTGTCAGGTGCCAGGATCTGCCACATAATGCACGCACTCAAGTCCCTCAACAATAGGTATAAATATGACTCTGTCATTGCACATGTGGGTGTGAATGACCTGAGATGTACCTCTCTGGACTACATGAAAAGAGATATGGAGGAGCTCTTGGATTATGTAGCCCAGGTGGTTATGACCCTATCCCTGATCAGCATCCTACTATCACCCAGAATGATACCACAGTACAAACAGAAAAAGATGGATTTCAACAATTGGCTAAGTTTCTGGTGTAATTCTAAGGAGAACCAGTATCTGTCTGCTGGGATGACATGCTTGACAGATCTCGATGCTTTGACAGAGATGATCTGCATCTGTCACCCCTGTGCTTCTGGATACTGGCCAAGACTCTTGCCACCCCTATAGTGTCTTTTTAGGCAATGTTCCAAAGACCAAATTACCACCATAACAGCTACAAAGAAATGCAATCTAAGGGTCATGCTGCTCAACACTAGAAGTCTAAATCTCAAAATGCACTCACTCGAAGCATTCTTTAAAATGGAGAACATAGACATTTGTGCTGTAACAAAGACCTGGTTCAAGGCAGCAGAAAGCAGCCCTGCCTTACTGTGCTGTAACTCATTCCACACCTATCAGCCCCAGAACTTGAACCGAAGCTCCAACGATGGTGGTGTTTCCATATTCATAAAGGATGTGCACATCTCCAGACTGGTAGCACAACATAACGCATCAGAGATACTTCAGGTGCAGCTAACATTGGGTAAGACAGCGATTCAGATTGTAGCCTGCTATAGGTCCCCAACCATGTCCCAAGATTCACACTTCACATTCCTAAGCACCTTGGAGAATATTAGGGTCCAACCTAACACTCTCATACTGGGCAAATTCAACAACCCCTCCATTAAAACTACTCATGTACTAATACACTTTCCCAATGTTTCCTGGAATACAATAATTCCAATGCCCTGGACCAGCTCATTCTTACCCCCACTAGAGGTAGCAACGTCCTTGACCTGGTCATTACTAACATGGGCGACCATTGCTCTACACCAATACTCAACTCCTCCCTGGTTAGATCCAACCACAAACTTAATCAAATTGGAAATCCACATCCCTCCAACCCATCCCAAAGGTAACCACCATGAAAAACTTATCCAAAGTTAACTTTGGGTTCCTAAAAACAGAGGTGGCTGGGTTCCTAAAAACAGAGGTGGCTAACTTCATGGCACCTATGCAAATGGAGAATAGATGAATGACTGCCAAATCATACACCAATGCACTGTATGAACACGTACACAAATGCATGGGTTTCGCCATACCCAATCAGTCTCAACAAAAAGCTGAGATCCATCATCAAATCCTCTAAAGCTAGCTATGAAAATAGAATTGCAGCAGATAGTAAAGACAATCACAAGGCCTTCTATAGTTCTGTAATGAATCTCCATGGCAATACCCAGATTTGCTCTGAGCTACTGCACAATGGTACCTGCTTTACTGAGCCAACAGATATTGCCAGTATACTGGCCAACAGATTCAGTGCCAACTTTAATCCTGTCACCCCCCCAAAGGACCAATCGCAATACCAGTAGATTGCCAGGCACCCAATATTACTGTTGCACAGATTAAAACAGCACTGTCCAAGACCAATAATACAGCTTCTATGGGACCTGACAATATCCCTGGCTGTGTTCTACATGAACTACAGAGTGAACTGGCACCTCACCTATGTGCCCTGTTCAATCACAGCCTCACCTCAGGCTTTGTCGTTATCGAATTTTGCACTGTAGCACTGCACCATTCAGTAGGGAAAAAGCCTGAGGGGAGGCTGTTTGCCCTGTACAATCACAGCCTCACCTCAGGCTTTCTCCCTACCAAATGGTGCACTGCTACAGTCATTTCTCTCCACAAAGGAGGAGCAACTACAGACACTGAGAACTATTGTCTCATTAGCCTGATGAGTCTGATATGCAAAGCTATGGAATGCATCATCATAGACCTAATAAACAAGGATATAAGGAATCTCCAAACTCTGGATCCCACACAGTTTGGTTTTGTGAAGGATAGATCATGCCTACTCAACTTGGTTGACTTCTTTGAGTCAGTCACCAGAGATGTGGATGAAGGCAAGGTGGTTCATACAGCCTACCTTGATCTGGTCAAGACCTTTGATACCATTCCCCATTCAGGAATCATAGAAAAACTCATTCACTAAGCTAAGCATCAACCCCTACATCACTAGGTGGGTTGCAAACTGGCGCAAACGTAGAACCCACAGTGTGAAAGTAGCTGACTCCAAGTCAGACTGCCAACCAGTCACGAGTGGAGTCCCACAGGGTTCGGTCCTGGGTCCTCTCCTGTTTGATATCCACTTCTCTGAAGTCCAGGACAACACAAAGGGACTCTGGCTGAAAAAGTTTGCAGATGATTGCAAGTTGGGAGCTATTATAAACTCACCAAGTGATGTTGACATCTTACAGAAAGGCCTCGCTGAGACCAACGACTGGTGTAAGAACCATGGCCTTAAGCTTAATGCCAAAAAATGAGTGATCATCCCCTTTGTGAAAAACCCATTTCCCCTGAATTACCACATCAATGGTAGTCCACTGAACACAGAAGGTGTTATAAGAGATTTGGGAACACGGGTTAACAGCAACCTCTGTTTTGACCCCCACATTGCCACTGTGGTCAGAAAGTCCTTCTATGTGGCACATCTCTTTACTAAGGGTTTTGCATCCAGGAAGAAAGAGGTCATTTTCTCCCTCTACTCTTCCCTCATTAGGCCAGTCATTGAGTATAATGCCCCATTTGGCATGTACCTCACTAGACACCTGCAACAACTGGAGAGGCTGCAAAAGTACCTCACAAAGAGGATCCTAGGCCTTAAACACTTTTCCTATATGGACAGACTCAAAAAACTCCAACTATTTTCTGTCTCTTATCACTTACTTATTTTATTTTTTATTTTACATTTGTTGACCAGGATAGTCCGACTGGATCAATGTCCAGTTTCAGTGGATGCCCGGGGAGATAAGCTCCAAACGTATGCCAATAAATTCAATAACTAATAAGACATAATTACATGTATAGTATTTCCAAAAAATACATAGGTAAACATGAAACAGACAAGATTACAGGTTAGAAGTTATCCCTGGTTGTAGTCAGGAGAAAATGAACAATAGATAGTTAACTAGATAATTCACCTTCATGTTGAGAGTTTAGCCAGGCTTGTTGCAGTGGCATAGCCAATTTAACGCCATATGTTGTTTGATTTTAGCTTTAAATTGGCCTAAGGAGGAGAGCAAAGTAATATCACCTGGAAGTACATTCCAGGCTCTACTTGCCGAGTTTGTGAAGAGGGCATTACCAGCTGCATTGTTAATTTTAATTGTCTGAATTTGTAGCTTATTTGAGGACTGGAGCAGTCTTGGATTGTTATGGGGGAAGATAATATTTCTGAGGGCTGGTGTATTATCTGGGTTATAGAGGATTTTATTGGCCATGATCAGCCAATTATATTCAATTAGATTGGGAAGTTCCAGCCACCCAAGCTGTTTGAGGTTGATGCAGTGGTGGGTTCTAAATGGCAGGACTGTGGCAAACCTGACAATGTGATTGTAACAGGTTGAGAGTCTATTAAGTTCAGATTTGTTTAGATTGTAGGGAAGGGGGGGAGGCATATAAAAGTGTTGAAAGAAGGTGGGAGTGAGCAATGGCCATCTTAGCTGGAGGGGTAAGGAAGGCTTTAATTCTATAGAGTGACCTAGAGATGATATCTGCTTGACTTAGAAAGCTATTTCTGACCCAGCTCTGTTAGAAATGCTACATCTAAAGAAATCCCAATCCCTGCACATCACACGCTCCAGAGACCTCAACCTCATTACCACAATCAACAGAATGTGATCGGAGGGACAGGTTCATAACCTAGAGACTGCCCATGCTATGGAACAGACTACCCATACATGTCAAAGAGAGCACCTCACTGGCCCTCTTCAAGAGAAATCTTGATGAGTGGATGGGAAATAGAAAATTCACACAAGGAAACACTCCAGTGGCTCTACTCAACAGAGGCAATGGGAACTAAGGTCAGGTGGCATGGTGCCAGGGTAATCCTATGGGCTAGGCTTGTAAAGGCTCCAGGGCCATTAGCCTAGTACACACCTATGAACCTATGAACTTCTAGGTCATGCAAACTTGGAGCAAATGGACAACTTTTATAAAATAAGAATTGCAACTTTTCTGTCTTCCTGTAGTTATTTAACCTTACAGCTAAAACCATGATCTGTGATAACATGATCTTTAACATGCAAAGACATTGATAACATGTAAAAGCAACACAACAAATGCAGTACTCTGTGATCTGGCAAAGGAGCATATCATCAGTGACAACCCCTCCCTGTCAGATATCACATGAAATCCATGGTCTATGGTCCAGCAAATAATAGTGAGTGAACACATGCCTCTCAAGTATACCATATTATGAGGAATATTTCTCATTTTAAGTCTTAAAAAAGTCTATGGTCCTCGCAGTTCATATGTTCATAGGTTCATAAGTTGGTACTAGGCTATCAGCCCTAGGGCCTATACAAGCCTAGCCATAACAATTCCCTGGCTATTTGTTCCCACAATATTTACTTCCCTAGACCCCTGTCTAGCAGGGCGACTGACACGATCCCAGGGTGAATTTCCTATCTTCCATCCAATCATCAAGGTTCCTTTTGAAGAGGGCCAAAGAGATGCTCTGATTGACATGTATGGGCAGTCTGTTCCAGAGTCTGGGGAGTCTCTGAGTCAGAAACCTATCCCTCCAGCATGTTTTGTTCATTGTGAAGACAAGGTTTAGATCCCTGGAGCATGTGGCTTTGAGGGATTGGGATTTCTTTAAGTGTAGCATGTCCAACAGCTTTGGGTTTGACATGGTCTTGTATGTTAAGCAGAGATCACCTCTGAGTAGACGATATGCAACAGAGTATAGCTGGAGTTTTTTTAGATGGTCAGCATAGGGCATCTGCTTTAGGCCTGTGATTATTTTAGTGAGGCATTTCCATGGCCTTTCCAGTTGTTGCAGATTTCTTGAGAGGTACATACCAAACGGGGCTTTGTATTCTGTAATGGGTCTAAAGAGGTATGAGTACAGTGGGACAATGACCTCCTTTTTTCTGGATGAAAAGCTCTTACTGATGAAGTGTGTCACATAGAAGGATTTCCTGACTGTTGTGATGATGTGGTTATCGAAGGTGAGACCACTGTCCACCTGTGTCCCTAAGTCTCTTATCAAACTTTTGGTGTTTAGTGTACATGTTTTTTCCCAAAGAGGATAACTATACATTTCTTGGCATTGAGCTTGAGCCCATGGCTCTGGCACCAAGCATCTGTTTCTGTAAGGACCTTTTGTAGAATATCTACATCATTTGGGGATTCAGTAATGGCTCCCAGTCTGCAGACATCTGAGAACTTTGTTAGCCAGAGTCCCTTAGTGTTGGATTGTACTTCAGAGAAGTAGATGCCAAAGAAGAGCGGTCCCAGGACTGAACTCTGAGGTACTCCACTTGTCACTTGTCTGGAGATGAATTTGGAGTCAGCTACTTTTACAGTGTGGGTTCTGTCAGTAAGCCAGTTGCCAACCCATCAAGTGACGTAGGGATTAATGCCCATCTTAGTAAGTCTATCTATGATTCCAGAGTAGGGGATGGTGTTGAAGGCCTTGGCAAGGTCCAGATAGGCTATGTGGACTGCCTTACCCTTGTCCATAGCTCTGGAGACTGATTCAATGAAGTCAATCAGGTTCAGGAGACAAGATCGGCCCTTCATGAACCCAAACTGGGTGGGGTCCAGTGTTTGAAGGCTGCCAATGTCTTTGTTTGCAAGTTCCATGATAATAGGTTCCATGGTCTTGCAGATCAGGCTCGTCAGACTGATAGGGAGGTAGTTCCCAGCATCCAAGTTGGATCCCCCCTTGTGGAGTGGGATGACTGTAGCTGTGCGCCACTCAGTGGGCATGAAGCCTGAGGTGAGGCTATGACACTTAGGTGAGATGCCAGTTCATTTTGCAGTTCATGTAGTACACAGCCTGGGATGTCATCTGGTCTCATGGATGCTGTATTCTTAGTTTTGGAGAGTGCAGTTTTTACCTATGTGGCCGTTATTACAGGAATTTGGAAATCTTTTGGTATTGAGATGGACCCATTAGGGGTGAGAGGGGGGTGAAGTTGGCACTGAACCGATCTGCCAGGATATTGGCAATATCCTTGGGATCAGTATATTTAATGCCGTTCTGTTGTAACTCAGAGCAGATCTTTGGATTGCCATTTAGATTCTTGACATAACTATAGAATGCCTTGTGGTTGTCTTTGGAATCTGGCAATTTTATTTTCGTAACTAGCTTTGGAGGATTTTATGCGGGATCTCAGATTCTTACTGAGGCTGGTAAGGGAGTTTTTTGCATCCTGGGCTTTTCCTCTTTTCTGCAACAGTTTCTTCCTTTTGTTGTAAAGTTTGTTTATGGCAGTGGATCACCAGATTGGCTTCCTTTTTTTGTAGGATAGCTTCTTGGTTCTATTTGGGATGGCACGATTCATGCATGAGTGGATGTGCTCGTACAGTGCCTTAGTGTAGGATTCAGCAGTCGAACTTTCAGTTACCGTCTGCATGGGTGTCATGAAGTTTGTCATTTCTGACTTGAGTAGCATGAAGGTGGCTTTGGGGAAGTTTTTTTTATGGAGATTTCCTTACTGGAGGGGGGGGATGTGGATGTCAAGGATGATTAGCTTATGTTCAGACCTGACCAATGAGCGGGTGACCACAGGTGTGAAGCATCGATTTCCCATGTTGGCAATGACCAGGTCTAGGATATAGGAGCCCCTGGTGGGACTATGGATTAGTTGATCCAGGGCATTGGAATTTATAAATTGCAATAACTGTTGGGTAAAGGTGTTGGTACATGAGTAGTTTTCCCAGTTAATGGCAGGGTAGTTGAAATCACCCAGTAATAGGGTGTTTGGTTGTATCTTAATATTTTCCAGTATGTTTAAAAAGGTGTAGTGAGAATCTTGGGGCATGGTGGGGGATATGTAGCAAGCTGTTATTTGGATTGCAGTCTTACCTAGTGTTAGTTGCACCTGGCAAATTTCAGACGCATTGTGTTGGGCAACTAACCTGGTGGTGTGAATATGCTTGGTGAATATGGACACTCCTCCACCTTTAATGTTTCCGTCCTGGATTGGTGGCCAAAAAGTGTAGTAAGAGTTGTAGCCTGATATTGCAGGGGTGCTCTCTGGAGCTTTGAACCAGGTCCCAGTTACTGCACAGATATCGAAGTTCCCCATTTTTAGGAGTGCCTCAAGAGAGTGCATTTTCAGGTTTAGACTTCTAGCATTGAGTAGCATTACCTTCAGATTTTGCATGCTTGTACCTGTTATGGTGGTGGTTTTGTCCTTTGAACTTTGCGTAAAAAAGGTACTATAGGAGTGGCAAGAGCCTTAGCCAGTAACCTGAATCCCAGGTGCAACAGGTGCAGACCATCTCTGGCAAAGCATTGTGGTCTGTTGATCAAATTGAAATGGTCTGGCACACATTCAGAGTTAAGAATTTTTAACTGATATTAATGGTAAATAATACTGAGTCATATTTGTTCTTCAAAAGAACTTTATGAAAGTATAAAGTAACACATGTTAACCATCATGTGAACTTCCTAACTGATGCTGCATGTAACTTTTCCAGGTTTTGTCCATTTGTTCCACATTATGAAAGGTAGTGTTTTACATTTTGGAGACTAAGGTTGAGAGTCATGAGCAAGCAACCTCTTTAATGAAAATGAGGTATGGCTTATGACAGTAGAGAATGGGGTAAGTATTCAGGAGTAAAGGTCCCAGAATGAAACTGAGTACAGGTAGGACAGTTGTAATAGCAGGAAAAGCGGGAAATCAGAAGAACTTGTGAACTGAGATAGAAGGGAAAATAGTGGAACAGGTTAACAGCTTTAAGCATCTGGGAGGAGTGATTGGTAGGGAAGTCTGAATGAGGAGGGCAAAGCTAGAATCAGAAGGGCTGCATCCAACTAGCACAGAGTGTCAGGGGTGATGTGCAACAGAAGGATACCAAAGAGGGTGAAAAGTAAGGTGTACAAAACAGTGGTACTGCCATTAATACTGTATGCTACATAAACCTGTTCAGTTGAGGATGCTAGAGATGATGGAGATGAAGTGCCTGAGATGGGTAGTAGCATGCACACTGCAGGACAGAAGAAGAAATCAGAACATAAGAGCAGATGCCAAAGATGTTCCAATTGCAAATGTCAAAGAGAACAACTTACAGTGGTTCAGGCACATGAACAGGAAACAGAAGGCAATCTGGTGAAGAAGCTTTGGGGCAGACAGTAAAAATGCAAAAGGAAATGAGGGTGTTCAGCAAAGAGATGGCTGGATTGTGTGAGAGAAGTCCTGCAACAGTCATGCAATGCTGTCAAAGAAAGTAGAAGAGGGACAACGACTGAGAGAGATAGCAACAGTTGATGCAACACCTCAACCCCATGTAAAAATAGGAAAAAAGTGATTGATGATGACGATTTAGGACTAAAGGTATTACCAGGGATTAAGGAAATGTAGAAAATATTGAAATTTTGGTCAAGCAAATGGATGGTAATAAAGGCTTCGCCTTGATGAGGAGTACATAAGTGATAAACAGGATGATTTTGAAACAGTTTTGCCATCAGACAAGGCAACTGCTGTAGAGGACTAAAAATTTAGTTAGTGAATAATTACAAGAGGAACTTGGTAGGTTTATTAAAGTGGAAAAATGATGTGAATTATGAAGGGCAGAATGTGAGGGAGTAAAACAGTACAGGTTGGGGCAACCAGACTTAGAGCATTACACTGTGACTACTGAGAGTAGTTGGTGGGTAAGCATAGTGTGGATAGGTGGGAGGCTACACTGAGTGGGAGAGGAAGAGGAAGAAGATGAAAAATTCCAGTATTAGAAGCATCAGAAGAAGGAGACTGTGAAACATACATGCAAGTTAAGTGATTCATACTGGAAGACAAATTAAGGGGTGATGCTGGATAAAATGAAACAATTACACTGAAAGGAAAAATCCCACAAAATAACAGTTGGAGAGCAGGATATATGTAATATGATATTGGTATTGGGGTGGGGGGGTATAGAGTCAAGAATTTCAAGATACTACAAAACGACTTTGGTCTATGGCAGGGGGAAGGGCTAAAGTCTAAACAAGTGAAGAAAACAGTGGAAGGATGGACTGAGCCAAGGATACACATAAATGAAAAGGAGTAACAACACGACCACACAAACTATAGAAACCACCAGGAAGAAGCCAGGAATCCACACAAAAGTTTAATTGAGCGCTTTCGTCTCTGATTAGAAACTTCATCAGAATGATGCATTACAAACAACCCCACCCTTATATACCTAGCCCAATTACTACAATAATAACATAACTTCCTTTCTAAAACCATAATGCATATATAATATGTATGTGCAAAATAATAATAAAGCATTCTATAAGATAAAACTTTTCAACATTCATGCAATATTATCTAAGAAATCTTAAAATGATAAAACAGAATTAAACACACACATATATATATATATATATATATATATATATATATATATATATATATATATATATATCAAAACTTGTATATATGCATTTTTTGTATGAAATTAAAATAGTTATTACAAATGATATTCTGCTTTTAGCCTCAAAATTGAGCTGATGGAGATAGCACTGTTAAGTCCAGGATACTCAGAGGCATTAGCTCTCATTTGCCATCTGAGTTCCTTTAATTCCAAATAATCATTTAAGGGACCCCGTCTCTCCCCTAATGTGATGATCTATGTCCAGTACGTGTGGCAATATGGGAAACTAGGGCATTTCTTATGTCTTTCTTACGTATGTCATAGCTGTGTTGATAGATTTGAGTCCTAAGTGCATTAATGATCTTCCCTATGTAAAAACAGGGGCATAGGAAACAGAGTGCTAGATATACCACAGCCTTGCTGCTACATGAATATTTCTTCTGTAGGGAATATTTCCCATAATTGGGTATACACACCTCTTTACCTTCCAGAATGTTTTTACGTTGTAGACAAAATCCACATTTCACCATACTCCTCACATTGCCATTTTCATTTTACAATGGCTTAATTTGCAGAAAATGTGTTTTATTTGTAGGAATACTTTAAGAAAATTTTTGCATTTGATTTTTTTTTACATTACAGGAGTTTTAAAAGTATCACTGATGTCAAGTAAAGTGCCCTATAAAAAAAAAAAAAATATATATATATATATATATATATATATATATATATATATATATATATACTATCTAGCTATCTATCTACATAACATTACATCCTTCAGTAAGAACTAACACTATTGTCATATTGATACAGATAGTGCCATCACAGCATTTGTACTGTATCCACACAAGTACTCCTGAGTGGAAAATTAAGTATCTATAGCTAAACAACTAACTGATAAACTTTGTATGGGGATATAAAAATTAGTTTGACAATGCACAAGCAAAAACAGACAAAAAACATTTTTACAGGGGGCATACCCCTACAACCCTCTGATTCTTAAATAGACTGACTTGAAGATTTTGCAACACTGGGTTAAGGCAAAACCTGGGTTACTCCATCAGTCCTATGATTCTTGTTCCAGTTCAAAATGATATAGTACTCAGTGTGTATCATGGAAAATTAGCTGGATGAAGAGGCATTTTTCTCTCATTGAATTGTAATTTAATACTGAGAATTTTATTTAAGTTTAAAAAATGCATTTTACAAACAGCAGTATGCTCATACGTTACTAACAGCAAGTATATTTCAAAAATATATATCCCCTGTAATCATTTATTTGTATTTTTAGAGGATATTTGTTTGCAAGTTCCAAAATATTGTACCTTTCCTGGTTTTTAGACAGAAAGTATTTTTTAATCTCGTAAATTGGAAACCATTACTCATGGGATGGATGGATTTTAACAAAGAAAGTCATATGATGCTGTATTTTCTTGGCAAAGGGCACGTTAGCACTATGATTTCAGTTTTCTAGAAGGACTTCTTGTAATTTTCTGATTACATTTCAAAGTGTAATCTTGAAATTTTTTGACTTATTTGTAAGAATTTAACACTCAGAATAGAGTAAACTGAGCAATTTTTAATGAATACAAAAGGGCCTAGACTGTGAGCCTATTCAAGAACTTGCAAATTGTACAAATGAAAAATGGGTTAAATGCAATGCTCCAAAACAACAAAAATGAGTATGAAGCTATTTTATGAACTAAAATGAACTAGTAATCTGACAGATCATTAACAGCTATTTTATTGTAATAAAACATAACCCATTCTAAAATTTTCATTGAGAGCACGCCACTTGTTTGAAACCCTACTAATTCTTATTATGACCATTAGACAATGTAGCAATTCTTCAGGCAGAAAAAGAATATATTTACATTTGTGAAACTAAATTGAGATAACATTATTTAAGTCTTGTATATCAAAGCAATGGCTTAATGACAAGACATTGACTCCCTTGTGATCGATGTACATATTTGCAATCGCAAAACTTGATATCAGTAGAATGTGAACAACATTTGTTATTAAAAACATTACTTAAAAATTCATTTTTATAGGCTTGCAAACCCCTGTACCCCAGGATGTGGTGTCCTCCACTATGTACACCAACACTACCTATATATACTATCTCTGAGATCACTGCATTTCAGTGAAAGTTAAAATCCCAAAGATACCACACCTTGATCTTCCAGAATAAAACCCAGTAACTGCACACTACTGATCATGCTAAACTGTATTAATTATTAGTACCTCAACAACAACGAGTGGCACAGTGGCACAATGGATAGCAGTGTCGCCTTACAGCAAGAGGTTCCTCGGTTTGATTCTTGGCAAGAGTTCCTTCTGTGTCTGTGTGGGTTTCCTCCCACATTCAAATGATGCAATAGGTGGTTTGGACATGCTAAATTGGCCATAGGTGTCAGTATGTGATGTGGAAGAACTACCATGGCAGGGCTAACCACCTGGTGATAAAAACCTTGGCTGTAGATGATTGTCACTACTGAAGTGACACCCCAAACCCATGTACAAAAATGAGAAAAAGAGGTGATGGATGAAAAACAACCACAGCAGACAAAATGAGTAAGTACTAAACGGCATAAGTTCTGCATGATTGTGAAACGTACCATATGAAATATGCATTGCACACTTTTTAGACTATTAGTTCAAAAGTAATGAACATACTTATTGAGAAAAGTTGTGATTTTTTTTTATTAACTAATTAGCAAATTGTTAATAAAAAAATCAGACGGTGGATGAAATGATAAAAGTAGAAAACAGAACACATTACTTAAGAGACAAAAATGATTATATTGTAATGCAATGTTCTCTGTGTAATAGTGTACAGTCAAATAGTAATTATATTGAAGGCAATAATTCTATTTCAGCCAGTTTTAATGGATACTTTTTCTAAGGAGCACTACTAAAGGAGGTACATCCATCACTTAACTAGAGAGATAACTGGAGATGGCGACTTCAGATATGTAAGCTCTTATCAATGTCCGTTGAAGACACAAGTTTCAACGCCAATCACCAACCACAGCAAAGGATGAGGGTTCAAAACATAATGCAAATCACATCACAGTTCCTGGCTATTCAGAACTAATTTCTACAACATCAAGCTGATAGAAAAGAAAGAGAAACAATCAAAATCAGCTATGATAAAATGCTTCAGAAGTGAAGGACATAGTATTTACAGCTTGCATAAGGTGGATATAACTGAAGTACTTTTCAAACTTTTAGGCAACGGTTTTAAATTTATACCCTCAAAATTGGCACATGCTGTGGAAGTATAGTAGTTTTAAATAATATTATAGAAAATTACAACTAAATGTAACATTTAATAACAAAAGTAGCAACACTAAGGAGCACACTTTTTTTTTAAACTTACTGAGGTAGACATAAGAGCATTGTTAAAATGTCCCCATAAAAATAAATATATATATAATTGAAATAAAAGACAATACATTGCACTGAATGGGTTAAATCAAAATGCGTCAAAACATATTATGAAATTAGCTAAGGGGGGTGGTTAGTTATGAATTTTATGCTATTAGATTAACTTTTTCTTTGTCCCTGTACGCTGACAGAAGTAAAAACAGCTTATAAAGCTATTGGCAAAATGGTATAATAACTTATATTAGATGGGTGTACTTATGAGGTTACAGCTAAATTTTAATGTGTGTGTGCTGTATGTGTGTGTGTGTGTGTGTGTGTGTGTGTGTGTGTGTGTGTGTGTGTGTGTGTGTGTGTGTGAAGAGAAAGAAAGAAAAACAGAAACAGATGGGTTATATTCTTAAAAATGTGGTTAATTCACCTATATCATGTATAGTGTTTGCTACACATTCAAAAACAGAACCATAAGGGGTATTTCTGGAACATAAACTAAAACCAATCATTCATCTGAGTCAATTTTTTTATTTTAATTTTAATGATCTGAACAAAAAGTTAAAAATGCTGTCATTAATTATGATAATGATATATTCATTACTTTGGATATAAAATGAGTTTTACATTGTAATTCCAAACTCTTTGGATGTTAAATGATAAATACATATGCTAACACAAAATAGAATATGCAGCTGTGATATTTATTGAGTTTTAAAGGACAAGTTTTTTCATATTTCAGGATTAGTTTTAAGGTAGGTTAGTGATGTTGCTACAGGGGCAGCTATGGCTCCCAACTTGTTCTGGCTTACTAGGAGCAGTACACTTTGAATAGTAGCATCTTTATGAAAATTTTCTGCTTCTTCTTCTTCTTCTTCTTCTTCTTACAAGAAGTTAATTTTATACAATTGTCTCCTTCAATTAAACAGATTAACTTAATTGATATTAGATTGTATAAACTGATTAATTCTGAATTGAAAATGGCATACATAGGAGGTCTTCTGCAAGTAATTATTTGTTTTTTGTACCTCAGAAGCATGAATCCTACATCTATGTAAACTAACTTTGTACAAAGCCAGATGGTGTATATATAATGGTTGACAGTAGATAGTTATGAAACTGCAAGAGGGTTTGCCCTACTGGGAGAAAAATTAAAAGGTAGAAGGCACTCTGAGGGTGAGGTTGCCAGCAGAGTTAGACAAATGAGGCAAGATTCGGCATCAAAATGTTCACTATATGACACTCAGAATGATGACAAGATATTAGGTACTGAAGAAAAATACTGATAGAAGGTTTTCTCTCACACAATCCATCCTTCTCTCCAGATTGTTTTCTGCTTTTCTGCGCTTGTGCCTGAAGCACCATAATATATTCTCTTAGACCTTCTCTCTAACAGAAGCTAATTGGGCTTCTGCTCAAATGTCCTCATTTCTTCATCTATCCTACATTGTGAATCTTATCACCTGTACTGTGCATTTCATTTCATTTTCACCATGTCTAACTTTTTCAGCTGCTCTGCCTTCACTAACCAGACTTCTGTATTATATAGCACTACTGGTCACCATACTATTTTGTACCACTTAATCTTCACCTTCTTTGGTATTCTTCAGGTCACACCTTGCCGCTTACACTCTGTAACAGTTGGCTGCAACCCTTTTGAGTCTAGCCTTGGCATCCACATTCAGATTTCCCTTCTCCTCAACCACCCCCAGAAGCTTGAAGCAGTTAAACTGCTCCACTATTTCCCTTCTATATTAATTTTCAGTGTCTTCTGATTTCCCCTATTTGCTACCTTAGCAACTGTCTTGTCTGAACTCAGTTTCATCCCATGTACTTTGACTTTTGCATTGCATTCCCATATTATTTACTAATGTTCTTGTTCAGTGTCTATTTTTAATGCCATATCATTTGCATACAGCAGCTGTGTCGCTCTGTCCTCTCTGATCTATTTGCTCTTGTAGTCTATCACCAGTATGAGCAGCATTAGGGCTCGGAGCTGATCCCCAATACACACCCACTCCCACTATTAAATCCTCTGCATGTCATAACACTACTCATACTTTTGTCATTGGCTTTAGCTACTTAGCCTGCACTAATTCTGCCAACATTTCAGGGGCTTCAAGGCATCACAGGACTTCCCAAATCATTTTTCCCAGGACCTCATCATATGCTTTCTCCAAGTCTAAGACACACATCTGGACTACTTACCCATCTTAGCAACTATCTGCCACCCTTCATCAGGTCAGTTGTGCTGCATCCTAATCTGAATTGAAACTGTTCATCTCCTATCTTACTCTATACTACTCTGTGCATTAATTTATCAATCACCCATCCTGCACCTTCAAGCAGCTTGACAGCAGCTTGCTACCTCCATACTACCCAGAGGTGTGAATGTCTCCTTTGCTCTTGTGGGACTAGACTATTTATTCTCTAGTCATCTGGGATATGCCTTTCTCTCCATACTGCTATGAGTGCCCTCTGGATCCATTTCTCATCTAACTCATCCAAAAGTTTGATCATATATGCTGTGACCTTGTCTGTGCCTGTTGTTTCCTTGACTTTATTTTCTTTAGTGCTTCTAGGGTGGGCTCTACTTCTTTCATAGTTGATCAATATCTAATAAGAGCCTGGCACATGCTCAAGTAGTATGTAGTTGTAGTGTTGCTACATTTTAAATAGTCTGGAATTTTTTGATAATTTTTGCAAATGTAATAAATATGGAGTATATTTTAATTATATTTCTAATCAAATCATTTGTTCATTTGAATGCATTATGAATTTTGCATTTGACGCTATCACAATAAAGAAATTGGTGTCAAAAATCTATCAACATAGACTTGAACAGATGCAGCTAAAACTTGAATAGATGTTTTGGAAATCTGCATTTCATATTTTGACAAAACTTGAGTTGAATAATATAGACGGAGACATTGATACATATTTTAGATTACATTGAATTGTATTGGCAAACTTGGCCAAATTAGACTCTTAATTGTAAATGTAAGCTAAAGAAAACACTGTCAAATAGATACCTGAAATTACATAGTTCTTTTTATATCGTTTTGTTTTATATACATATTATCTAATAGTTTATTTATTCTACAATCTTTCATTACTGTACCAGTCTTCTGTAATACCATTTATTTTATTGAATGAAAATATTTGCTGGTGTATGTTACTTCCTAACAGTTTTCTTCTCACTTCTGTAATTCCAGAAAATTGCTTGTTTTCCATTTTGCTTTCTGCTTTTTGTAGCATAGAAGAAACTTATACAAAAATTCATCCAGTCTCATTTTCCCACTGCATGCTCCTACTGTGTCTGTGAAATTTTCTATTCAATACTAAGCTGGTTGAGCTGTCTTTGTTTTTGAACCTTCTAGGTTATAGTCCTTGAGGTACGATTTCTGTGAAACTTGCAAAACATTTCTGAGGTTGTAGTAAGGATGCAGGTGGCTTTACATCTCTGTAAAGGGGGTATGGAGGCTTGCCTCATACTTCAATGATGAATACTGATAGTTGTGTGTGTGTGTGTGTGTGTGTGTGTGTGTGTGTGTGTGTGTGTGTGTGTGTGTGTGTGTGTGTGTGTGTGTGTATGTGTGTGTGTGTATACATGTGCATGTACACGTCCACATATGCTAAGTCAGTGTTTCCACTTTTTGTGTGAAGACGAAACTATTCAGTGTGGTAAATTTAGCTTTGTCTGTCTCAACTTTAGCTATTTTTAAGCATGCCTTCATAATAAGGTGATATAAACACTTTACATGTTTAGCACACAATGTAGTCACATGCATCACGCATTTATATGAATTGGATTGCTTTTTTATTGTATCATTTTTGATGCTGCCCCATGTGATGAACATCAGCCCTCTAAGGAACCATCATCCAGGTGGCCATAAGGCTGATTTGTGCTCTTACAAGCAACCTGGCAATGAGGGCAATTAATGAACTTAAACCCCGCCCTACAGTGGCAATGTAACTATATGCATCTTTGCGAGGACTGCCTGCTATCCTCAGTTTACACAAGCATAATTCCCCCACATGTACCAACAGAGGATGCCATCACTGACTCGGATGGATATGCCCATATCCACCCAATCAAGAGTGGAGTAATCTCCTGTCCATTCTCCATCATGGCCCTGATACTGAAGACATCTCACAAGCTAGAAGAAAACAATCATCCTTCCCCTACTGGATGGGCACATCTATCTTCAGTGTCTGCTGCTTCAGGTGTTCAAGCACTAGTCAAACTCAGGTCAGGCAGATTTACAAGTCAGACACATAAAGTCTGTTTTAAAACAGTATGCTAAATATAATATCAAATGTATTCTAACATAACAGAGGTCCAGAACTATTTCTATAATGTTAATGTTTTATATGTCAAAAATAAATATCTTATTCTTGTGATTCCCTTTTCTAGTCTATAAGGCGTTTGCATTAGACTAGTATTATGTTGATATTTTCAGAGCTTTCCAGCCACTAGCCCTGACTATCCCAAATATATCACTCTGTGATTCAGAAGCAGGTCATAACAATCTACAACTACTGAAGCCAGTAAAAACAATTCTTGGGTGTAGCTAACAATATGTGGTCAGTGCCAAACAATGTACCCAAAGCTTGCAATTATGATTTTGGAAATTACATGCCCTGCCCGTTATGTATATTCAATTGTTCTTCATGTACTCTGCTGCTCATTTATTGTTCTGTGGAGCTCCCCCCCCCCCCCGGCCTCCACTGAAAAAAAACCTGTGTCCAGTTGGAATTTCCCAGTAAATAAATAAATAATAAATGTTCTCCTTAATTGGCATCAAAAGGTAAATTGTGATAAAGTATTTCACAGGAGCAGAGGATAGAGACACAAAAACAGAACACTGAAATTCTTGTTACAGAGAGTGACAGATACAATTTCAAACTGAAATGCTTTCTGTGAAAACAGCTCAACATCTATATGTAAAGCTACAGTACTACAAGGAATGCCTTAAAAGAACTGCACATAGAGCATTATATGGATCGGTGCATTTTTCTGTCAACATTTTCCTTATTTTTTTATCTTAACAGCCCATCTGCTCTTTTTGGTTACTTCAGAATATCCATGCGAAATGTATCTTGAACTTACAAAATGTCTTACTTGTTGGATTGCCATAAATAGAGCTATATCAGGCATTGGGTGTGGCAGATCACCTTACATTGAGGGAAGCTGATGTAAGCTGTTTCTTTTTGTTAACGTGCATGGTCATGATTTTGGAAGACTGCCATTCCACAATTTCCTGCCCTCACATCTGGTGTTACTACAATGGGTGTAAGGCTCTGAACTCTGTGGTGGTAGGGATTCTAAAAATAATCTCCAGGAAACTCTTGGAAACCCCCTGAAATGTGTTGTTGCCCTTGTATATGATTTCTTACATGGGATCAGACAAATTTTAGTACTTTTGTTTTATGGCTGTGGTTAGTCAAGAGGAGAGCGATGCAGATGTGGCTCTTGTGTTATTCATAAACCAGGTGCAGCATAGTGTTAATTTTCTAATTTAGCCAGTACATTAAAAATGTTTATCTTGAACTGAGACCCTGAAGTGGTGTTGGTGGCAGACTTTACTGGAGAGCTGCTAATTAAGAAGCAGTTCATATCAAGAGACTGGCTGCTATAAAATAATGATATACTTCTTGTAAGACAGAGAAGACAAATTTATCAAGATTATGTTACATAGATATTCATGCATTGGAGCTACTTTTTGCAATAAAAAAGTTATTTTCTATCTTCAAACTACAAAACATGATTTGTTTTATATATTTTGGAGATGATCATTCTGGTCATTTCACAAAAACAATGTTTGTGAGAAGCATTTTCGTTTACCTTCAAAGAACTGGAGTTGAGCCAGAGGAAAATGTTGAGTAACCTGGTTCTAATTCAAGCTCTGCTTCTTATGTTTTTGTCTTACTCTGTCACTTATAGCATGGGCAACACCTTGCTTATGAGCAGTTAGAGAAGGAAGTACTGTAGGTTGTGAAGGATATGAGTTTTGGTGGTCTTACTCAAGTGTTGTTATCCAGGGACATAGGTGCCTGTCCAAAGAATAGAAGAGCAGTGGCCACATCCTGAGGAAAAGCAGTGTGGTAACAGGAGGGTAACATAGGCTACAAATGATATACCATACCTGTGGTGTGCTTAGGACCAGAGCAAAATCAGAGATGGCTAAATGAAAAGAAATCAAAAGCAGATATTTTACTCAACACCCTGAGCACATGTAGAAAATGGGCAAAAGGGGGATTGATGATGGTGGTGGTGGCGGTGATGATGAAGATCCAAACTGCTTAGTAATACATAGTGTGGTTGCAATGGGTAATGCTTCTTTCTTGCAGCAACATTAATTAACAAAAGCAGGTAAATAACATAAGTGAGCCTAGGGATTAATTGTAAGGCATAAATGGGTTCCACATTACTCCGCTAAAACTTGTTTGCATTCCTTTCTTTTACATTGTGGAATAGTGTGCTATGTTAAACATTGTAGTGTGTGGTATGTTCTAGTGCTTTCTTCCATGTTGCAGGGCTGTTATGCCTTAATCTGAGTTTTAGTTCCATATATAGTCAAAATCCATTAGGGATAGAGGAGTAGAAGCGTTGGTACAAAGGCATTACAGATGTGGCTTATAGCTGTCCATCTAAGGACAAGTCATTAACAGACATGAGGTTGGGACTTCACATACTAAAAGAGTGAAAGGAATATAGCTGCAATTCTGGTGCTCCATACAGAAGCAAAACAGCAACAGTAAAGTAGAAAGTGCTTGAAAAGTGCTGTTCACTGCATGCTTTGGGTGAATGAACAATGGTTATCATCAGGTACATATGTAATCCTCTTTGCAGGAAGTCATTTTAAAGCATGCATTGTTAGCCTTGTTGCAGAGCTACTGTACTTGCAGAGGATTTTCAGAAGTGCATTTTGTGTGAGAGAGCATTGCTGTCTTGCTGGACTAGCAGCTACATTGCAGTAGTGCAGCTTGCTGCAGTTCTTTTTTGTCTCTTCATCACAAGTGTGACACCTGACACTACAAACCATAACATTTGAAACATTCAACTAAGACTGCATATAAAGCCAGCTAATTCTAAAACTCACTGTTATGCATTTGAAGCCTATTTGCAGGATTTGAGTCTGCATGCCCCCCCCCCCCACACACACACACACACACACACACACTGAGTGCTGTACTCACCAAACACTAGCTTCTTGTGTCTAATAACTTGGAGATCACTGTACCTTGGAGATGGGGTATAACTTCAAGATACCACTGTTTCAGAGGTAATTTATATTCCCCCTATTTGTGCTTAAATTGTTTTTGTTCCAAAGGTGACAGCTAAGATAGAAATTAATGAATTAGCATCCTCTGTGGTGAATCACCTGTGCACTGTCTTAACAGTGGATTTTGCTGATGAATTTGTTACTGAAAATGTGCATGAAACCACTGAGCCCCATGAGACCCATGCCATACCATATTATCTTCCACTGTCTGAATTACACAGACAAGAACTGATGCTGTGGAGTGCTAAGGAGGGAGAACCCTTTATGCTGAAGGGATGCAAGGTTAAGCTCTTTCATGACATCTTGGCTGTCATGCTGAAGAAGAAACATGCTTTCCAGGTGGTGCGGTCCCTCTGTTACTTTAACAAAGTGCCTACTTCTGCCAGGTTTCTAGCTACACTACACTTGAAATGGGCCAACTAACAACATTCGTTACTTGGCCCTGAAGCTTCCTGCAAAATAATTTGTTGACTGCAACTGTGGCAAACCAGTCTGGGCAGCAAGTTAAGTACTCAGCAAACAGTTTTGCAGAGAATAACTGAGCCAGGGAAACTTGTCACTGCTCCAGCAAAACAGAAAGTCTGAATAATATAGCAGCCCTACAATAGCAAAAGATCTGCAACTGCAAGCAAAAGGGAAATTGCTAAGTGCAAGAAAATCTCGCGAAAACAGCTCTTCCCTGCAGAAATTTGTCTTTCAAATAATTATGCAAGTTTGGACTACAAAGACTTGGTGGAGGCTGACAAACAGGGCAGTAGTTTTATGTTGTGGAGAAAGATGTACATTATGAACATTGGTAAGCTATACCTACTGACTTTGTGACTAAAATCCTATAGAACATTATGTGGCAAAGAAATCAATGCATGGTAAAGGTGGTAGAACAGACCCAAATCAGGCAAAATTAAAACCTGAACAGGGGAATGGGTCTGCAATGTTTAATAATCTCTGAGTGCAGATGTGACAGGCTAGTGTTTTGGGTTCTGATTGTGCTGGGCACCCACTTCTAGTGTCTTAAACACATTGCACTATACGCCCACTCTTCTTTGGGGTGAGATTCCAGTAGGTACAATCCATAAGTTGTACTGTGTTGTTATATACTGATTCTGAAGATTTATTGGATTCCATTTAATTATGGTTATTTGTCTTTCTTTGAATGTCAGGCACTTCAATATCCCTGATAGGCAACATGCCATTGCTGTGCTGGCTACAGCAAACTAAAGCTGATCTCCTCTTTTTTTAGGAATGAGGGCAACAGGTATCTATGTAAGACTATTACTGAAAATATGAAAAGGGTCTTGTGCATTTAGTCTTAAGTAATCTAAAGAGTGGTATTGATTAGTGTGAGAAAATCTTTAGATTGCAAGATTGTGGAAAAGAAAATCAGATGAAAAGGGCAGATTACTGTGGGTTAAAAAGTTAAAACACAAAGTGTGGAAACAGGTAAAATGCATGCTTTTGGCTAAATTATCAAGGATAACTCTAAATTCATAATGGAATCTCCAAGTGTAATGGAAAATCTGGTGGAACCTGTGACAAAAGGAGGTACTGCCAGCATAGCTGGAATTTTGTAAATAATGACACAAAACAGTGACACAAAGCACTGGTTGGACAGAGAGAGAGTGGTGGAGGCCTTGGCCTGGTCATTCAGCTGAGATCTCAACTCTACAGCTATGCAGTGGGGAGTCTTATTGCAGATCTGGAGAAGGAGATAAACCAGTCCCAGACTGATTGTGTGCTCTTAAGGGAAATTGCATTTGATACAGAGAGCTGTATCTGGAACTACTGTGTTTGTACCTGTCATCCTCCCTGAGTTACCAAGCCAAGGCCTCCAGCACCCTCTCTGTTCAACCAGTGGTTCATGTCCCTGCCCAAGTAGCTGAAACACACACTCTTTCTAGTTAGATTTACACACACACACACACACACACACACACACACACACACACACACACACACACACACACACACACACACACACACACACACCTGAAAAAGGTTGACACAGTTTACTAGCTATGCTCCCTTCTGCCCAGAGTATAAGGTAGTTATTTACTGCCATCAGTCACTCTTTATTAGCTACTTTAAGGCCCTTAACAAAGGGTGTTCAATCTTACTGTGTATTGTTACTATCAATACAAATGGTAGTTTGACTAAGAGCAAATCTATTAGAAGTGGCCTACAGTGTCACCAAATAAATATGCAAGTACTCTCAGAACTTAAATATGTCTCACAAATATCAGCCACAGTGATAGCTTTAAATATATTTAATAATAAATAATAAAAGAACGAGAAAATATGCAGTAAGTAATCACAGTTACATCAGAATTCAAAATCACAGGAAATATTTAAAACAACATTGCAGGACAGTCTCAAATAAAGAAATAAAAACATCTAAATTAAGCTCAGCTGTATTCTGACTATATCTAAAAGAAGTCACTTCACCCTAGTTAACTTACTTACAGAGCAAGGCAAGTGTGGTGCATGCATCTTCTTGTCAGGTCATAGACAAAATACAGAATGCTATGACTCTCTGAGAGCTCTTAAATTAATATCTCAAATGTTACTGATGGGTTAGCTTGTAGGATGACATCACTTCTTGTCATTTGACTTTAGTTCCCAAGCTAAACCCCCATTGCTAGAAACTGCCAGCCTTTAGCATCTACTTGTGAAAAACACATAACCCTCAGATATTTGCATCTGCTGGAAGACATAAAACAATAAAACACTTACAAGACAATGCAGAAGGCTCCCTAGTTTTAGACATCCTGTTGCCTTGCTGCATTGAAACCACATTGGATGGCGTAGTTATAAAATAATTTAATTTCAACTATTTTTCTGAGGCTTTGCAAGTTAACCTTCTATATTCCAGTTTCCACTGTTAAAATATATACATTTGCACAGTTAAAATAGTGTATATACATTTCTGTTCTTTTCCAGTAGGGTACACTGTGGATACATCTTTAAGCTCAATACTTTACAAACCCTTTTTAACACACACTTCTGTACCAGCAGTTTGATATACAGACTACATACAGTTTTAATAAATTTGTAACACAAGCATATGAATCATGTTGATATCCACAAATGACTTATAATTATTTACAAAATTACAACTAGCTGTGCTGACAGTACCTCCTTTTGTCACAGAACCTAATTTACCTGTTATTAGTTGCAGGGAGTTTCAACACTGTCCCTGATTCTGTCAAGGATAGTACACCAAGTGCTGATCGTCATATAAAAACTCAAAGAGCTTTAATTGTGGCCATGGAACAACTGGGTTTAGATGATAAGTGTTGACTGAAGCACCCAGAAGAAGCAGAATATTTTTATCACCACTATAGGTGCTTCATCCAGCAGATTAGACTTTTGGCAAGTGTCTGCCATAGCATCTAGAGAAGTTTGTAACTCTTTTTTAAAGCCTGTCACATTAACAGATCATGCAGCCATAGTGATCAGCAATCTGTTTTGGCAATGTAAGCAGGAAAGAAAAATCTGGAGACTCAACTTCCTGATATTTATCAAGCCCAGTTTACTGTTGTATATATATATATATATATATATATATATATATATATATATATATGTATATATATATATATATATATATATATATATATATATATATATATATGTAAAAGAATGTATGTGAGCAAAGCAATTAATTAGTTTCCCCATAGTCTAAAGCTGGCAGTCCTTTAAACTAGCTTTGCAAAGCCTTTGTAGTTATTCTAAAAACTAGTTTGTTAAGAGACCAGATGGTGAGATTTTGACCCTTAAGAATAAAGTAGAATTATTTTTCACCTGATATAAACAGACCAGATTTAAGAATGCCCTGGTACTAAAAGAATATAGAAACAAGGAAGAGGTTATGAGTGTGTTATTAAATGCTAGAGTATAAATGTATATGCTTAGGGTGACTCTAAGAACATACGCCTTGATGAATAAGCTTGGCAAGTTATTGACTTATAAACTGAAAAACAGAAGAGTAAAACCTTGATGCTAGCGATAAGGCCTCCCATAAGCAGTAGGATTATAAGAGACATTTCGGGGATTAACAATGCCTTCCAAGAGTTTTATTGATGCTTATATAAAAATACTGATGTTAAGGAAGACCAGTAAAAGTGCATATTAGAGCCTTTCTTAAGGCATATAAATTGCAGCACTAATCTGCAGGAGCAAGAAGAGCCCATCCAAGCTTATATCAAACAAGAAGGTTCACTATGTTATCTCTAAAGGTCCCAGAAGGAGTGCCTAAGGCCCTGATGACTTGAATAGCTTTGGTTTCAGCCATTGTCAAACCATTTGTCAGTTTGGATAGAGACTTTCAATGTGGCAAGGGAGTCAACCTGCCCTCAGTAATGTCATTGATCTTAGTTTTCCCTAAACCAAATAATGACCCATTGATAGCCTCCCAAATATAGACTAATATCCATAATAAATGTAGGTCAAACATATACACAGGAGTTTTAGCTTAAAGAATAAAGGATATTTTACACAAGATTATCCTTAAGTTGTAGGCTTTTTCCCCAGATGTTTGAGTGAAACCATATTAAAACTCTGCCTCTTTACTTTAGATGTGTAACATATACCCCTGAGCCAGCTGTGGTATTGTGAAGTGACTATGAGAAGGCCTTTGATTCTCTTACTTGGGAATGCATATTGGACATTATGATTGCTATGAGTTTTCCTGATGTTATTAAAGCAATTAAGACCTTATATGAAAACTACCTTTCATGGGTGCTAACTATTTTGCAAACTATTAGAAACATTCTCTGTACAAGAAGGCGTTTGTCAAGGTTATTCAGTATCTCCATCCCTATTTTTGATGACAGAAGAGCTCCTAAACAAGGTGCTGAATTCCCAAATTGGATCAGAAGGATGGGATATATATGACACAGGAGCAAAGTCTTTGATGTTTGTGGTTGACTGTTTATTCCTGGCACAAAATCTGAAGAAAGATGTGCCTTTTAAACTTTCGTACATGTTTAGTCACTTTGTGGTCTTGACACACAGTAAATGGCTAGCTAAAATACTGGTGCTAGTGCATGCATATGAGATGATAATAAGTGATGCATGCCTCTGTCTGTCACAAACAATCTATTGATCCTTGAGTATCCCATTATTCTGTGCCTGTCATTCTACACCAACTGCATGCAGTAAATCTGAAGGATCCACTGATTTGGACTCAGTGGAGACTGCAATTATGGGAGTTGCTACTCCACTGGCTATCAATTGGCATGTTAGCACACTGCTATTTATTTAAAATTATGGGAAACCTTGCAGGACACACATAAACATTTTAAATCCCTGTTTAAAATTCATCCTCCATTGGAAATATGGGGCTCAGATATTCCCATATAGGGATTTGGAGCATGGGGAGGAGCAGTCGCAGACCCTTGTTGAAAATCTAAATGGCTAGAATTGTTGGTGGATCAGCTACCCTATCCAGTTATATTCTTTCAAAACATTTTAATAACTAATTAATAAAAGAGCCTTATTGGTCTATACTTTGATGGATCAGTTTGGATATCTCCATTAAAGACTAGAATGACTTCAACCAGTTTCCGGAAAGTTGGGACAAAATAATATTACAAAAGAATATTAAATGAGTAGAAAAAAATCTCTTTAATTTTTCTGTAAGAGTAAAGTGAAAATAGCGAGGTATGCCATCATTTCCCATACAGATATTTTTCTTTACTTCATTTAAGGCTGTGTGTACTTCTAGAATAGCGAAGAGAGGGCAGAATTCATAATTGTTTATTTGCATATCCCTGAAAAATGTCAACGAATATTTCTGAAATATCAGCTGTTAATACTTATAGTAAACAATTGTTATACTTCTTCTTCTTCTTTCGGCTGCTCCCATTAGGGGTCGCCACAGCAGATCAACTGTTTCCATTTCTTCCTGTCCTCTGCATCTTGCTCTGTCACACCAACCACCTGCATGTCCTCTCGCACCATATCCATAAACCTTATCTTAGGCCTTCCTCTTTTCCTGTTACCTGGCAGCTTCATCCTTAGCATCTTTTCCCCAATATACTCTGCATTCCTCCTCAGCACATGTCCAAACCAATGTAATCTTGCCTCTCTGGCTTTGTCTCCAAACCTTCTAACCTGGGCTGACCCTCTAATATACTTATTCCTAATCCTGTCCATCCTCGTCACACCCAGTGCAAATCTTAACATTTTCAACTCTGCCACGTCAAGCTCTGACTCCTGCCTTTTTGTCAATGCCACTGTCTCTAACCCATATAACATAGCTGGTCTCACTACCCTCTTGTAGACCTTCCCTTTCACTCTTACTGGTACTCTTCTGTCACAAATCACTCCTGACACTCTTTTCCACCCACTCCATCCTGTCTGTACTCCCTTCTTCACCTCACTTCCACACTCACCACTACTCTGAACTGTTGATCCCAAGTACTTAAACTCATCCACCTTCGCCACCTCTACTCCCTGAATCCTCACCATTCCTCTATCCTCCCTCTCATTCACACACATATATTCTGTCTTAGTCCTGCTGACCTTCATTCCTCTTCTCTCTAGAGCATATCTCCACCTCTCTAGGGTCTCCTCCACCTGTTCCCTACTCTCATTACAGATCACAATGTCATCTGCAAACATCATAGTCCATGGGGACTCCTGTCTGATCTCGTCTGTCAACCTGTCCATCATCATTGCAAATAAGAAAGGGCTCAGAGCTGATCCTTGATGTAATCCCACCTCCACCTTAAACACATCCGTCACTCCACCACAGACCTCACCGCTGTCACACTACCCTCGTACATATCCTGTACCACTCTTACATACTTTTCTGACACTCCCGACTTCCTCATACAATACCACAACTCCTCTCTAGGCACCCTGTCATATGCTTTCTCTAAATCCACAAAGACACAATGCAACTCCTTCTGACCTTCTCTGTACTTCTCCATCAACACTCGCAGAGCAAACATCGCATCTGTAGTGCTCTTTCTTGGCATGAAACCATACTGCTGATCACTAATCATCACCTCCTTTCTTAACCTAGCTTCCACTACTCTTTCCCATAATTTCATGCTGTGACTGATCAGTTTAATCCCTCTGTAGATACTACAGCTCTGCACATCACCCTTATTCTTAAAAATCGGTACCAAAACACTTTTTTTCCATTCCTCAGGCATTCTCTCACTTTCCACGATTTCATTAAACCATCTAGTTAAAAACTCCACTGCCATTTCACCTAAACACCCCCATGCTTCCACAGGTATGTCATTTGGACCAACAGCCTTTACCTTCTTCATCCTCTTCATAGCTATCCTTACTTCCTCCTTGTTAATCCACTGCACTTCATGATTCACTATCTGCACATCATCCAACCTTCTCTCTGAGGTACATTTATTACATAAGATTTCTTTTCTTCCTTGTGCATTATTGTAAAAGATTTTGCTATTATTATCAGCCTTACATTTTCTAATCTCTAACCTGAGTTATTTCATTGTTTTGAAACATTTGTCTTTATTCATGTTAAAGTGTGTTAAATAGAATAGAATGCAAAGGCTTCTTATTACAAAGTTTGTTCCACCACAGTGGTTTAAGAGAATGTTTGTGTCCATTACTCATCACAACTTTGGGAACATAGTAACCAGTAAGTTCAGGCTTCTTATAACAATAAATAAATAAATAAATTCCACATACTTACTGGTGTTGTTTTCATTAATTTGAAAATGTCTTTTGAATCGGTTTTGTAGAATTTGCCACAAATGCCTGTAATTCTGACTTACAGCATGGTCTTTTCCAGTAATTCTTAGCAGTACACACACAGATGTAGATTACCGAAAATAGAGCTGATTCTATTCTTACTTTGTATCAACAAACTTACTGTAGAACTCCCCAGTCTTCAGATTATATTGTATGCTGGCAATAATTTCTACCTGAAATCAGGTAAAAGCCTTCTCCTCCTCTAACTAAACAGTCGAAAATTATCTTGCAAAACCGATACAGGATTTGAAGAAAATATATCACAGAAGCAAAAATATATTCAAAAGCAAGAGGATTTTATAAGGGTGAAGGAAATCAGTAGGACTGAGATTTATTATATAGCTGTAGCTACAAAACTTAAGAAATAGGAGAATTTCATCAGAGTGCATTCAGAATGAGCCACAAAGCATTATAGACGATGATTAAGTTTATCTCATATGGCATTACCCATTACCAACAGTTCAAAAAATTGATGAGAGAAATCCCAGATATAGTAGTCCTTGAAAAGACAACAGAAGTAGCATTGATCATTGAAATTGTTACACCCAGTGACTACACTGCGTTATGTACAGAGAGACACAAAGTCATAAAATACCAGGATTTGCAGCAGAAATGAGGGCAGTATGGAAGAAGGATAATACCCAGACAGTCCCAATAGTAGTTGGAGCAATGGGTCTTATAAAAAAGAAATTTGCAGTCATACTTAGATATGTTACCGATACATGTAACTCTGTACGAATTGCAGTAGTCAATACTGGGCACATTGTGGTTGTTGAGAAGAGTACTTCTGGCTAAATTCAAAGACTGAAACAATACTAATTTCATGAGCTTTAACCATAGTTTGACTTAGGAATGGGGTCCATTCCCGTCATGGTATTAGAAACCCAAAAGACTTGGAGAAATTAAAAATGACATTCATCCAGTCATGGGACAATGTGATAAATACTTCTTTATTCACCACAGACAGCACAATCAGTATTAATGATGGTGATCTTTGATTGGTCTGACAATAGAAAGGTAGTGGTAAGGAGTTAACATCATCAGTCCGTGGCAAGTGAATTATCATACAGCTCTGTTTTGAATTCTGTATGTTCTTCTGTGTATGCTGGATTGATATAATCTCAGATTGAAGAAACTTCATAACATTCTGTGCAGGCAAAACCAGGACTGGCTCGGTGGTTACTGATAGCAGAATCAGTTGACAAAATTATATCAAAATGCCAAATGCTTGAGTATTCAGATAGTAAGTTCATAAGTTCATATGAAAATGTTAAGTAATGACTCTGCAGACCATTGGTAGCAAAATCAATAAGGGACAGATGTGTAAGTAATTTTACCATAACAGTAGAAGTCTGAATGATCATTGCTGCAGTAGCCTTAGCTATAATGGTTATATCCTGTCAAGGATAAAACAGCCAGACAGCTTCTAAAGCTATAGGACACCATACACACAAACTGTCAGGCAGATAGAGCAGCTGACTTAAAGACAAGTTTGGGAGCCAAGCACTTCAGAGCTTGCTCTGCCAACAGAAAGACCAATGCTAGGAAGAAAAAAAAATAAATATCCTCACCAAAATAAAAAGGTAAGTGACTACTGCTGCACTGATCATTCAAACATCTGCAGTTAAGGTAAGTTTAATTACACAGCGGTACTATGTTCATTATGTTGATCACTGCTTCAGTAGCCTTAGCTATATGGGTAGATTCCCCTAGCTTACTACATTTGGCAGGTGGAAGGAGAAGAGTTCAAGAGCCACTGAAGAATGGGCATTGCAAAACCTAATCTAGACCTAAAGAAAGAATCAAGCTTATAGCTCTTTGTAAAAGTATACACAGAAGATTAAGTTGCAGCTTCTAGAATCCAGCCCTTTTCAAATAGCTATATATGAAGCCAAGGCCCTGGTAGAGTGGGCCTTGATCCTGACTGGAATAGTTTTGTTGTGTTGAATATAACAAAAGGTAATAACCACAGATAACCATTTGAAAATGGTCTGTTTTGACAAAGGTTTCCCTTCTTAACTTCTCTAAAAAAAAAACTATTGATCAGAAGATCTGAAAGATTAAGTTCTAAGACAGTACCTGAGTTGTCTGTGGGCACTCTCCTTTCTCCCTCATTTTTGGATTCAGGAAAGAAAATGAGAGACGACAGTTTGGCTTAAAGTAAACTCAGATACAATTTTAGGCATAAAATAAGGTTATTTCTCAAAGATACCCTGCCATGTGAAAAATTAAATAACGCTGACTCACCATAAGAGCTTGCAACTCAGATGTTCTTGCAGATGTCAGAGTAATCAGTAAAATTGTTGTTTTCTATGTCAGGAACCTCAAATCATTCAGGTTAGCTGTTTCAAATGGAGCAAATGTTACATTTTCTAACATAAAAGTAAGACAATAAGAAAGACCCACAAATTTTCTTGGAGGCCTCATATGCAAAACCCCTTTCAAAAACATGTTGACATGAGAATGCATTGAAAGAAATGGATCCATTGGACAGACATGCTAAAGTGGCTGATAAATAAATCTTTAGACAGAGTCGTAGGAAAGCCATAGGATAGTAACTCACACAAATATTGTAAAACCAGAGAACAACTAGCCACGATTGGACACTGATTATGTTGTTGGCACCAACTACAATACCTTTTCCATTTGCTGTTATATGATTTACTAGTAGCAGGCCTTCTTGTCTACATTTTGTATTACTACATGTCCTCAATAAATAGGACCCTGAAAGGAATTAAGACTCTTATCATCCAGGCCATCAATTGAAGTTGATTGGTGCCAGGGTGTATCAAACACTCCTGTTCTTGTGTGAGTAGATGGAGTCTATGAGGAAGATTATGGTAATTGCTCCTAGCCATTTCTAAAAGAAAGGAGAGCCATGGCTGCCTGGGTCAGAAGGGTGTCACTACAATGATCTTTGGAGATTCCTTCTGCATCTTCAGTAGTATCCTGGATATTAGTGGAAAGGGTGAACAGCATAGAGGAACATTCCTGTCCAAGGAAAAGAAAAGAAAAAAGAAAAGAAAAGGCATTTGTCTTCCAGGCCTTCTTGCATGTAGTCCTGGAGAAGAATTGTGCCTGCTGATTGTTCAAAGAGGAGGCAAAGAGGTCTACTTGATGAAGTCCACATATGTGGATCAAATCTTGGAAGACCCCTTATCTAGTTTCCATTTGTGAGGGTCTACCCTCAGCTTGTTAGCCACACAATTTTGCTCTGGCAGGAATATAGAATGCCTGTAGAGTGAGATTTTGCTGTGAAACAATATCTCAAGCTAAAATAGTTAGTTTACAGAGGGGGAACGGTCTGAATTCCCTGCACTTGTTGATGTGCCACATGACTGTGGTACTGCCTGTAACAACTTGAAGAGGTTCTGGCGACAAAAGATGATTAAAAGAGTTGAGTGTCTTGATCAGGGAAAGCATCTCTTTTACACTTATATGTGTGTGTATGTCCTTGGTGTCCCACACACCTTTTACTTTTATCCCTCCTGAAACTGTTCCACAATCAAAGTCTGTGCTATCTGTGATGACTGACTGCTTTTGAACAGGGAGGGAGAAGGAGTGACCTAGATTTAGGGATATCTGTTGTATCCACCAACTGATTTCTCTTCTGGTAAATTACAGCTCTGGAGTTTTGGCAGAGATATCGTGAAAATCATAGAAGCCACGAAACCCAGAATCCTGAACTATTCCCTCACATTGACTGAAGTCTGAGTACAAACCCCTAAAAATTTACCTAAATGTAAATCTATATTTTTTCCTGTGGAAGACGTGCTCTTTGACCTGTGGTGTCTAGTTGACATCCAAAAAATACAATCCTGTGAGAATGAGTCATAAAAGACTTTTGAATGTTCTCTTGTTATCCCAGCTTGTGTAAGGGATCTCTCACCCAAGAGGGAGATTCCTGATACTTTGGAAAAGACTGTAAAGATAAGCAAGTCATCTAAATATGGAAAAATGTGGATACCATGTGGCCTGCAATGAGCTATAACTGGAGTTAGACACTTTGTGAATACTAACTGATAAAACCAACAAATCCGAGTCCAGGCAGAGGCACTAAGCTGTTAAGTTGTGCAAATATTTATTCTAGAAGGCTGACTTAAAAGCCATAAAATCAAAATCAAGTGCTTTCATCTCTGACAAATCAGAGACTTTATCAAGACACTTAAAATAAGTAAAGACAGCATTTAAATAGTGATAAAGTGATGGTACAATATCTCCTTGCTAAATTTGTTCTTTCTGTCTTACCTGTATGAATTTTTAAGTTACTAGTTATATCACTGAACCTACATGTGAACAGTGAGTGATATTTGTTGTGTGACCATGTATAATTTGTCTTCAGGAGACTCATTTGTCAAAAACCTAGCTCACTGCAACTTGTAATGCTGGGTACTCTGAAGTATATGTTTCCTGGTACCCCTCCAGCTGCAGCAGAGGGGTATTGCACTAATAAGAAAGGATGTGGCTTTTGATATAAGGTGCAGTCTAACTGAAGATTATGGAAGGTACATTTTACCCAAGGCTGTAATATATGAGAATAAGGTCACCCTGACTAATGTTTACTTACCCCCTGGCATGCCAACTAAGGAACTGGTTTCTCTTAAAAGGGAACATATGACATTGCAGGTGGGGTTATCTTTATGGAGTGCAGACTGGAATTTTGAGGCTGAACCCACTGAATTTTCAGCTGACCCCAGAAAGCATTATCAATTACCTGTAGGAAGGCTCCATGCATACATACATTCATATATTTCAGACATGGGGAATAATGCCCTTCTAGTCTGCCAATATACCAAACCAGTTATTTGTTTCAATAATAAGTGTCCTGGTTTTCTTAAAGATATCTAGGCTAGTGCTCCCTTTAATGTAATTTGGTAGTCATTTCCATGCATTAGGTAGTCTCTCAGAGAACCAATTAGTAAACTTCTCATTCCTATACAACCTTCTACATAGGTTGTCTGAGGATTATCTACTACTTTTTTTATAATCCCAAACATTCCCAGAGGCAGTTGTCTCTAAATGCCCTATATACCCAAATAAGGTCTCCTCTTAAATATCTATATGAGACACTGTACAAGTTAAGATATTTTAGTCTTTCATGCCAACTTACATGTTCACATCCATTGATGCCCTTGGTACATCTCTTCTGTACTCTGTCCAGTTTACTTATGCTTGTTTTCTTATAAGGTTTCCATATTGTTATTTCATATACAAGATTGGATCTAATGTAACTAACAAACAATGATTTCATAATTTCTGAGTTGCTAGACTTTATAAATGTTTTTATACCATATGGCTTCCACCATTAGGCAAACTGCATCACTTTTTTTCCTTTCATCTTCAAAACTTTCTCTCATTGGCTTTCTCTAACACCTTCACTCTAAATCCATCATTCCACTAAGTGTTTCCTTGCCAAAAAAGTGAGAGAAGTTACATTAATTTTCAATGACATGAGCAAATCCTCCTTGAAGGTCAAAATCCACAGAGAGAGGTAGGGCAGTGCTTTTGGGACAGATCAGGGAGTATCTCTCAAGGAGAGGCCAATTAGTTTCTTATTCATGGCCCACTCTTCTCCACATTCCATTATAGCTTTGTTAAAATATATGGGGGTAACATCTCCTACTAACTTTGCTAATGGAATACACTCACCATGTTATATCATATCTTCATGCTGAAATTTGTCTCAAGGAATATACAGTCTAGATCCTTGTCTTCAAACATCTTCACCCATGCCTTTCCGAACATCTGAATTTCATCCTCAATATAGTTATCCACCAGTGTAGCTGCACAGTGGTGTTGCATAGTAAAAATCAGACAGTGACCTTCTTCAAGGGTCTGGACACTGGGTGGGCAGATGTGTACCTTTTTACTTTCTGCCAACAATCAGATATTTTGGAAGCTCCAGGCTGTCAAAGCAGTAGGGGTACTTCTCCATTTGTGCTGCCAGCTGCTTGTGTTTATTGACTGCTTTCTGCCATTGCCATTCATCTTCTTTTGAATACCCCTCCTTTTTGACCAAGCTTGAAACAAGTACATCATCCAGTGTGTAGTCGTCTCTTTCTGTCTTCTCTATTAACTTAGACGCTATTTAAGTAAACAGTGCATTCTGGTCCTATGTTGTTACCATTTTCTTCCCCTTCATTATATATTTGAGTCCGATATTGTCATCATCTTGGAAATACCTGAATTGTTCCTTGCCCTCATGAGTTTCAATCAGCTGTTTCTTTCTTCATTCTATTTTTGGCTCTAGTGGTTCCACTGCTGAGTTCACTGGCCAAGCTCTTACTCTGTCTTGCTCTGACAACTACATCCTCATGTTGTTCCTCCATGTTTACTTCCTTACTGATCATACTCCTTGCAGAGACTGCAGAAGTAGCCTCAGTCTGACACTTACTCCTTAGCTCTTTTAGTTGTCTGAACCTTCTGCTGCTCGCCATCATTGTCATCGTGAGGTCTTCTATAGCAGCTGCTTAGAGACCTTGAGGATGTTTTATGTTGTATGATTTAAATGCTGCTCCTGGTTGAAGAATCTTCGTCATGAGATGGCTTTAAAAGCTTTGATTTGAAAGCACTATGAGGTGAACATTTCTCCTGTCACCTGACATAGTATTCAACTTCTTCACTTACTCTGCTGTGGCCATTTTTCTTTCTGGATTATTTAATTTCATTTTTACATTCTTTATTCTTCCTTGTCATTTTATTTGTCCATTTATTTTCATGCAAATTATTTCTCTGCCTTTCCACAGCATGCTGCACAATTCAGTGCCTTTCTATGCTGTATTCACGTTCACACTGTTGATCAAGGTTTTGTAGTAACTTCTGATTCTTTCTTTCCTGATCTGTTATCCAACATCTTTTTTTTTTTTCTCATATTGACTTATTTACTTCCTTTAAGGGTTTCAGACTCACAGTTTTTTGGCATCTGCCATCTCTGTTTCCTAGAATCAGTTTTTCTTGGTTTCTACAAACCTGAGACTTTCTGAGCTTCTTCCATTCTTCTGCAAAATACTTCCATGGACCCATGTCTTTCTGCTACAACATCTTCCACATTATGATTCTCTCTTTCAGCTTGCTGTTTTATTCATTAATATGATTTTCTCAATGAGATAAAATCATCATCTTCCACAGCTGTAGTTTTTTAACTAATGGCACAGAAATTTCTTCTGGAGGTAAGCCCATGCCACCATTTTTCAAGTAAGGCTTCAGTTCCCTCTTCTCAATTTCAGCCTGTTCACATGCTTTTTCCTCTTCCCACTCAAGTAACTTTTCTGTGTTTCAGCTTTAAGTCCTGCAAATGACATGAAGTCTAAAGTCATCCACTCCTGTCTCTCTTTGTTGAGAGCTAATGTTCTTGGCTGAGTCAGACAATCCCATCTTAACCTGACAAAGTTTGTCTGTGCTTGCTGATTCATGCTTGATCTCTACTTCAACCCACACCTCTTCAAAATCTCAAAATCCAGAGAAGTATCAATGGAAACCTCTTTTTGTTAGTCTTTTTTTCTTCCTTGCTTTTCTTTTCTTTTCTTTCTTTGCTTTTTTTTTACTTTTTGTCTTTCTTCTTCTTTTGTTTTGCCGCATGCTCCTTAGCTAAGTCTTCCAGTGGTTCATTTACATCTGGTAACATTCATGTGTCTTCTCTTCATAAATGCTTGAGGTGTATTGATTTGTCCATGCTTTTTTCATATTTTTCCTTTGCTTTCTGTTGAATTTGTCTCCTCGCTTTCTATTTAAATTATTTTCTGTCTTCTATGTTTTTTTTCACTTTCAAAGCTACTTCTATAAGCCACCTTCCTTAAGAAGCAGCTCCATTTTTTTTTCGCATGGTGGACATACATACTATACTGAGTCTTTCTGCTCTTTTTATCCTCCTTATTCACATAGTTCTAAGACTTTTCTAGAAGAGAAAGGAGGTATATTTCTTGGGAATCCAAACATCTTCTATCTTTCTTTTTAGTTGCCACTATACAGGTTTCTGCCCATGCACCAGTTATGGTAATGCTCTGCCTGCCTCAGATTTCCCCCATATCATTTTGGAGGTTTAATACTATGCTATGTATTCAGAATGAGGTATCCCTAACATTGAATAAATTGTTTAATGAAGCTTTGATATCTCATGTGGGAAATGGAGGGGACAGAGGTCAGTATTGGATTGGGTTAAGGAACATTTGACAGGTTACTTGTAAGTACATACAGATAGACATAAAGCAAACAAGGTTTGGACAATTGGTAGCCTTGTTATTAGAAGTACAAAAAACTATGACAAGGGGAGATAAAGGTTTAGAACTGTGATTACAAGACCATAAGTAGCAAGTATGTTCTCTCCTCCTATATAAGGGTACAATAAAGTACTTAAAGTTATAAAACTTTGATATGTCACCTTCTAATTTTAAATACTTAGTCCTAAGGCTATGGTGACAGGACATTTAGAGGAATGTTAAGCAAATGAAGGACCTATTACAGTCAGAATATACACTTCTCCTAAAGATATTATTTGTATTTTAACAGAACATTACAGCCGCGGTTGTGCAGCGGTAGCATTGTCACCTCACAGCAAGAGGTTCTCCCGTTCGATTCTTGGCTGGAGTGCCTTCTCTGTGAAGTCTGCATGTCCTCCCCATGCTTGAGTGACATTCAAAAGACATGCATAAATGGGCTTGCCTTCGTTGAAGGTTGGGCATCGAGCTGGCACCTTGGCACCGTAAAAATCTACTGCCAATCATTAGTGGACCGGAGTTCCGCTGTGGCGACCCCTAACCGGGAAAAGCCAAAAGAAAAACAACATTACAGTTACCCGTATGCTAAGGAAGCCCAGATTCAGGATGTGTCTACAATGATAAAGAATTGTCTTCTCTTACTTTCCCTCCTCTTCTCCAAGAAAGTCTGAGACAGTCCATAATGCCACAGATGTTATCACTGCAGGTAAAACTGACCCTTGGCAAATCTCTTTGTACCAATGGTTTAACTTTAGGCCCTTACAAATGGGAATGGTCAAGAATTTTTAGTAATTTTTTTCACACATTTTTAATGGCATTTTGAAAGAAAACCTCCTACCCCTTCAATATGGAAAGAGGTAGTCATATCACTTATCTTGAAACCAGGAAAAGACCCTTCTCTTCTCTCTTCCTATATACCAATTTCAGTTCTGAATCAAGAGTATAAATTATTAATGTTGATTATATCCGACAGACTTGCTAATATATTGCCATATTTGATTTACCCTGATCGATCATGCTTTGTTCATAGCAGAATTAAATCTGATTCACTTAACACACTTTAACTCATTGACAATGCTCCTAAATTCAATAAGAAAATGTTATTGGCTAGTTTCAGCACAGAAAAGGCATTTGACTGGGTTTGTTGGGGATATCACTGGGAACTAGTATGACACTGAGGATTTTCCCAGAAGTAGGTAGCCCCTCTATAAGCCATGGACAGCAGCATCACAGCTAAATAGTAGACTGATAAGTTTTTTACAGACCTTATACTTATTCAGCATGACACTAGACAGGTGTACCTTCTATCTTTCCTGTTGTTTGCTCTTTAGTTAGAGCCACTGGCTATTAAAATAAGAAGGTCTCACATTGTTGGTTATCATTTAGGGACAAAGGAATCTAAGCTTTCTCTTTATGCAGGTGATCTTCTGATTTACTTTGTTAAACCAGAAGAATATTTTTGCATCCTAATTCAACAAATATATCAATTTGCGCTCATCCTAAGTTATAACTGAAAAGAGTAAAGCAGTAGGGATAAATTACACCACCTGCAAATAGTAAGCTGGATGTAGAAGAGTTCCAGGTCATTACCTTGTCTAATTAGTCTAGAGGCATAATGTTTTTAAGAATGCAGAGACACTAGTCCCTTTAGTGCCTTCATCTAATGCAGTGATCCTGAACATATGGTAGGCACTAAAAGCCTGCATCGATGGAGTGTTTCACTGGTTGTGAACCAGGTCTCTGTGGGCAACTAATGTTGATCAGCAATACCTTAATGTTATCCAGGTTCTGTTTTGTTATGTTTAGAAGACCGACACTGCCTAAAAAAAGCAGAGGTACAGGCCACATTGGGATATGAAACTATCATGCCAACATGGCTCATTAATCTCTTAATGTAGATTTAGTTCCTTTAAGTGAGTATTTGAGGGGTCATTTGTTCTACAAAGGGAGGTCCAGGTCTTTCATGCCTCGTAGAAGTCTTTAAGAGACTGGGTACATGTAGAGGGCTGTCTGTTTGCCCCCATAACTGAGGGTTTTAAGGCCACTTATCTTTTTAGTTAGGAATCTTAAGGTCTCTCAAGATGAGTGAAATGCTTTGACATGTACATGCCTAAAGGGCATTATATTCAATAACAGGTCTGATGGGGGGGGGGGGGGTGAGTAAAGGTGCAAAGGTAAATTAAGACTTCTTTCAATTTTTAGGACATGTCTCTGGATATTAGCTGGACCAGATAAAAGGATTTATAAACTTCTCTGTAGAAATAATGATCAAAAGATAATAAGTTATCAACAAGAGTGCATAAGTCTCTTATGACAGTGCTGATCAGAGGGATGCACCATATATATCTGAGGATGAAGAAATGTAGAAATGTTTTGCTTACTAAGTTTAGCTATACTATACTATTTTATACTTACTTTGAGACTGTTGTCCTTGTACCGGTACTAATATAGAGTAATGACATCTTGGAGCATATCGAGAACATTAACTTGAAGATCTGAGGCCCAAAAATTGTCGGGCTTTTGCCTTTAACTAGATGGAATCTATCCAACAACCAGGCACTGGCCAAGCACAGATAAATTGTGTGTGTGTGTGTGTGTGTGTGTGTGTGTGTGTGTGTGTGTGTGTGTGTGTGTGTGTGTGTGTATGTGTGTGTGTGTGTGTGCGTGTGTGTGGTGTATGTGTAATGCAGTACTTTAACAACCTTTTTGAAGAAATTAATAAGGTTAAGGAGGCAGCAACTGCCTTTGACAAAAACAAATTGATATAGGTCCAAGGCATGCACGCTTTTAATACCTAGATTATTGAGTTTTTAGATAATTTGTTCCATAGCTTTACCTATAAGGCTAGAAAGACAAATAATTATATAACTACCATTGCCAATGGCTGGACCATCCTTGTGTAAAGACATTACAGTGGTTGTTTTCCAGACTTTGAGAACATAACCTGTGAAGAGACATGTGTTAAAGAGGCTAAATAGGCCTTATTTGGTACTGATAATCAGGTAAAGAGTGTGATATATGAACACATCAGATATTAACAGGGCTGAGATGGCTTGTTTCATAGTAATTATAGGGGTGCCTGGGACTACAGAACCTTTTTTCTGATGTAATATAATGTTCAGGAGGCGAGTTTTGTATATATATATATATATATATATATATATATATATATATATATATATATATATATATATATACACACGTACCATGGAGACATCAAGTGCTTTGGCCATTACTAATACTTCAGGTCATCCATGGAGAAGCAATTTAGACAGTTGCTCAGCTCTTACTAAGATGACAAAATCATGGATCCCCCTTGGAAATGCCAGATACTTAGCCAGTTGTTAAAGCCAATTAACTTTCTTTATATCTAGGAATTGCTAGCCAAGTGAATGACCAGTGTGCCTGATGATGAAGTCACTGATTACTAGAACGTTTTTACTTGATGGTGCAGGCTTAGTGGCACTGGATGGTTTGTTGTCTGCTGCTTGGTTACTAAGTATGTTATTTTACTGGATAGTTGTTGAGTTTCTTCAGTCTTGATTCTTTGAGACTTGAGATTAATATTTTACAAGCTTAGTTTTTGTGGGTTTAGTGCCATCTTATGGAGTTAGGGGTGAGTTTATGTGTTGCTTACTTATCGTCTATGTTTGTGAGACGATGGTTTCCAGTACAACTCTCACAACACATGTCATGTGTGTCCATTTATAGATGGTAGCCAGTGAGCATTAAGCAACTCCTTTACTGTCTATGAATACAAAGTGCAACAATAGTAGTAACACAAGGGACAGAAATAGACCAGGCTTCTATTATGGGGTAAAATTACCAAGGGAAAGAATGACATGCTGAACAAATTTATTCAGTAGGTATGTGACAAAGGGGGATACTGCCAGCACAGCTATCTGGAATTTTGTAAATAATTATATGTCATTTGTGAATATCAACATGACATAATTTATGTAAGATGATTGCATTAAAATGTATTAGAACTGTATGTCATGGATATGTCAAACTACTTGCAGAGAAGTTTGTGTTGAAAACGTTTTTAAAAAGTGTTGTTTGAAATGTAACCACAATGTACCCTATTAGAATAAAACAGAAATGTGCATGCACTATTGTAACTGTTTCAATGTATATATTTTAAGGGTCTACTTTAGAATGCCGAAAACTCAAAATGTTGATCGCTCACATGAGTGAATAATCAGGAAGTCAATGTTGTTTTTTTGGGATCGCAGTACAGTGAAGATTGGAATATTTGCCCTTTCCTCACAGTAGTGTGATCTCGGAGTAGGTATATATATATTTAGCAGGGGGGCATGGGGGGCACAGCCTCCCACAATAGCGATTTCAAGTTCCTGATTATTTGCTTATGTGAGCGTTTGATATTTTGATTTTTCGTTGTTCAGACATAGAACTTATTTTAACAGTGGAAACTGGAATACAGGAGGTTAACTTCAGAAAAATAGCTGAAATTAAATTACTTTATAGCACACAATAAAAGATTGTATCTTTCAGTTTTCATTGAGCTAGAGACACAGAGTCTGTGCTGAAAAGCTTCCTGTATTGTCTTCTGAGTGAACTAATCTCTGAAAGCAAGAAGGAAAGCAATTGTTTTATGACTTCCAGCATCTGCCAAAGATCTGAGGTCTTTGTATTTTCACAGGTAGATGCTAAATACTGCCAGCATCATCAATTGTTGTTTCAGCTGGGAACTAGGAGTCAGATGACAAGAAATGATGTCATTCTGTAAGTTTTCCTAGAAGTAATATTTGAGATATTAATTGAGAAGACTCTTAGTGAGAGACAGGGCATTCTGTATTCTGTCTTGGACCTGACAAGAACTATTCACCACATCTGCCTTGCTCTAATTAAGTAAGTTAACTAGAGTATAGTAATTTTCTTTGATTTAGTCAGGGGTATAGTGAAGCTTAGTTTAGATATTTTTTTATTTATTTGAGACTGTCCTGCAATGTTTTTTTAAATATTTCCTGTGATTTGAACTCAGATGCTACTGACTGTGAATATATACTGATTATTTTCTTGTTCTTTTATTATTTATTATTAAACATATTTAAACCTTTCATTGTGGTGATCTGTCTAGAGATATTTAAGTTTTGAGAGTACTTGCATATTTATTTGTTGACACTGTGTGGGCCATTTCAAATACCTTTTCTCTTGGTCAACTACTATTTGTATTAATATTAATATTACACAGTAAGATTGGACACCCTTTTTAAGGGGTTTAAAGTAGTTGATGAGGAGTTGGCTGGTGGCAGTTTTAACTACGTTATAGTCTGGACAAAAGGGGGCATAGCTAGTAAACCTGTGCCAGCCTTTCCCAGGTGTCTGTGTGTGTCTGTGTGTTTGTGTGTGTGTGTGTGTGTGTGTGTGTGTGTGTGTGTGTGTGTGTGTGTGTGTGTGTGTGTGTGTGTGTGTGTGTGTGTGTGTGTGTGTCTGTGTGTGTGTGTATGTGTGTGTAACAGAAAGGGTGCTGGAGGTCTTGGCTTGGCCAATACACTGAAATCTCAATGCTATAGCTGTGTCAGTGGGGACTCTTACGGGAGATCTGGAGAATGAGGGAGAAACCAGCCCCAGGCTGACTGTGGTCTCTGTGTGCTCTTAAGAGAAATTGCACTTGATGCAGAGAGCTGCATCTGGAAATACTGTGCATGTACCTGTTATCCTCCCAGTGTACATCCCCCACTGTTGCCAGTGGTGAGGATTGAGGCTGTGATTACTGGTCCAGTGCTGGATTGCAGTGGTGGGGATATCCACATACTGGGATTTAGTGGTGTGGATATTGAACTCTTGTAGCCTGTAAACAGTGATTATTAAAGAAGCCGTTTGTATTCTCAAGCAGCCACACAGTAGACATTCAGAGGTTTATATCACAATAGTTTTATTTATTTTTTTGTTAGCTTCGTTAGTCAGGGAGAGCAGGCAAGGATGTCAGCAGAGGATTATGCTAAACTGACAAGGAGCCAGTTGGCTGAGATATGCCAAGCCAAAGGACTTGTCATGCCAACCTGACTAAAGTAGAAATGGTTGCAGCCTAGTCACAACTGCATCACAGACCAGCAAACAGGAGGACAACCAAACTGGCCTTGGGGATGTACAACTCTCAGAAAATAGACAGTTCAAATTTGCCTCAGAGGACTTAAAAATCTGTCTGGAGTTAAAGAGACTTGAGCTGGAGGCCAAATGTTTTGAATTTGAATCAGCAGAGAGACTGCAACAGGAGAAACAAATGGAATTAGAAGCAGCAGAAAGACTGAGACATCTGGAAGCTGAGAGGAAAATGAGAGGCAGAGGCAATATGAAAAGGGGAAGATGCTGACTCTTTGCCAGGGTCATGCAGGTAATGGGAAAGAAATAGCCAAACTCCAGGAGTAATAAAGGTCAGTAAATTTCTTCCACAATTTACAGAGGGTGATCATTTCGATAGCTGTATTCATATGTTTGAAAGGATTTGTAAACAGTACAATGTTGATCAAGGGCATTGGGTACAGTTCCTGACCCCCCTTACTCCATGGTAAAGCTGTCTGATACTGATTGCTTAAATTATAATACAGCTAAAAATAAATTGTTTGAGTGTTTTAAGTTAACACCTGAAGCTTACAGAAAAAAGATTACCAAGCTACAACAAGACGCTATATCCTATCTTAGTAGATGGAAAAGAGGCCACTGCTAAGAGAGACGTAACCTCTGACCTCACCATTGTGAAGCCTGCAATAGTTAAAGAGGAGCATTATCTGCTTGGGCAGTCTACTCCAGTCAGAGATTTAGGAGGGACCCCAGTCCAAATACCTGTGGCTAGCTTCACCTTGACTGGGAGGGTGAAAAAGGAAGCAAGCAAGAAAGTAGATGTGTTCGAGGATATCCCTGCAATTGTCCTCATAGGGAATGATTTTGACAATACAGTACCTTGTGTTCATGCAGTTATACACAGTCAGGCTTGGAGACAAGCATGTGAGTCTGCCAGCCTGGGGGGGCCTAGACAGACTGCACACTTAAAGCCAGGACTGGCAAGGTGGTTACTTCAGAGATGGAGATACCCTGTAGCAGTGAGACTGAAGATGAGCCACAACTTCTTGTGGGTACTGATGTTCCCTTGGACAGAGTGACTGCAAGGGCACAGGTGAGTAGTAGTACCCAGGCTGACAGTGAGGCACCACTGTCAGAGGATACCAGACTTCCTATGGAAGGGGAGCTGTGAAGGGTTACAAAGAGAGAGTTAAGACAGGCACAGCTTTAGACCCTACAATACAAGGCTTGAGGGAGGTAGCCAGGGAGATGACTGATTCTCAAGGAAAGGGGAAATCTGTATACTGAGAAAATGATTACTGTATAGAGAATGGACCCCTGAGGGAGGGATAGAGGGTGACATAATACAGCACTTGGTAATGCTCAGAACCTACCATCTGGCACTTCTAGCCATAGCCCATAACATTCCCTGTGCAGGTCATATGGGCATAAAGTGTACCAAGAGAAGTATTATGCAGAACTTTTAGTGGCCTGGGATTTCCAGGGATGTAACACAGTACTGCAGGCCTGTGAGCAGTGCCAAAAGGTAGGTAAGGCATGAGACAAGGTTAAAGCTCCTTTGGTGCCTTTGCCTGTGATTGAGGAGCCATTTCAGTGGGTAGCTATGGATATTGTGGGGCATCTGAGTACCTCAAGTTCCACAGGGAAGACGTACATCCTAGTGGTAGTAGATTATGCTACCAGATACCCTGATGCAGTGGCTCTCTCTTTCATTGAGGCAGAAAAGTTGGAAAAATTTTTGTTAGAAATTTTCAACAGGGTAGGTATCCCAAAAGAAATACTGACTGACAGACACACCAATTTCATAGGTTCATAGGTGTGTACTAGGCAAATGGCCCTGGAGCCTTTACAAACCTAGCCCAGGAGATTACCCTGGCATCATGCCACCTGACCGTAGTTCCCAGTGCCTCTGTCGAGTAGAGCCACTGGAGTGATCCCGGGGATGAATTTTCTATTTCCCATCCGCTCATCGAGATTTCTCTTGAAGAGGGTCAGTGAGGTGCTCTGTTTGACATGTATGGGATGTCTATTCCATAGCATGGGCAGTCTCTGGGTTATGAACCTGGCCCTCCAGCATGTTCTGTTGATTGTGGTAATGAGGTAGAGGCCTCTGGAACATGCGGTGTGGAGGAATTGGGATTTCTTTATATGTAGCATTTCTAACAGAGCTGAGCCAGACATGGCTTTGTAAGTCAAGTAGAGATCGCCTTTAAATAGGCAATATGAGACAGAGAATAGTTGGAGTTTTTTTGCGTCTCTCCATATAAGACAAGTGGTTAAGGCCCAGGATCCTCTTTGTGAGGTACTTTTGTGGCCTCTCCAGTTGTTGCAGGTGTCTGGTGAGGTACATACCAAATGGCGCATTGTATTCGATGACTGGCCTAATGAGGGAAGAGTAGAGGGAGACAATGACCTCTTTCTTCCTGGATTCAAAACCCTTAGTAATGAGATGTGCCACATATAAGGACTTTCTGACCACAGTGGCAATGTGGTAGTCAAAAGAGAGGTTACTGTCAACCTATGTTCCCAGATCTCTTATGATGCCTTCTATGTTCAGTGGACTACCATCGATGTGGTAATTCATGGGAACTGGGTTTTTCCCAAAGGTGATGACGACACATGTTTTGGCACTGAGCTTAAGGCCATGGTTCTGACAGCTGTCGTTGGTCTCAGTGAGGCCTTTCTGTAGGATGTCACCATCACTTGGGGAGTTAATAATAGCTCTCAACTTGCAATCATCTGCACACTTTGTCAGCCAGAGCCCCTTCATGTTGGCCTGAACTTCAGAGAAGTAGATACTAAACATGAGAGGAACCAGGACCAAACCATGTGGGACTCTACTCATGACTGGTCAGCAGTCTGACTTGGAGTCAGCTACTTTCTCTCTCTGAGTTCTATCTGTGACCCAGTTTGCTACCCACCTAGTGATATAGGGGTTGATGCCTAGCTTAGTTAGTTTTTCTATGATTCCTGAGTGGGGAATGGAATCAAAGACCTTGGCCAGATCAAGCTAGGTTGTATAAACTACCCTGCCTTCATCCACAGCTCTGATAACTGACTCAAAGAAGTCAACCAGGTTGAGCAGGCATGATCTACCCTTCACAAAACCAAACTGTGTGGGATCCAGAGTTTGGAGATTCCCTATATCCTTGTTTATTAGGTCCATGATGATGCATTCCATAGCTTTGCATATCAGACTCATCAGGCTAATGGGGCGATAGTTCCCAGGGTCTGTAATCGCTCCTCCTTTGTGCAGAGGGAGGACTGTAGCAGTGCACCATTTGATATGGACAAAGCCTGAGGTGAGGCTGTGATTGTGCAGGGCACACAGATGAGGTGCCAGTTCACTCTTTAGTTCATGTAGAACACAGCCAGGGATTTTGTCAGGTCCCATTCAAGCTGTATTCTAGGCCTTGCACAGTGTTGTTTTAACTTGTGCAACAGTAATACTGGGTGCCTGGCAACAACTGGTATTGTGATTGGTCCTTTGGGGGGGTAAAGTTGGCACTGAATCTGTCAGCCAGTATATTGGCAATATCTGTTGGCTCGGTATAGGAGGTACCATTGTGCAGTAGCTCCGAGTAAATCTGGGTATTGCCGTGGAGATTCTTTACATAACTATAGAAGGCCTTGTGTTTGTCTCTACTATCTGCTGCAATTCTGTTTTCATAAAAAGCTTTAGAGGATTTGATGAGGGATCTCAACTTTTGTTGAGGCTGGTAAGGGTGCTTTTCCAGTCTTGGGACTTCACATAATTCCACATCAGTTTCCTTCTGTTGTAAAGTTTGTTTATGGCAGAGGACCACCAGATTGGCTTCCTTTTTTTGTAGGAGAGTATCTTGGTTCTATTGGGTATGCCGAGATCCATGCATTTGTGTACGTGTTCATACAGAGCATCGGGGTATGATTCAGCAGTCATGCAACTATTGTCCATTTGCATGTGTGCTGTCAAGTTAGCCACCTCTGTTTTTAAGAGCCTAAAGTTAGCTTTGGAGAAGTTTTTCATGGTGGTTACCATTGTGTGGGGGGGGGGGGGTGGATTTCCAAGGTGATTAGTTTGTTGTCAGATATAACCAGGGAGAAGTTGACTATTAGTGTAGAGCAATGGTTGCCCATGTTAGTATTGACCAGGTCAAGGATGTTGCTACCTCTAGTGGGGTAAAAACAAGCTGGTCCAGGTCATTGGAATTAATGAATTCCAGGAAACTTTGGGCAAGTGTATTGGTACATGAGTAGTTTTCCCAGTTAATGGAGAAGTAGTTGAAGTCACCCAGTATGAGAGTGTTAGGTTGGACCCTAATATTCTCCAGGGTGCTTAGGAATGTGGAGTGTGAGTCTTGGGACATGGTTGGAGACTTGTAGCAGGCTACGAATTGAATCACTGTCTTATCCAATCTTAGCTGCACCTGAAGTATCTCTGATGCATTATGTTGGGCTACCAATGTGGAGGTGTATGTATCCTTTATGAATATGGGAACACCACCAAGTTCTGGGGCTGAAGGGTGTGGAATGAGTTATAGCCTGGTAGTGCAGTGGTGCTTTCTGCTGCTTTGAACCAGGTCTCTGTTACAGCACAAATGTCAATGTTCTCTATTTTAAGGAGTGTTTTGAGTGAGTGCATTTTGAGACCTGCTGGTTTGTCTGTGGAAGCACTGTGTGGTGAAGCACCTAAAACCACTCCCTACCACCCCCAGACTAATGGTCTGATGTAGAGGTTAAAATCTACACTAAAGTCAATGCTATGGGCATTTGCAGACCAGTTTAACAGATAGTGGGACAAATATTTGCCCATCTGTTGTTTACTTACAGAAAAGTGCCCCAGGAATCCACAGATTTTTTACCCATTGAGTTGCTGTATGGGCATAGGGTGAGGAGACCTCTAGATTTGATTTGAGATGAGTGAGAGAGTGAGTGTGAATCCCACTAGGAGGCCGCTGTGACATATGTCCTAAACCTCAGGACAAGGCTCAGAGAACTCATGGGCTTGGCCCAGGAGAACCTGGCAGAAGTTCAGCAGCAGAAAAAGGTCTGGCATGACAAGAATGCTCTAGCTAGAGAGTATGCTGTGTGGCAGCAGGTCATGGTTCTCATTCCTGTCAGACACAATAAGCTGTAGGCAGCTTGAGAGGGGACCCTTCAAAGTGGTAAGGAAGGTCAGTGATGTTAGCTACATGGTAGAACTGCTAGGCAGGGGACAGGGACACAGACTGTATCCTCTTAATATGACGAAACATTACCATGATAGAGAGGCCCTCGTGCTGAGTATTTGCAGTGGATGGCAGGAGGAGTCTGAGAGGGATCTGGTGACTGATCTCTTCAGTGAAACTCAGACTGACACCTCAGTAGAAGCAGTATCTATGTCCCAGCAGCTATCCCCTACCTACTTTTGAGAAATATGAGCAGTGTTAAAGGAGTTTGGGGGCATGTTCGCTGGGAAACCAGGGTGTACCCACCTGGTGCAGCACTATTTGGATACAGGACCCCAAAGGCCTATCAAGCAGGCCCCTTATAGAGTGCCTGAGAGAGTCAAACACATTCTAAGGGAGGAGATAAAGGAAATGTTAGAACAGGGGTTAATTCAGGAGTCCAGCAGTCTCTGGGCCTCCTCAGTGCTGCTTGTACTGAAGAAGGATAGCAGCACCAGGTTCTTTGTGGACTACAGGAAATTAAATAGTCACGCAGAGTCAGATGCTTACCCCATGCCTAAGACAGATGAATCCCTAGAGCAGCTGGGTGGGGCTTAGTATCTTATCATGAATGATCTTACCAAGGGTTACTGGCAGGTGCCCTTCACTCCCAATTCTAGAGAGAGGTCAGCCTATGTGACTCCTTTTGGCTTGTATGAGTTCACATAGGTGCCTGTTGGGATGAAAAAAATGCCCCAGTGACTTTCCAGAAGCTGGTAGATCTTATCCTAGCAGGAGCAGGAGATTTTGCCCTTGCTTACCTGGATGATATTGTCATCTACAGCCATTCCTGGCAAGAGCACCTACAGCATGTTAGGGAGGTGTTGAGCAGACTACAGAGGGCAGGGTTAACCATTAAGCACAGTAAGTGTCAGGTGGGTATGGCAGAGGTCTCCTACCTGGGACATAGAGTGGGTTGTGGTAAGATCATGCTAGAACCTGCCAAAATGGAAGCCATTCAGGCATGGCCTGCCCCTGCTGTTACCAAAAAGCAGGTGAGGACAGTCTTAGGACCAGCAGAGTATTACAGAAAGCCTGTCCTCAATTATAGTGCCATACCTGCTCCCCTCAAAGACCTGACAAGGAAAAACAGGCCAGATAACTTAATGTGGACCTCAGTATGTGAGCAGGCATTCCGGAACCTTAAAGGAGCTTTGGGAGGACCCCCTATGTTAGCCAGTCCAGATTACAGCAAATATTTTGTTGTGCAGGTGGATGCTTCAAACCATGGAGTGGGGGCTGTACTCAGCCAGATCCCCTCAGAGGGAAAAGAGTGCCCAGTGGTATGTCTCAGTCGAAGGCTCCACCCCAGGGAAGAATGCTATGCAGCTGTAAAAAAGGAATGTTTAGCCATAGTGTGGGCATTTCAGAAACTTTAGCCTTATTTGTATGGAAGGAAATTCACTGTAGTTACAGACCACAGTCCCTTAACATGGCTGCATCATGCCAGCCAGCAAAATGATAAGCTACTAAGGTAGAGCCTATGGTTGCAGGCATATGATATGATAGTGCAGCACCACAGAGGGGTTAGCAATGGCAACACAGATGGTCTGTCTAGACAGGGTATGGGGTAATGTATTCCCAGATAGACTCATCCCTCTCAAGCAATGTTTCTCAAGGGTCACTTGAAAAACTAGCTTCAATCTTCACGGGGGGGGGAGCTATGACAAATGGGGATAATGCCAGCACAGCTATCTGGAATTTTGTAAATAATTATATGTCATTTATGAATATTAACATGATTTATATAAGATGCTTGCGTAACAAATGTATTAGAACTGTATGTCATTTGTATATGAAACTGCTGGTACAGAAGTGTGTGTTAAAAAGGTTTTTGCAAAGTGCTGTTTGCAATGTAATCACAGTATGCCCTACTAGGATAGAACTGAAATGTACATGCACTATTGTAACTGTTTAAATGTATATATTTTAACGGTGGAAACTGGAATACAGCTGGTTAACTTCAGAAAAATTGTTGAAATTAAATTACTTTATCACTATGCAATAAAAGATGGCATCTTTCAGTTTTCAATGAGCTAGAGACACAGAATCTGTGCAGAGAAGCTTTCTGTATTGTTTTCAGAGTGAACTAATTATGCTCCTGAAACCATGAAAGAATGCAGTTGTTTTATGACTTCCAGCATTTGCCAAACATTCTCAGGTCTATGTATTTTCACAGGTACAGTAGATGCCAAATACTGCCAGCTTCATCAATGGTTGTTTCAGCTGAACTATGAGTCAGATGACAAGAAATAATGTCATTCTGCAAGTTATCCCAGCAGTAATATTTGAGATTTTAATTTGAGAATACTCTTAGTGAGACAGGGCAATCTGTATTCTGTCTTGGACTTGACAAGAACCATTCACCACATCTGCCTTGCTCTAATTAAGTAAGTTAACTAGGGTATAGTAATTCTCTTAGATTCAGTCAGGAATATAGTGAAGCTTAGTTTAGATATTTTTCTTTGTTTATTTGAGACTGTCCTGCAATGCTGTTTTAAATATTTCCTGTAATTATGAACTCTAATGTCACTGTGAATATATACTGAACATTTTCTTGTTCTTTTATTATTATTAAATATATTTAAACCTTTCATTGTGGCTGATCTGTCTAGAGATATATAGATTTGAGAGTATTTGCATATTTATTTGGTGACACTATGTGGACCACTCCTAATAGCCTTGCTCTTGGTCAGACTACCATTTGTATTAATATTAATATTACGCAGCAAGATTGGACACCCTTTGTTAAGGGCCTTAATGTAGCTGATAAGGAGCTGGCTGGTGGCAGTGATAACTACCTTATAGTCTGGGCAAAAGGGACATAGCTAGTAAACCTGTGCCAGCCTTTGCCAGGTGTGTGTGTGTGTGTGTGTGTGTGTGTGTGTGTGTGTGTGTGTGTGTGTGTGTGTGTGTGAAAATCAAACTTCAAAGTGTGTGTGTGTGTGTGTGTGTGTGTGTGTGTGTGTGTGTGTGTGTGTGTGTGTGTGTGTGTCAGCTACTTGGGCAGGGACATGAAGCACTGGTTGAATAGGGAAGGGACTGGATGTCTTTGCTTGGCCACTCAGCTGAGATCTCAACTCTATAGTTGTGTCAGTGTGAAGTCTTACTTGGGATCTGGAGAAAGAGGGAGAAACCAGCCCCAGACTGACTGTGGTCTTGGTGTGCTCTTAAGGGAAATTGCACTTGTTGCAGAGAGCTGCAACTGGAAATACTGTGTGTGTCCCTGTTATCCTCCCATTGTATGTCCCCCAATACTGCCAGTGGTGAGGATTTAGGCTCCTTGATTACTGTTCCAGTGGCGGGTCATCACAAGATAGAGAAGATATGTTGGTTAGATAAGCCATGCTGCAGAAGAAATTTACTAGGCAATACAATAATGCACAGACATTGATGCAAAACCTTCTCAGTCCAGCATAATATATTTTCATCAACAGAAGTCCAAAGCTGTTGTTTGTTACAACATGTAGATTCAGTACAATAGTATAAGGGCTGAAGAGATAATATAAATTAACACAATAGGGCCTAATGGTAAGACACAACTTTAGTTTGATACATTTATCAAAATGCAAAACCAGCTGATGAAACATATAAAACATATACAAAAATGGATAAAAAAACAGTGAGGGTGGTGCATTGTATTAGGACAGCCTTTGGGACTTTTTCATGCATTAATGGAAAATAAGGTGAAAATTGCTGACATCATATAAACATGCAGATTTCTAAGGATGAGAACATGGTGAAGCTCATGAGAACAAAGGAGGTTTGTCAGGATGCCCATGAGTGATAACTGGAGCTGGCAGAATTAGAATAGTAGTGAAATAGTACTTCTTCAATGAAAGACATGGATCATTGAAGTATATTTTTGGATTCAGTGAAGGAAACATGAGACATGAGGTCTGAAGGAGAACACAAAACAGGCTTTAAACAAAGGAAAGGAAATGAGATCAGTGATGCACTAGTATGCTGTGTATGGCCAAACTGTAATTTGGCTGGATCAGGTAGTCTAAACAGTCTTTTTGTATTAACTGTTTAATATACCTACATATATATGGGCTCTAAATTCCTCACTGCTGTTGTCAATATTTATGGTGCAATGTAACCAGCAATTTGTAATTCCACCACTGGTAGCTGTTAGTATAGAAATGGCAATTGGCTTTAAGAGTGTACTATAAGTCTGGTTGCCTTGAGTAATAGCCAGGGTGTGCTGTATTAGAATGGGCTTTATATTTTAAAGTTACAGTTCAATTGCAGTTCAGACTTAAAAGCCAATGGATCTCCACAATTCTATCCACCTCAGAATGAGCCTTGTACTCTTCAGTGCAATTTTGCCAACAGTAATTAAAACCTGGCCACAATTATTTTGCACATAAATACAATATACAATATTTTCAGAAAGAATAGTGGGGTGAATGGTACCTATCCACCTCTAGCTCCCTTTCTTTCCAGTTTTACAGTGCTCTACCACCAGATAGTTAAAAAGAAGCAAAACAAAAAAGTGCCTGCCTACCCCTAAAAAATAGCCAGCCTTTACATTTTCTGTTATTAGCAAAGTGCAGTCTCACTTCATAAGGCAAACAGCAGACATGGTAGAGTAACTAGTAAAGGATGAGAGGGGCACAAAGTATTCGGGGGGCAATCTTTTTAATATAATACAGGATTTTAAAAGCCAGTATTGCATTTGTGGTTAAACCTCAGTGCTGTACAGCTCCAAGTATGGTCTAAAATCTAGCAACTGCTTGTTACATTGTAACAGGCAGTTTGCTACAGTTTAAAAACAAAAACAAACAAAAAAGAAAATATATTATTTAACTAAAACCTGAGTGATGTAGCACTCAGTGCAAGCAAGTATAAACTGCAGCAATTGTCTAAGTAACAAACACATAAAATAAAAAAAATAAAGAACTTTCCTGGTTGATGAATGAATACATTTTATTTTTCTATCATTTTCTTCTTCGCTTTACTATTAAAATGTTTTAAAATTATAAGCAAATAGCTACGTGCAGGAGGTAACAAAACTCCTTGCCAAAAGTCTACAGTTTGCTATTTTTCTTTGTAAGCTGATAATGTAGTGAAATGTTATTTATTCCTGGAACTTTAACCTCAAATAACACTCTGAGAATAAAAAGAAATTATTGTGATACATCAGGTTAATCTTCTGCCCCGCCAAAACAAAAAATGATTCCACCCATCTAGTTGTTAACATTTAAAGAAAATGTGATACTTCCAGCTTGATGCTGGTACGTGGGAGGCCCCACCTGAACATATCCAGTGTCTAGTTATTACATTATTAAGTTAATTTGCTTCTGCCTCATCTAGAGGAAACTATCTGAACAATTAACCATAGGAATGTTGTAGGTGAACACTGTAACCAGCTTTTAGTTTTCATAAAACCTGCATTCAGCAGGAAACAAATTGCAAGTTGCGAATAGAGCTGTATTTTATGCCTTCTAAGGAAGATCTATTTAAAAGAAACTTTTAAAATGCCAAGAATTAGCACACCAGTTCTGCATGGATTCTGAAATGCAGTTGTTTAGATTGTTTTTTATTATAAACATTTTTGTTAATGTTGTCATTTAATGTACTTATATATCAGTCATATGCCAACTCCTATACAGAACTATAAATAAAACCATGAAGAAGTAGTAGATGCTGCTACTTAGTCCGTTTCAATGTTTAAGCTCCAAAAAAACCTTGGCACGAAGATCATAGAGAAAGTGTACACTACTGTCCAGGGTATGGGTTTCTAGCCTCCATAAACAAATTACATTGTACACTGTTCACTTACAGAATCACAACACTTCCCCTGTGAACCAAAGTCTCACAGTGACTCTTTATCCATGGTGATTGTCTTTCACACAAAGTATGATTTTCACACACACACACACACACACACACACACACACACACACACATACACACACACACACACACACACACACACACACACACACACACACACACACACACGCACACAAAATTTCCATAGGAGGCTGGCAGTATTTTCCTGTCTCTCTACCCCACCCCCAGCTTTCTTCCTGGCTCTGGTAGTTCTGCCACCACCTCAAGTCTAGACAGGGTTTCCAGTTTCCTATCTGCTCTTACCTTTCCAATTAACATCTCTTTCACTGGTAGTTACCCAAAGGGATTTTTGAAGGTGTGCACCCTACAATTTGTTATTACTCAGTGTAAATAATGGTTACCCTCTTTTCAACAAAGCAAGAGTACATTAATACATTTGTAACAAGTCAATACCAAGCATGAGTTTAATGAAAATTATACAACCCCCCCCCCATTAATATTCAAAAACGTGCATGCTGATTGGTCAGCGTGCACGTTGTAAATCAGAGTTATAGTAATGGAAAAAGGTCCGGTCACCCGGACTTTTTCCATTACTATAACTCTTTTTTCCTCACTGTTTCGCCATGTTAAACGAGTTTAACATAGTGAGACAGTTTTTAAAAAAGCAACGGAGATTCTCTGTTGCTTTTTTAAGGCTGTCTCGCTATGTTAAACTCCTTTAACATAGCGAGACAGTTTGTAAAAAGCAACGGAGATCTTGCTTTCTCCGTTGCTTTTTTCAAAACTGTCTCGCTATATTAAATGGGTTTAACATACCGAGACAGCTTTAAAAAAAGCAACGGAGATTTTCTGTTGCTTTTTTTAAAGCTGTCTCGCTATATTAAACCCATTTAACATAACAAAAACAGTTTGTAAAATGCAACAGAGATCTTGCTTTCTCCGTTGCTTTTGCCCACAGTTCTGATGTACTGCGTAGGCATACGCATGCGCAGTACATCAGAACTGCCGCAGAATACCAGACAGCTGCGGAAGGGCAGCAAGGAGGCATTATGCAATGCCATTATTTTAGAAAAGTAATTATTTTTTTTCTTAAATAATGTCATTGTATAATAGCAATAACCCACTTCTGGGTGTGGGTATTGCTGGATTTACCCACGGTTGGCTTTGTTTGGCCACTCGGGCTTCGCCCTCATGACCAAACCACGCCAACCGTGGGTAAATCCAGCATTACCCACACCCAGGCGAGGGTTATTGCTATAATAAATTAATTTTATTTAACTAATAAAGAAAATAGTGCACATACACAGTAAAATAAATGTAGGTTAACCCACAAAGAAAATTAAAAGTAAGTGCACTTAACGTAGATAGGATGACTACAGAAATAAACAAAACATTTCTAAATTCCCTAACTATCTACCTACTACAATTTAACATTTCGTCTTATCTTTTTCTGCAGTACCATTACTGTAACACATCATTATATATCAAAAATCCTTTGCCAGTTCCAGTGTCTTCTGACCTAACCATTGTTATGGAGATGTTATAATCTGGACACACACCCAACACAACAGTCAGTTTGTCAAAACACCTCTACTCTACATCTGTTTTTTTTTTTTCAATAACTGATTCCCAGTTAGTTATTAAAATGTTCCAATAGCTATTACATTGCAATGCTGTTTTATCCTTGATCATTATATCAAAGAAGATACCGTAATGTCTCAAGAAGATCAGCACATCCCTTTGTCCTTTGCCATCAGGACAAATAAAACATCTCCATTTTTTCCCCATAACAACCCACATTGCAGATAAACATGCCAGAAACAGAAGACAACAACAGCAAAAAATATAGAATAAATTCTCCTTCATCCCATCTGGCATTAGTGCATTTCATAGACGTTCACTTCAGAATAGGATTACATTTGACTTCGATGAAACTCCTACATTTGCTTATTGCAGTTACATTGATGATTTTTTTTTTAGTTTTATATTTCATAACCACCAGGATTACTGTATTTATAACTTTGTGGGTTTTCTCCATCTGCTCTGCTGATGTATTGTTTTTCTGTTGTTCCTTCTGCTTCCACTATTTTCATGATAATCTCTATTTTCTGTAGTGACAATATGAAATTTCAGGTATTTCCCCTTTTTATATTTTCTTTTGTTTTAACTAACATCTGCAGGTGAGCATTACCCCATGCTCCCCACCATTAGGAAGAACAGTGCTGGAATAAAGCTGTTGCACAGGCACTTGTCAAACCACTAGAGCAGGCAGTCAGGTGTGAAAACAGAAGCAGTTTCAAAGAAGCTAAGAACAGACTTGAAGATCTGGGTTTGACTTTCACAGTGATTTCATGCCCTAGCTAAGATCTAGAAGGCAACCCTACTGGTCGATGAAGATTGCTTCCTTGAACATCAATTGTCCAAGGCTCAAGACACTGAGGATTTGAGCACCTCCACAGAAAATCATTGGCAGTAAGATGTGCGAGCAATGATGTCCTTTTGTGGATAATTTTACCCTTCTTTTAGTTGGTGTGACCATGGAGTTGTATATATATATATATATATATATATATATATATATATATATATATATATATATATATATATATTTGTGTGTGTGTGTGTGTGTTTGGGGAGTGGGGCTTGCCCCTCACATCTGGGATGCCTGCAAAAAAAAAAAAAAACTTAAAATGCAGCCATTTTTTGAGGAAGTAATGTTCATAGATTCCAATTCTCAGCCCACAAAGAAAATTAAAATGGTTCATAGTGGAAGCGATCTAGAACATTACACTTGATATTCTGTGTTTTCGCGGAACACTGGTTAATCAAGTGAGACAATTGATCTAAACCAAGTCAAACGTTTCAGCATGGTATGGCTTGCAAGAAAGAAGGCATGAAACAAAACAGAATGACAGTAACTTTGCTGGAAGAGCATTTCTCTGAGCTTTCACTTTCAAAGAAGTAAACTGCTTGTCACATTGTTCAGTCTTCCTGTGGAATTTGTTCACATTCCTTGACCTCATCTCAGAACCATGGTTTACACTAGACTTTCAGCCTATGTGAATATGTTGTGCTGTTTTATATTTTATCTACTTTCAGTCTATAAATCCATATATTTAATATATTTGTAAAACAAAGTCTCTGTACAATGGATAGCTGTGTTTCAGTATTATCCCCAATCTGGAAGAATTTACAGAAGACATCCTAGAATGTTTATTGACCAGAAAGACTAGCAAAACCAAATTCATGCTATGTTTCATGAGATCATTACAGAAATTCCTAATAAGCTTAGTTCCACAATGTGCAGTGCTGTACAGGCTTTTCTGGAAAAGAAATTAGTTTCCTAGTAATGACCCCACAACAGGACAGAGATGTCATATTTACGGTGCAAGAAACGGTTTTCTCCACTATCTTCCTTTCTCCAGCAGTGCCCCGATTAAAACTGACCCTGTCTAGTTTTATACCATTCACAGCAGAAAGTAAATACCAGAAGAAAAATGTATAACCATCTTAGGAAAACAATAATTCAATAAATCAATAATGCTTCATTATTTTATTAAAGTATTGTGGCTTTACTGAGCTCATTATTTTGCTGCGCTATTCTAATAAATATGCTGATTGGCTCAGACTTCATGTTAAGCACATGTCACTGTATGCATAGTAAATTCTCATCCAATTTTTACAAATAGAAACACATCCAGCACACACACACATGTACACCTTAACCTGCACTTAGTAACACAGCCGGCATGAATGTAAAATAATGGAGGAGGACTCATATTTGTATGCACTGGTATCATTGCACCACATGAGTTTGTGCCTATCTATCTTAATTATATTTGATGGACTCACACCCTAAACGGCTAGTTCACTTAAACTTTTTTTGGGGGAGTATTGGATGTAATCATAGACATTTTATAAAGAAAAACAGTAGTGCATATTTGGAGACTCCAATAAAAGCAGGTTTCCTATGCAGTATAGAAAAAGTGATTATAAAGCAGTAGCCACAAATGCATTTCACTCTTTTTATGTGAATTGAAGCATGCCATAGCTCAGCCCTTGTTTAGCCAAAAGTAAAAATTCTTTGAAATTTCTATTTCTGATTCTTTTTTATTTATTTATTTATTTATTTGTTCGTTTACATAGGCATGTGCAAGCTGGGAAGAGTGCCCATAAATGCATAAATATCACTTTTAATCTCCCCAAATCTTTTGGGGTTCTAATACCATGATGGGAATGGACCTCATTCCTAAGTCAAAGTACGATTAAAGTTCATAAAATTAGTATTGTTTCAGTCTTTGATGTCAGCAGAAGTGCTCTTTGCAGTACCCGCTATGTGCCCAGTAATGACCCCATTCTGCAATTCATATGGAGTTACATGCATTGGCAACATATCTAAATATGATTGTAGATTCTTATTTATAAGACCTATTGCTCCTACTACTATTGGAACTGTCCGAGTATCTTTTTTCCACACTGCTCTCATTTCTGCTGCAAATCCTGATATTTTATGACTTTGTGTATCTCTGTACTCAAGACACTGTAGTCAATGGGTGTAGTGATTTCAATGATTAATGCTACTTTTGCCTTCTTTTCATGGACCACTGTATCTGGTTTCTTTGCATCTATCTTTTGAACTGTTGGTAATGGGTGATCCCATGTGATGTAGACTTCATCATTTTCTATAATGCTTTGTGGCTCATGTTTCCAGTGTTTTTCAACTACTTCAGTATTATAATGTTTGCATAAACCCCAGTGCAACAGCATTGCCACGTTATTATGCCTTTCAGTATACAATCCTTCTGCCATTAGTATGTCACAACCAGCAACAAAGTGTGTGACTGTTTCCAATTCTGTTTTACAAAACCTACATTTGTCTGTTTCTCCTACATGTTCAATGGACTTTGTAAACCAATGTGTACATAGCACACTATCTTGGGCTGCCAATATTAACCTTTCATCTTTTGGGTTGAATTTGCCTCTCCTTAACCATTCCTGCATTTGATCCTGATCAACATAAGGTTCTTCCAGGAGTTTTCTGTACTTGCAACTATATTTATGCATTTTCCACATTTCTTGCCTTCTCATATGATCCTTCACCTTATAGTCTTTTTTTTATTTTGTTTTTTGGCACATTCACTTGCTGCCTGATTTTTATCTACTTCTGGTTTGATTTCCATTCCTGCTTAACACTGATATGCTTCTGCTAGACTGAGAAGGGAAGCCATCTTAGATGTATTCTCCTTATGTTTCAAAACTTCCACTACATTTGGGTCTTGTGAGGTCAGCAGATATGTGTGCAGTCCCAAGACTGCAGATCTGTACATGTAATGAATTTCAAGGAAGCTCATACCTCCTTCTGAATGGGGAATATATTATCTTGGTATGCACTGACTTTTATAAATCATTTGGTGAGCATGAAGCATCCTCCTTGTTCTCCTGTCTACTCTATCCAAGATATTTTGGAGCCAGTCAGTCACTCCAAAACTGTAAGTTAGGACAGGAAGAGCAAATTGGTTTATAGCTTGAATTTTGTTCCTAGATATCACCACTGTTCTCAGGATTAATTTAAGTCTTCTAAAACATTCCTTACTAAGTTTTTTCGCATTTATTCATGTTTTATTGTTGATCTTCATCAGTTTCCAAATATTTATACACTCCCTCTTGCTCAAGTTCCTTTATATCACATTCTTGTCCTAAGCTGATGTTTTCTTGGTGCTGTAGCTTTCCTGCTTTAAAGGTTGCTTTTACACACTTATCAAGACCAAATGACATTCTTATATCATCTGAAAAAGTTTTAACTGCTTGCAGTTGTGTTTTCAGTTCCTCTTCTGATGAGCTATACAATTTAAAATCATCAACAAAGAGAAGATGAGAAGTCTTTACACTTTGTTGTTTTCTAGGAGCCAAATTATAGCCATGGACCAGTCTGTTTAGTAGACAGCTTAATTGGTTAAGGGCAAGAAAGAATAGCAGAGGTGACAGGGAGCCACCCTGGAATATCCCCCTTTGGATTTTTATCCTTGGAATAATAATTTGTCCTTATCATGGCTTAATTGCAAAGTTGCCTGCCACTATTTCATGGTCACTGTAATGTAGCTGATCAGTGTAGGATGTATCTTATACATTTTTAAGCATTATTTTATCCGTGAATGTGGGATACTATCAAATGCTTTTTTGTAGTCAATCCATGCCATACTTAAGATTCTTCCCCTTTTTTCAGTTCTCCATTATGACTTTAGCAACAGATGATCCTTTGTTCCATATGACTTTCTTTTATTGCCCTTTTGTTCTATTGCCATGATTGAGTTTTCTTCTAAATGACTATAAAGTCTGTCAGCATCACGTCCAGTGTTTATATGTAGTTGGAAGGCAAGGTATTGGTCTGTAATTTTTACGGTAGCTTGCAGATTCGCTCTTAAGAAGGAGCATTGTATTTCCTGTTGTTAGCCAAGTTGGTGTCTCTTCACGGTGTGCATATAAATAGTCCTTACCTATGGCTAAATCTTCGTGCAAAGATGTTCGTACTTTTAACCAAAGCCTGGTGTTTTCCAATAAGAGGCTTTTCTTAACTTTGTTTTAATCTCTCTCGCTGTTACTTCATCCCATTTCATATCCTGTACCTTTGAACTTCTTATACTTTCTTTTACTTCTTCTATTCATTTAGTATCTTTGCTATGTTCCACAGGATATTCATAAATACTTCTCCAAAATGTATCTATCTCTTCTTTTTGGGGTGGTCTTTCAATTCCTTTTACATTGTTTCCCAATTCTCTATAAAATGTTTTGGGGTCATCAATAAATTGCTTATTTTGTACTTTGTCTTTATATTTATCTGTGTATCTTCTAAGTTTGTCTGCCTGTGCTGATATTTTTAGTTTATTATTTGAGACAGTGCATGATAGATCCTGATCCATTATAATATTGCACATTGCTTTTATCACCCCTTGGATTCATCAATGGAAATTTTCCATGCAAGAACACTGTAGCTGCTCCTGCATGGAAAATGACTGCCTCGCAATCTAGGTACATGTCGTTTGACGTGCATGAGTGACCCTTCACTGTTCCAATACAGAAAGCCATGCTGGATGCTAATCAGCTCATTTGCTTGTGAAAACTATGCAAATGAGCTGATCTAGCCATCCAGGAAGTTGGCAGGTTTCCGTGCTGGAACAGTGTAAGGTGCAGGAATGTATTCGGTTACTAACCGAATACATTTCTGCAAATTACACAACGGAGGCATGTCAGCTCTCAATAAAGCATGCATTAGAGCAGTTATGCATGCCACTGGCCAAATATATATTGCCACTGGCATGCAAAACTGCTTAAAAAAATGTAAACTTGTATTATTGTTGGCCAGTTTTGACCATTGAGTGCATGAGAAGTGGTACGCTAGTGGGAAGGTGCAGAAAAGTAAAAAATAAAGGTGAAAACATAAACATTAGGGAATTCTGTTTTTGCCATTATAGTCAATGGCATGCAGAAAGTAAACAATGGCAGGGAACAGTGGTTGCTAGGGGGGAAGGCTCATGTGTAGTGCAGTAACTAGGGCTTAAGGCAGTGGGGTACGTTAATGAGGGGACTTATACTGAATCACAAATTTCTTCTGTCAGACTGCACCTAATCGTGTAGGTGCTCTAACACGATTGTGTAGGCAGGAGGAGCAAGTAACATGAAAAGGGTGAGTGTCATGTTTGCTGTAAGCACATTGGAGCTCTGTTGACTGGTTTCTGCTTAGCTAAGCACAGCTAAGCAAGGGGGTTTGTCTGAGACTGTTTACTCTTATTCCATGTACTGAGGAGCATGTTCACGGCCAGTGGAAGGCCATTTCTTGCTGTTTACACTAGCTTAATGGGTCTGGGCGGCACTCCAGAGATTAAACAGGAAGGACATAGGAAAAGTAAAAGGAAATAGCAGAACAAGGGAAATGCAGTACTAACAGCAATATGGGCTACTGCAAAACACAATGGGCCATTGAAAGCACTCATTAATACAGCCAGTAGGTGGCTGCATAGCTGAAAATGGGAGGAGATGTAAAAAAAAAATAAAGGGCAACAGCACAATAAAGCAGAAATGAAGTAAAAATCAATAATATGGGACCCTACAATGGGCAGGCAAAGCACATAATAATACAGCTGGCAGGTGGCTGCATAGCTGAAAGTGTGAGGAGATGTAAGTAAAAAATAATAAAAAAAAGAAAAATGGCAGAATAAAGGCAATCATGCACAAATTACCAGTAATTCCTCTAACACTGACAGTGGCCATATCAAAGCCATGAGTAATATAGGTGGCAGCTGGAATGTATCATAGTGAGCCAATCATACAGGCAGCATCTGTAGCACCACAGTATAAATTATGGAAAAACCTTACAGTCTGGTTTGCCCCACAAACTCAGCACCATTGGTGCATACATGCAGGGGAATTTTAACCAGAAAAATGTTAGGGGCTGCCATTACTTTGATCCGTCAGTATGTGCCAGAGGCTGAGGGCAGAGAGGAGGATAATACTGACAATCACCCCAAACTCAGGAGGAAGAAAAGAGTGTTCAGACCCAGGGTAACCTACCAGGGCTACATGACCTGGAGATAGTAGAGCACTACAGGGTGGACATGGATATACTTCAGCAAATTGTGGAGCTGTGCCGGCCTAGCCTCACATCCAGAATGAACAGAGGGGAAGCCATCTGCGTGGATACTAAGGTATGTGTAGCCTTAAGAATACTAGAGGATATCATGGGGGTTTCACAGAGATCTGCATCCAGAGTACTCTACCAGTTCCTGGATGCCATGCTACCAAATGCCAGTGACCACATATACTTCCCCAACACCTGTGAGGAATTGACCAGCAATATGCACTTCTTCCACCATGTAGCTGAATACCTGGAGGTACTGGGTGCCATAGACAGCACGCACATCCACATCAAAGCACCACCTGGTGAGCAGGGTAGGGTCTACATAAACCACAAGGACTTCCCCTCCATCAACTGCCAGGTCATGTGCAATGCCCAGGGCATTATCATGAATGTGTGTGCTGGCAGCTCTGGAAGCTATCACAACTCCCACATCTGGCATTCCTCACAGCTGTATCAGGGATTTTCCAGGGGGACATCTCATATGGCCATCTGGTGGGGGATGCTGACTATGCACTGGAGCCATGAATGATGACACCCATCAGAAATGCACACACACTCATGCAAGAAAGCCATAATGAGGCATATGCACAAACCAGGATCATTATAGAGCATGTGTCTGGAATGCTCAAGTCACGGTTCTGCTGCCTGGAGATATCTGGTGGATCCTTGCAGTATTCTCCACTCACATGTGCACACATGTTCATAGTATGTGCCATGCTACACAATATGATCCTGCTGGAACAGCTGCAGCAGGAACAGGATGGGGAAGGGCCACACAGCCCCCCACAATTGCCAAGGTAGCCACAGGCACAGAGGGACTCGGACAAGGAACCCCCTGATCCAGTCACTATAGGCAGACAGAGGCATGCCCAGTATGGCCTGGCCTTGACAAACAGGCAACGCGTAGCACATATACTGACACTGTCGGCACCCAGGGACTGACACCTCTCTCTTCTCACACACACAGTAAAAAGGGATGACACACACATCATACTACCTGTAACTTACCATGTATAAGCAGTGTACTGTGTGCACCCAACATAGACAGCCCTCAAGCTCCATACACACAACTGCCACAGGCACAAGGTAAGTCAGTTGCCTTAACAATAAATTAATGCATCAGTATGTTTTGCTAGCATATGTATGTTATTGTTGCATGCATGCAAGGGAATGGGGTGGACTACTGGGATAGCAGGCAACTGGCAGCTATGGGGGACACCAGGAAATGTCTGCCCAATACTGGCCTCCCAACACTATGCAGTAGTACCCAAGGTGGCAAATTCCACTGCAGTATATGTCTGTGGCCATCTAACTGGGGGGTTACAGCTCACAGCCATGGATGTCAGTGTGGGGTTCCATACCCACCCCTCAGAACCACACAACAAGTCAGCAGCTGCAGTAAGGCTCTGAAGGGTAATAAGTCTGACATGCAAATGTATGCCATAACAATCTCACCTGTGCTCCTCACTGATATGCCTGTAGTCCCCAAGACAAGGCACAATAGTATGGTAAACGGAATCAAAATGTAAAGCAAATATCAGCATAGTCTCTGCACATGTCTACAGTTGACAAGTGTGCCCCCCCCCCATACACCCACAGAAATGCAGTAACATGTATGTTTGCAGGGAAATAGCAGCATAACACAGATTTGTAGGGCTGTCCCAATACACATGAAAACATGTTGCATGTGCTCAATATGCAGGGGTCAATGAGCTATGTCCATGTGTGGTCAATACTGTCAGGATCTGGCCAGCATGTTCTCCTGGCTGTTATCTTGTACCGCCCTAGGTACAGGCTGTCTGTCACAGGGCCATGTGCAGATAACTGCAGTGACAAAGATTATGCATGTCAGTGACACCTATTGCTCTGCCACTAACATACCTGAAAGTCACAGTGCTATGTGGAATATACTACACATATAATGGACTTCTCGAGGGCTGTGAAGCCGAGATGCTAGGGCTTTTGTGAATAATCATGCTTCTTGGTACTGTTGCCAGTAGTCATTGTCAATATGGCTTTTTTCCTTGTTTCATTTCTGCTTTTGTATATAATGGACATGCCTGCACAGTACAATGCAGTCTGTACCCACACCGATAACACCAAACCTCTGACAGGAACATGTCTGAACAAGGGCAGAAGTAAATGTGGAACAAAGGCACAATGATGGGCATATGTGGTAAATATTGCCCTGACATACTGAGAAAGTTGTGGGGTTTGCAGTAGCGGGAATTGTCTGAAGGTTATGTAGGCTGACACAGTAATGTCTGTCAATATTTTGCAACATCACTCTTCAATTATACTGAAATAACTTGGCATAAAAACACATGTTTATGCAGACTGGACAAAACCTCTAGCCAAACACCCAGACAATATGCCAAAAAATGTACAGCAGACAGGTATGGCCACACCAGGATATCACATCTCAGGTTACACAGATACCACAAAGGCAGAAGATCCTTAACCAGTATATCAACAAGTTGCTGGATTATAACTCAACTGGCTGTAGCCACACCTCCCAACTGGCCTTGTTGGGCAAGAATGTACATTGCTGCCATTATAATATCAGTCTATGCATCATACATCTAGTATTCCTCTGGTAAAGCACTGTGATGATTTGAGGATGCGGACACTAGGTAATGATACAATACATTGGGCACTTACATATTATCACAACCAGATTTTCGCGGTTGCGAATTTTGCATACTTCAATAGAAACAAGCCCACGAAATGCTGTGAGTTGGTATTTTGAGTCTTTTTTGCTAAGGAATACATTTAGTTTCACTTCAGGAAGCCAATCAATTGAGAAAACACTCTTCCTGTCTTGGTGTGCATTACACACGCACACTTGAATTGTTATGCCCGCTAGCTTACTGACCAACGGCTTTTTTTCAGTGTGTGGAAAGAGAATCCTTCATGGAAGGAGTGCACATACACAGGGATTATGTTTCGGTCTCACTTTTTATTTTTTAAAGGTACAATTTTTTTTTTTATTTTTGTTCAGGTACAAATGAAGACGGTGCTACATGCCACAAATGACAAAAAGAAGCGCATTTAGGCAGTAGGATGTTTTTCAGTGCTGTTCTTACTAGGGTTAATCAGGAAGTGATTTTCACTTTAGCTTTCATAATTTCTAAAGAATGGGCAGTGCTTCCCAAACGGGCGCACTTTCTTACCAGCTGGAGTGAAAATTTTCATACATAAAGGAAGCAGTCCTTCTCCTTGCGAGATGTAACTTTTGCTAGGGTGACAGGGTATATTGCATGACTCACTTTCCTTTTGCTGACATCGTGGTGAGAACTGCAGCTCTTACAAGGCGGTGCACCACTGTTGAGTTTCAGGAGGTATGAGGTTTGTCACACAAAAGTTTCACACTTAGTCCTCTTCCTGGTTTATACCCGCTGCAACAGAGTAATGCTTACTTCTTTACAGACCCCTTATTAGGTTAAGCAACCTGTTTCAAAACACACATGCCAAATTATGGCAGTGCAAAAATCTAGTTACGATAATACGTAAGTACCATACATTGTACTGCAAAATACAGATATGTCAGAAAATATCTGCCAAAACAAACCATTACCCTGAGGAAAGTCCTCTGTACCTCTGAGAGGTATGTCTGTAGCACACAAAACCCAGGACCGCAGTACACTTATCTCTGGAATGGAGCCCCACTCTAACTATACAAGGTCATACTGGGCATGCTCCTACACTTAGAGAATCACAGGACATGGTGGAACCTATATTGGTCTATAGGACTATATTGTATAGATATATCTGTGCATACAGACAGCTATTTGGACCTTAACTGTCCCTACACACACACATCAGCCAGGATTGCCCCCAGCTAGCTGTAGGTGGCCCATATGTGATATATCCATATCTGTTGTGTGTGACACACATGCAGACATATATGGCCAACAGATAACTACATATGTCAAGCATACACGCACATAGATGTGGGGAAGTGAGAGACAGACAGTGGTAGAGAGACACAGGGACAGACACAGCAACGTGGGTCACACACATGGATACCCTGAATGGCATACAGTGATGTCCTACTATAGATAGTGGCATACTGGTGTTAAACAGTGGCACATGCAAGCATAAAAGGTGAGCCCCATTGTGTAATAGTACTGAAGTTGGGTGTTAATATCACATTGTGTGTGTGTGTGTGTGTGTGTGTGTGTGTGTGTGTGTGTGTGTGTGTGTGTGTGTGTGTGTCTCTGTAGGTCTAAGTATTAGCAGACTGTTCCCACTCAGTACACTTCACACTGCCCAACATCAAAAGATCTGCTGCTGTCATTCACCTTAGCCGTACCATTGGACACCTGCTACCCGTATAAGCTCTGTAGTACATGCAATAACTGTGTAACACTAAAGTATAAGTAACTAGATAGGAAGGAGTTCTAATCCCAATACTGGCAACTGTGTGTGTGTGACAGTTGTGTGTGCAAGACTGAGGGATGTGTTTGTTCATTTATAGGTGAAGCAGTTTTATGTCATTCCCACGCACAACACTTCCCACTGCCCCACTTTATCAGTCCAGATGATGTCATTCCCTTTATCAGCAACTTTGGCCAGCCATCAGACCAGTAAGCTCAGTAGTGCATGTGATAAATGCCTAGCACTGTAGTCAAAATAGCTAGTTAGGCAGGGGTTCTACTCTCGTATCTAGCAAATGTGTGCGTGTATGTTTGTAGGAAGAGGTATATTGATAAGTTTACCACCCATTGGCATACTTTATCAGTCCTGCTGATGTCATTCCCCATATCAGTATCTTTGGCCAGCTATTAACTCAGTAAGCTCTGTTGTGTGTGCAATAACTGTATAACACTATGGTACAAATAACTACTTAGGTAGGGGTTTTACTCTCACATGTGGCAAGTTTGTCTGCTTGTAGGACAAAGTATTTTGATAAGTTTAACACCCACTGTCCTACTTTATCAGTCTTGCTGATGCATTCCTCTTCTAGGTTCATAAGTGTGTAGTTGGCTAATGGCCCAGGACCCTTTACAAGCTAGCCTATAGAAGGGCCCTGCCATTGTGCCACCTGATGTTACTTCCCAGTTCCTGTATCAAGTAGAGCTACTGCAGTAATCCTTGGGGTGAACTGTCTATTACCCATCCACTCATCAAGATTTCCATGAAATATGGTCAGCTAGGTGCTCTGCATGACCTGTATGGCCACCAGCATGTTGTGTGAATTGTGGTAATGAGGTAGAAGTCTCTGCAATGTGTGGTGTGGAGGGATTGGGATGTCTTCATATGTAGCATTTCTAATGAGCTGGGTCAGATTTGTAAGTCAAGCACATATAGCCTCTAAGTAGGTAATATGACATAGAGAATAGCTGGCGTCCTCTGAGTCTGTCTATGTAGGGCATGTGTTTAATGCCCAGGAACCTCTTTGTCAGGTACTTCTGTGGCCTCCCCAGCTGTTGCAGGTGTCTAGTGAGTTAGATGCCAAATGGGCCATAATACTTGATAAGTGGTCTAATGAGGGAGGAGTAGACAGAGATGATTACCTCTGTCTTCCTGGATGCAAAACCCCTGGTAATGCGATGTGCCACATAGAAGAAATTATTGACCACAGTGGCAATGTGGTGTTTGAAGGAGACTTTACTGTCAACCCATGTCCCTACATCTCTAATAATGCCTACAATGTTCATTGGGCTCCCATCGATGTGGTACTTACTAGGAACTGAGTTTTTTACCAAAGGGGATGATGATGCATTTTGTGGTGTTAAGCTTCTGACCATGGTTTCCACACCACTCATTAACTCAGTGAGGCTTTTCTGTAGGATGTCTGCATCACTTGTGCCATTAATGATGGCTTCCAGCTTGTAATCCTCTGTGAACTTGGTCAGCCAGAGTTCCTCTGTGTTGGACTGGACTCCTGAAAAGTAGATGCTGGACAGGAGACTACCCAGTACTGATGCCTGTGGGACTCCACTCGTGACTGCTTGGCAGTCTGACTTGGAGTTTGCCACTGTCACACTGTGTGTTCTGTGAACCAATTTGCAACCCACCTACTGATATAGGGGATGATGCCTAGTTTGGTGGCTTTATCAATAATTCCTGACTGAGGAATGGTATCAAAAGCCTTGGACAGATCAAGGTAGGCTGTAAGCAGTGCCATGCCACCATACACATCCCTGGTGACTCACTCAAAGAAGTCAACCAGGTTGGGCAGGCATGACCTGCCATTCACAAAGCCAAACTGTGTGGGGTCCAGAGTTAGGAGATTACCTATATCTTTGTCAATCAGGTCCCTAATGATGTGGTCCATACCTGTACATTGTAGACTCATCAGGCTAATGGGCCAATAATCCTCAGGGTCTGTAGGTGCTACCCCTTTATGGAGAGGAATGACTGTAGGAGTTTGATATTTTGGAGGGACAAAGCCTGAGGTGAGGCTGTGACTGAGCATGGCACACAAATGCCAGGTCTCTTTGTACATCATGTAGAACACAGCCATGGGCATGTTTGGGTCCCATGGAAGCTGTATTCTTGCCTATGGACAATGCAGGTCTAACCTGGGCTGCAGTAATACTGGCTGCCTGGCATTTATCTGCCATTGTGATTGTTCCCTTGGGGGGAGTGATTGATAAAGTTGGCACTGAATGTGCTGGCAAGACTGTTGCCAATATCTGTTGGCTCAGGATAGGCATTAGCATTGTGCAGTAACTCACAGCACTTGTGGGTATTGCTGTGGAGGTTGTTGGTATAACTATCAAAGCCTTTTGTGATTGCTGTCAGTGTCTGCTGCAATTCTGCCTTCATAGCTGGCTGTAGATGATTCCATGAGAAATCGCAAGTTGTTGTTGAAGCTAATAAGGGGGTTTACCAGTCTTGGGACACCACCTTTTTTGCAACAGTGTCTTCCTTCTTTTGTACACTTTAGTAATGGTAGGAAACCATCACATTGGCTTCCAGTGTTTGGAGGACAACATCTTGGTTCTGTTGGCTATGACTAGTGCCATGCATTCATGTACATGTTTTTATGACTCCAAAGTCAGCTATGAAGAGTTTTTTTCAAGGTGGTTACTTTTGTGGGGGGTATGGTTGAGATGTGGATTGCCATGGTGATTACATCATGTTTGGATCTGACCAGGTAGGGATTGACTACTGTTGTCAATGGCCCCATATGTAAGTAAGCGACACAAGTCAGGTTGTTGCATCCTCTACTGGGGTCAGTATGAGCCTGTCCAGGGCATTGGAACTGATGAATTTCAGGAAGCATTGGACCAGTCTATTGGTGCTTGACTATTTTTCCCAGTTGATGGAGGGGTACTTGAAGTCTCCTACTATGTCAGTGCTGGATTGGACCTTGATAGATGCCATGGTGTTGAGGAATGGGATTGACAGTCTAGGGACATGGATGTGGACGCATAGCAGCCTATGACCTCAATTTCACTATTAACCAAAGTCAATTATACCTGAAGTATCTCAGATGCATTATGCTTGGATACTAGTCTGGAAGTGTGCATATCTGTTATGAATATGGAGACACCCCCACCTGTGGAGCTGTGGTCCATGTTTTGGGGATGACAGCTGTGGAATGTATCCTAGTCTATTAGCACAGGGCTGCTATCTGCTGCTGTAAACCAGCTCTCCATTACAGCACAACTGTCAATGGTCTCCATTTTGAGGAGTGCTTTGAGTGACTGCATATTGAGAGTTAGATGTCTACTGTTGAACAACATGACCCTCCAATTGCAGTCATGTCTAGCTGTTACAGCGGTGATGTGATTTGGAACACTGCCTAAAAATGCACTATATGGGTGGCAAGAGACTTAGCCAGTACCTGGAAACCCAGGGGTGACAGATGCAGGCCATCTCTGGCAAGGCACTGAGGTCTGTCAAACATGTTATCATAAGCAGAGAGAGACTGGATCCACTAAGAATGAAAATCAACATGTAAGCCAATGTTGAAGTCAATCATTTGTTGATAGTACTGCAGCATCATTCTGGGTGATGGTAGTATACTGCTCAGGCTACTGTCATACCTGCCTGGGCCACATAATCCAAGAGCCCAACCATGTCTCTTGCTATGTAGTCCAGGGAGGTGCATCTCAGGTCATTCACACCCACATGGATGATGACAGAGTGATCCTTGTAGTTGTTGTGAAGTGACCTGACTGGGTGTGTCATGTGTTGGATGCTGGCATGTGATAGACAGCTGGCCGTTACCCTCTCCATAATCAACCTAATGAGTCAGACATCTGTGTGCCTCAGTATTAAGTCACCTATGATTACTGTATTGGGAAAGGTGGTTAGCCTTAGCGGCTTAGGTTGAGGGGCACACTGTGTATGTGGCATATGTCTCTTTTGGCATGTGCTGTGTTGTGGTGGCCGAGTGGGTGTCTGTCTTGCTGGTCTGTGCTGGTGGTGTAAATGTCCATTGAGTGCCTCTGTGAAAGTGGGTGTGTGATTTGTGAGTGTATGTCTGGGCTGTGTTAGTGGGTGTTGTGGTTAGCTATGTGTTCCACATTGTGTGGTGCAGGTGTTGACCTTATCCTCTTGAACAGCTAGTCCAGTCTTTGCTGGAAAGTGCATACTTCCAAATTTGGTGATATAGGGGTAACTCTCACAAGTCTGAATGTTAGGGGTTTAGAGGAGAGGGGTGTCTGTGTACATGAGGCAGTTGCAACAGTGCCTCAAAATGGCAAAGTGCACCAGGTTAATGGGCAAAAGCACAGAAAACTGCACTTCAATCATGCCAGGAGGGGGTGGTCATGACTACTAAGTACTGGGGCTAATTCTGTGAGGAACAATTACTGATGATGGCTCCTAGGTGTGCTGCACCTATTGATACAATAACCTGTTGAAGTGCAAAGCTATTGTGCTATTTGAAGTGTAAGACAGAAAGAACTAGCAAGATCTAAGGGAAAAACTGAAGGCAGACTTTCTGCCACCTGTAATACTTTACCTCAGCTGTGCAGTTATCGGCACCTTTAGCCAGTTATTAGCCCAGTAAGCTCTGTAGTGCATGCAGTAGCTGTATAATTCTGCAATACAAATAACTAGAGAGGCAGGAGTTCTAATTCCAATACTGGCAAGTGTGGGCATGTGAGAATCATATACTGTGTGTGTTATATCATTTTGAGTTGTGTACCACCCCTTACACTTCCCCTCACTCTAATTTTCTAGTCCTGTTGATGTCATTCACCTTACAAGTGCCTTTGGAGTAAGCAAAATTGAATAAGCCCTATGGCTCATCTCATAACTGTGTAACACTATAGTAGAAATAACCAGATAGGTGGGAGTTCTAATCTCAATACTGGAAAGTGTGTATGAGAATCAAATACTGTGTGTGTTATACCATTTTGAGTTGTGCACCACCCTTTACACTTCCCCACACCCTAATTTACTAGTCCTCTTGATGTCATTCACCTTACAAGTACCTTTGAAGGAGGTGAAATTGTATAAGCCTCGTGGTGCATCTAATTGCATAGCACTATAGTAGAACTAACTAGATAGGCAGGAGTTCTAATCTCAATATGCGTTTTTTGTGTGTGTGTGTGTGTGTGTGTGTGTGTGTGTGTGTGTGTGTGTGTGTGTGTGTGTGTGTGTGTGTGTGTGTGTGTGTGTGTGTGTGTGTGTGTGTGTGTGTGTGTGTGTGTGTGTGTGTGTGTGTGTGTGTGTGTGTGTGTGTGTGTATGTGTGCGTGTGTGTTATGCCATTTTGATTTGTGTACCACCCTGTAACCATCCCATCACCCTACTTTGCTAGGCCTGCTGATGCCATTCACCATTGAAGTACCTTGGGACTAGGAAACATTATGTAAGCTCTGTGGCACTATCCTGGAAATAACTAGATAGATAGGGATTCTAATCTCATTATTGGCAACTGTGTGTGTCTCTTTGGTTGAAGATCATATTCTGTTTGGCTGATACCATTTTAATTGGTGTACCATCCACACCTGTTTATCACCTCCCAATGGTATTACTTTATATAGAGTCGTAACATCATCTGCCTCACATGCAGCATGTTAAACTATTGTGCAGACCATACCATTCCTCTGTACAGATGTCTATGGAATATCCAGATGTTTAGGTTCATAGGTTCATAGGTGTATACTAGGCTAATGGACCTGGAGCCTTACAAACCTAGCCCATAGGATTACGCTGGCATCATGCCACCCGACACTAGTTCACAGTGCCTCTGTTGAGTAGAGCCAGCAGAGTGATCCCTGGGCTGAGTTTTCTATTTCCCATCCATTCAGCAAGAATTCACTTGAAGAGGGTCAGTGAGGTGCTCTGTTTGACATGTATGTGAAGTCTATTCCATAGCATGGGCAGTCTCTTGGTTATGAACCTGTCCCTCCAGCATGTTCTGTTGATTGTGGTAATGAGGCTGAGGTCTGTGGAGTGTGTGGTTCAGAGGAATTGGGATTTCTTTAGATTTACCATTTCTAACAGAACTGGGTCAGACATGGCTTTTTAAGTCAAGCAGAGATTGCCTCTAAGTAGGTGATATGAGACAGAGAATAGTTGGAGTTGTTTCAGTCTGTCCATATAGGACAACTGTTTAAAGTCTAGGATCATCTTTGTGAGGTAATTTCAGGCCTCTCCAGTTGTTACAGGTGTCTAGTGAGGTACATGCCAAATGGGGAATTGTACTTGATGACTGGCCTAATGAGGGAAGAGTAGAGGGAGACAATGACCTCTTTCTTCCTGGATCCAAAACCTTAGTAATGAGATATACCACATAGAATGACTTTCTGACCATAGTGGTAATGTGGTGGTCAAAAGAGAGATTGTTGTCAACCTGTGTTCCCAGATGTGTTATAACACCTTCTGTGTTCAGTGGACTACCATTGATGAGTTTTTTCCAAAGGGGATAATGACAAATGTTTTGGCATTGAGCTTAAGGCCATGGTTCTGACACCAGTTGTTGGTCTCAGTGAGGCCTTTCTGCAGGATGTCGACATTACTTGGGGAGTTAATAATAGCTCCCAACTTGCAATCATGGGCGATATTCCTTCGTGTTGGCCTGGACTTCAGAGAAGTAAATAACAAACAGGAGAGGACCCAGGACCAAACCATGTGGGACTCTACTAGTGACTGGTTGGCAGTCTGACTTAGACTCAGCTACTTTCACACTGTGGGTGCTATCTGCGAGCCAGTTTGCAACCCACCTAGTGAAGTAGGGGTTGATGCCTAGCTTAGTGTTTTTTCTATGATTCCTGCATGGGGGAATAGTATCAAAGGCCTTGGCAAGATCAAAGTAGGCTGTATGAACCAGGATGCCATCATCCACAGCTCTGGTGACTGACTCAAAGAAGTTGATCGGGTTGAGCAGGCATGATCTACCCTTTACAAAACCAAACTGTGTGAGATCCAGAGTTTGGACATTCCCTATATCCTTGTTTATTAGGTCCATGATGATGCATTCCATAGCTTTGCATATTAGACTTGTCAGGCTAATGGGATGATAGTTTTCAGGGTCTGCAGTTGCTCCTCCTGTGTGGAGAGGGATGACTGTAGCAGTGCTCCATTCAGTAGGGACAAAGCCTGAGGTGAGGCTGTGATTGAACAGGGCATACAGTTGTGGTGCCAGTTCACTCTGTAGTTCATGTAAAACACAACCAGGGATATTGTCAGGTCCCATAGAAGCTGTATTCTTGGCCTTGGACAGTGCTGTTTTAACCTGTGCAACAGTAATACTGGGTGCCTGGCAATCTACTGGTATTGTGATTGGTCCTTTGATGGGGGAGAGAGGGGTAAAGTTGGCACCGAATCTGACAGATAGTATATTGGCAATATCTGTTGGCTTTGCATAGGAGGTACCATTGTGCAGTAGCTCAGAGAAAATCTGGGTATTGCCGTGGAGATTCTTTACATAACTATAGAAGGCCTTGTGGTTGTCTTTACTATCTGCTGCAATTCTGTTTTCATAGCTAGCTTTAGAGGATGTGGTGAGGGATCTCAACCTTTTGTTGAGGCTTATAAGGGATTTTTCCAGTCTTTGGACTTCACCTTATTCCACATCAGTTTATTTTTTCTGTTGTAAAGTTTGTTTATGGCAGGGGACCACCAGAGTGGCTTCTTTTTTTGGAGGAGAGTGTCTTGGTTCTATTGGGTATGGCAAGATCCATGCATTTGTGTACATGTTCGTACAGTGCATTGGTGTATGATCCTGCGGTCATGCAACTATTCTCCATTTGCATGGGTGCCATGAAGTTCACCACCTCTGCTTTAGGAGCCCAAGGTTAGCTTTGGAGAAGTTTTTCATGGTGGTTACCCTTGCAGCGGGGGGAGGGATGGGAATTTCCAAGGTGATTAGTTTGTTGTCGGATCTAAACAGGGAGGAGTTGACTATTGGTGTAGAACAATGGTTGCCCATGTTAGAAATGACCAGGTCAGGGATGTTGCTACCTCTAGCTGGGATAAGAATGAGCTGGCCCAGGGCATTGGAATTAATGAATTCCAGGAAACACTGGGCAAGTGTATTGCTACATGAGTAGTTTTTTCAGTTAATGGAGGGGTAGTTGAAGTCGCCCAGTATGAGAGTGTTAGGTTGGACACTAATATTCTCCAAGGTGCTTAGGAACATGGAGTGTGGATCTATAGCAGACTATAACCTGAATTGCTGTCTTGCCCAATGTTAGCTGCACCTGAAGTATCTCTGATGCATTATGTTGGGCTACCAGTCTTGAGGTGTGCACATCCTTTATGAATATGGAAACACCACTGCCTTTGGCGCTTTGGTCCAGGTTCTTGGGCCAAAAGGTGTGATGAGTTATATACTGGTAGTGCAGGGGTGCTTTCTGCGGCTTTGAACCAGGTCTCTATTACAGCACAAATGTCGATGTTCTCCATTTTAAGGGGTGCTTCGAGCAAGTGCATTTTGAGATTTACACTTCTAGCATTGAGCAGCATGACTCTCAGATTGCATTTGTTTGTAGCTGTCATGGTGATAATTTGGTCTTTGGAACACAGCCTATAAAGGCACTATAGGGTTGGCAAGAGCCTTTGCCAGTATCCAGAAGCCCAGGTTTGACAAATGCAGGACATCTCTGGCAAAGTATCGAGGTCTGTCAGTCATGTCATCCCAGGCAGACAGACACTGTATCCTCTTGGAATAACACCCGAAACTTAGCCAATTGTTGAAATCAATCACTTACTGCTTGTACTGTGGTATCATTCTGGGTGATGGTAGGATGCTGCTCAGGGCTAGGATCATACCCATCTGGACTACATAATCTGACTACTACTTCATGTCTCTTTTCATGTAGTCCAAGGAGGTATGTCTCAGGTCATTCACACTCACATGTAGAATAACAAAGTCATATTTCTGCCTGTTGTTGAGGGACCTGAGTGCATGCGTTATTTGGTGGATCCTGGCACCTAACATGCAGCTGACTGTTGGGACATCAGCATGCCTCACTATTGAGTCATCCATGAGATGAGTAGTGTGTTGGGCATGCTGTTTTACCATAGGGGCTTTGGTTGAGCAGCACAATGTTTAGGATAGTTATGTATCCCGTGATTGGTGTTGTGTTGTGGTGGTTGAGTGTGTTTCTGCCTTGGAGGCTTCTGCTGTTTGGGTAGATTTGTAATGAGAGCCTCCGCGAAGGTGGGTGTGTGATTTCTGTTTTTATGTGAAGACAGTGCTGGTGTGTGTTTTGGAGGGCTATGTATTCCATATGGTGTGGTGCAAGTGTTGACCTTCTCCTCTTGACCAGCTATTCTGGTCTTGGCTGGAGAATGAGTGGCTTCCAATTTGGATATATAAATGCATGTCTCACAAGTCTCAGTGTTGGAAGGTAAGAAGAGAGGGTTGTCAGTGTACATGAGGCAGTTGCTACATTGCCTCAGGATGCCTAAGTTCACCAGGTTAATAGGAGAAACTACAAAGAACTGACCTCTAGACATTCCTGGAGGGTGGGCATTAATAATAAGTACTGTAGCTGTTTCCTTGTTGCTGGTAGCACTTTTGTGTGCTACAATAATTGCTACAAGAAGACTGATAAAGTGATAAACTAATAAGCTAGTAAAAGTGCAGAAGAGGAGATAATTAGCAGATCTAAGAGAACAATTGAAGATCAGACTTTCTGGCACCACTGAGATGCTTACAAACAGTCCTGGATACATCGAAGCTGTATCTGGACTAGACTAGTTACAGGAAAGGCAGGAAACAAGCTTAGACCATTTTTTTTATTTTTGGCAAACTATATGTGGTTTGTGTCCCTTAGCAATGCCCATGTATGTGATATTTGTTACCAATTTGGCCACAGTGAGGGTAGTGACACACATGTCAGCATCATGCATCACACCTGCCTGAAACATCATGCTGATACAATGTCTGCTACATTATCACTTGTCCAGGCTTATACGAGCACTACATGACTCCACATCCTATGTCTGGTGGGTTATCTCACCATCCATGGAGGCATTCAGAACATTATGTGTTGTAAGAGGTAGTGTGTTATGTCCCATGCACATAATCTATGTGGGGCATGTCATGTGTATGTAGTAGTACAGTACATAATTGTGGAAATGTAGGTTTACTAATCTGTGTATTGCAAACTGTGTTTATGTTACTGTGTGCTCATCCTGTGTGTCAGTCCTTACTGTGTGTATGCAAAGGATATACCATTTTATCTCGGTTTTCCACCTGGTAGGCTCAGGTATACATGCCACAGGCCTGTCATACACAGTATCATGCATGCCGTCATCAACTGCATCAGGGTTGAGGGTATGGTAAAGAAATGGCAGGGCCAACAGGTGTTGACAGGTGAATCTGTTGCAGTTAATGTAATGGCTACACTTGTGAGGGACCTGCTGACAGTACTGCAGTAACCTTTCTGTATGTATGAGCCTGTGGTAGTACACAACACTGAGCTCACATGTTTGAAGGCTACCTATCTGTGACAAGGTGTATGTATGCAAGGTCGCACTGTCTGACAGCAGTGTCCCTCACACACTGTTGCATGCATACACACCTGGTACATGTACATATAAAGCTGTACCTTGCACATGGAATAGTTGGTGTATTCCTAATCTGCCATACTCCCTCTTGGTAATGTCTGCAGGGCCACAGCTTGCAGACACACAGACACCTGGAACACTAACAGAATACAGCATGTCAGACTACATTCAGTCAGTGGTACTTGTGATGGCCGTGCCCTGGCCCAGAAATCAAGAAGCCTCAATCCTTACCACTAACACCAGGAAGGGCATCTCATATAAGAGGAAAAGATAACAAATACACACAGTAAAGTACAATTTCCCTTAAGTGCACACAGAGATCACAGTCAGTCTGGGGCTGATTGCTCCCTTGCTCCCCAAGTCCCCAATAAGACTCCCCACTAGCACAGCTATAGGGTCCAGAACTCAGCCTAGCTGGCAAGCTAACCTTCAGTACCCTCTCTGTCCAACCAGTGCTTCGTGTCCCTGCCCAGGTAGCTGACACACCACACACACTTTGAGATAAGTATTTATACAACTTTACAGACACTCCTGGGAAAGGCTGACACAGATTCTCCAGCTGTGCCCCTTTATCCAGACTATACAGTAGTAATTACTGCCACCAAAGGCCCTTAAAAGGGTGTCCAATTATTACTGTGCAATATTAATATCCAATAGCAGTGCAACATAAGCAATCTTAAGGCTTTGGAAGGGCTTATTACAGGATCACTTATAAGCATGCAATGTACTCTAAAGCTTACTTAACTCTACACAAACCAGCCACAGGTAAAAGGGTTTTAAAATATTTAATAATAAATAATTAAAACAAAAGACAATACTACTACTACACCTCAGTGCTATCCAAGAGTTCAGAGATCAGACAGAAACTTAAAACAATACAGTAGGGAAGTTCTGATATAACAGAAAAACACTTAAGTCTAATCTTTATAGTCCTGGCTATTTCTACAAGAAAGCATACTTCTAAGATATTACTTACATAAAGAGAGCATAAGGCAGTGCTGAAGGTTGGATATCAGCAATAGTTTAAAATCACTAACATTCCTGTTGGACCCTCCCAGATTACATCATTTTGACACTTAGGTTTTCCGGTATACACATTACATCATTTTGACACTTAGTCTGGATTTCCCAGGCCAACAGGCTACATTATTTAACAATCTAACACCTGCTCAGGAAACTACAACAATAAAAGACATTTCACATGTAGACTCTAGTAATTATTCCTTCAGTTAAAGCAATAGAAAAAAATGTGTTCAGCTAGCCTCTTTGGCACCACTATTTAGATTAAAGGCTATACAACACATGATTTTAACTTCAAAGAACATTTGAAATGTTTGGCTTAGTTTTTTTTACAACAGATGGCAATGTTGCTACAATCTTGAATTTCACATTTTACAGTGTTTTCTTTCATTTAAGAAACAAGGCTGTATTTTACATTTATATTTACAAATAATAGAATTATGTATCAAATTCTATTTGACTAGGCTGGCAGCCTTCACCCCTTCTCTACCAGTCTTCACAGTACTAGCAGCAATAATGCCTCCTGGCTAATATGATGCATACACCTGTATGTGTTCCCATAACAAATGCAAGCAGACAGTACCTTACATAGTATCACATAGCTACACTATACTATATTCACCCTGTGCATCAGACCCATATTAGCATGTATCTGCATCGATGGTATGGATGACAGGGATGTGGCACAGGTATCATCATATGCATAGGGTGTAGTGTGGGTTTGACCGAGGCCTAGGCTGGGCCATACGGTTGACATCATGTGTGTGTGTGTTTGGAGGGGTATCCAATAGATGGGCTGTGCAGAGGTGCTGTGTCTGTCTGGAGGTAACCTGCCTGTGATATAGATGTGTGTGTGTGTGTGTGTGTGTGTGTGTGTGTGTGTGTGTGTGTGTGTGTGTGTGTGTGTGTGTGTGTGTGTATGTATGCACACAGTCACACCATGGGGCTGGCCTACACATGGGTACGTTGGACAGTTGTGTACCATTCATGGCAGGGTGTCCAGGCCACAGTCTCTGGGTACGGACACAGGAACTGATCCTGCCAGGGGTATCCTGGCACCACCACGCCTAAGGCTAAATGCAGTACTACTTCCTGATGGTGACTGCTGTCTGCTGGATCTGTGCCCAGACAGGACTGGACAGGACCATGTGGCCATGGCCTGCCCTGGTGTGATGTGGACAGCAACCCCCCTTCAGTAATGCTGGTGTCACTGCCACTAAGGGAGTGTGAAGGTGCACAGCCCCATAGACTCTCACCTGTAGTTGGTTATGACCTACGTCCATGTGGCCAATGCCCATCTTCTACCACATGCTCTAGCACAGACATGCCACAGCTGGTGATTGCAAAGGTCTCACCCCACTGTGTATTCATGACCTCAGTATTTTGATGTGTGGCCTCAAAAATGTCATGTATGTCACCACATAAATCAGGGAGAGCTGCATCCACCACCCTTAGTATTTGTGTGTTGTGGTGTTCACTATGTGCCTGTGCATCCATCACAGCCTGGAACATGCGTCTGGTGACTCCTTCAGTGGCACTTGCAACAGTGGCCCGACAAGCAGCGTTCCTCCTGCAAGCACCCCTGTCCATTCACCTGTGTGGGACCTTGCTTGCACTCTGGCTATGGCCAGTGTCTGCAGTCACACCTGCCATAGTCACAACACTAGCCTGTTCAATGCCACTACCTACCAACCGTCCATCATCTGTGGCCACTGGTGGGTGGGTATGTTTGGGCATTGTCACTGTGTGCAGGGATGGTGTGGGCAGGTGTGAGATGTCAACCAATGGCACAGATTCAGCCCCTGATAACCCCACCTGTACCTCACTATTCCTATCATCATTGGCAGAGTCTACAGAGATAATGACATCAGTTTCCAAAAGGGGGGGGATCCAAACCCCATTGCCACCTGTGAAGGGAAAACAACATATGTACATTAATACCTGCACTTTGACGTTAGCTGCGACACACACACACACACACACACACACACACACACACACACACACACACACACACACATGCATGCATGCACATGCACACACACACACACACACACACACACACACACACACACACACACACACACACACACACACACACACACACTTACAGGTGAGGTGGCACAAATCTGTTACACAGACCGCACATTGCCTAAATGGTGACATGCATAACACACGGCCCTCAACATCATGCATTGCAGCCAGTTTTACTACATGTAGCTAACAATATAGGGCTCTGAGATACGTGAGTAGTGGTAGTAGGTGATGGCCCTTCCCCAGCACAAACTGCACCCATATACACATCATTGCTATTCACTTGTATAGCACAGTGGCAGGTACTACAGAACATGCCTTACAACTGTAGAGATCCTTGCAGAATGTGTAAATGTCTGGCTCATGTGTTTGCTCTGTTTCTCATAGCCCCTGTGTTTGTCTGATACATAACTGGGATAATCTGAGGAGTGATGTCACTAATTAATGACATACATTTGAATTTCAGACCTCCAAACCAGCAGTAAATGTATGGTCACACAAATCCTGTTACACGTTACACTATCAACCTTCTAAGCTTACAGTGGATATGATGTGTACACAACCCTTTTAACATGCTACGTACTTGTAAAATATACGATGAGACTGCAATAATTAATCCAAATATATTACCCATCTTTCATGTGACATATGACCTGTGCAGTCCTATCGATAAATAAATACATTGTTACGTGTAAAATATAAAGACTGAAATATGTACAATATGGTGATTGCATAATTGTGCACACCCTTAAAATGATACTTTGTTGAAGCACCTTGTAAGTGACTTACAGCATTCACTCTTCTTGTTAAGGTGTCTATCAGCATGGCATATCTTGACTTGGCATTATTTGGCAACTTTTCCAAGCCAAGGTCACCCAACTCTGTCAAATTGCATGGGCAGCTCATGTACACAGCCCTTGTCAGGTCAGACTGGTGTTTTACTATCTGGTGAAGGTGTAGGCTCTGGCTGGGCCAATCCAAAACCATGAGTGTGTTCAGGTGGAGCCATTCTTAGGTACCTTTGGATGTATGCTTCAGGACTTTGTCATGTTGAAGGCTGACACACCTCGCCATCCTCAGCATTCTTGCAGATGCCTGATGGATTTTGGGCAGACGTGGGTGTTATTTGGAAATGGCCAGAATTACCACCACCATGACTACAGGCCCTGTTCTGGCTTTGGAACAGCATTCTCACAGCGGGCCACTGCCACCAGTGTGAGTCACTAAGGGGATGTTGGTCTTCAGTTTATGAGAGCTGTTGCTTGTGCACCACACATGCCTTTTAGTATTGTGGCTGTAAGGTTGATCCATTGTCTCATTACATCATGACACATTTTCACACATGACTTTGGGAGATGTGATGTGCTGTATTGCAAATTGTATCCATCCCTGGATGTTTTCTGGTGTGGGGAAATGCTTCCATCTTCTCACCCTACCCCATGGGCCAGACATATGCAGGATACAGGAGAGTGTTCCCATCGGTACTACACAACACCAGTACTAGCAAGAGATTCCTGCAACTCCCTCAGTGTTGCTGTATGTCCCCTGGCAGCCTCCCTGACCAGGTCTTGACATGTCTTGTCATCATTTTTGAAGGGATGTCAAGTTCTTTTCAACAGCACTCTTGTCCCATATTCACTTCACCTTTTGACAACTGCCTCCACTGTGTTCCATGGTTTATGCAATGCTGTGGTAATGTTGTTGTACCCTACTCTTGACTGATACCTTTCAAATATGAGATCCTTTTGCTGCTTTGTCAGCTGTCTGCAAGCCATGGCTGCTGCTGTTGCAGGCAACTGAGCAAATGTCATGATTATCTCACTTGGACAGCAGACTGTTATTTGGTGTTACTCAGAGTGCCTTTACTTGATGGAAGGTGTGTACCCAAGTAGACTGTATGCTGTCAGTAAATCACAAGCTGCTGCAATGACATATTATTTGAAAGGTGTGCACACATATGCATCCAGCTTATTGTCAGGTTTGTATACTCCATATTTGGTGCCCAAAAGATTGATTGGTTTTACAGGTGAATTGTTCATGTCATAGGTCACATTACAGTTTGGCAAAGGTGTGGACTGACATGTTCTGGTCTCAATTTGTATATATATATATATATATATATATATATATATATATATATATATATATATATATATATATAAATCACAAACACCTGGCATCTTAACAGGGGTGTGTACACTGTTTATATCCACTATATGACAGTAATGTTTCACACATAGCCCTGCCTTAGGCTGTTTGCCGCACCCCCCCCCCATTTTGTTGGTCTCTGTACAGAAGTCTTGCACTGACAGGTAGTGAGGTATGCTACAGTGATGTTACATTCTCATCAGATAGGTTCCTGTAGTGACCACTGTGATGCAATGCAGTTAACCCCAACACAAGTGAACATGTACATAAAGCAATATGATTATGAGTGACAGTTGTGTACATGGTACATTGCATGGTCTTCACATGCCTGAGGTACTGGCAAACCACAACAGAACAATTGCATACTTACCAGCTGCAGGCTGCCATCCCATATGCAGACCAGAGGGACCTAGGTAGTTGTGGGAGGTAAGTATTGTCAGCAGACCCACATGTGGCATTGGTACAGTATGGATGCAGCATGTCTGCACATTTACAGTCCAACCCCCAATACTACACAATTTGCTGTCCTTCACCATAGATGTGCATGTCTGTGAATTAGGAAACCCCATCCACAACTGCAATATGACTTGACACATGAATGTAGACACTCTACAATTACAAGTATGCCTGCTACACTAGTCTAGTAATTTACACTGGGGCCTTACCTGCACACTCCTCTTTCATTGTCTTGGTGCCACCTATTGCCAGTATGTGAGGGGTCTGTATTCTGATGTTGTACTGAGATGGGTGCCCCAAGGTACCTGAGGAGGTCCCCGGTGGTTGTCAATGGGGCTGTATGGCCAGGCCCACACCTGTGGCTGTGCGGTCCCTGGCCACTGCAGCAGCCCTTTGCCAGGCATGGCGTATTGAGGTCACTTTCATGATGCTGGACCTGCTCGTATGTAGCATGCATTTGCCCTGTGGACAAGGTCATCCCACAGGCTGGTCCTCTCCTGCAGATGTTGCTGGCTCCAGCCAAACATTATGGCATGGTTCTGTAGTATGGCTTCTATGATTATATTTGTCTCAGCCACAGAGAAAGTTGGCCTTTGCTGATGCAATATTGCATCTGGAAGACATAAAAAAGGGAGACACATCACAGGACCTCATACATATGGCAACAGTATATACAGAACCTGCACAGCTACATTGCATACCAGTAGCCACCACTCACGACCACACCATACCCCTGTAATGTATCAGCACTTTATCTGCTTGCATTGCACTGCTGGTCCTGGATTGTCATATTCCCCCAATAAGGGCTAGTTAATTCTGTAATCCTGTACTCCTCATTCATGTCTGTGTAGAGGGATGACATTCGCCATCTTCCATGTGGATGGTGCCAATGCTTGGTGTGACTACAGTGTGTTATGGAGCTGGGAGAACATGCCTGAGTTCATGTAGGATGCAGACAGGGATATTATCAGGTCCCATGGATACTTACATTTGTTGCCTTTCAGTAAGCAATATATACCTGCTCACTGGTAATGAGGAGAGGGATGTAGATGCTGTGCATATCCACCTATAGTGATGCCAACCCAGGGGATGGTGTTTGCCCTAAACCTATCTGCAGCAGGTTGCCTATAGCTATGTTGTGTGCGTATGTGATCTGATTGTCCACCATTACAGGGTGGGTTGGGTTGTTGCCTCAGAGATTGCAGACATATGTGAAGATGGCCTTGTGATTGGCCTTGGTGGATGTGTCCAATTTGTACTCATAGTTAACCTTAAACTACTCCACCTGTGGCCTTATATGCTTGATCAGACAAAGGCTGACTTGATGCCAAGTTGGTTTGTGCTCCTGATTTGCCCTGTACAGCCAATATAGGGACCACGTCTCTGGTTTGTGTATTGCTGCTATCCACCACAGGTATTCAGCCTACCTTGAGGGAGTTGATGCTGTCCTGTCAGGTTTTGCTGAGGCCATAAAGCTATGTAGGTGCCCACATAGTATTGTATTGTGGGCCTGGACACAGCTGCTAGTTCCACCATATGAGATTCCCTTCATCTGGTCCTTGGCCATTTCCCTTGCCTGTGCAGGGTACATTACAGAGGTGTAGGAGCTACAGCTTCACAGACAGTAGGTGGAAATACCTCACAGGACAGGACACGGAGACAGCCCAACAACATGGGGGACAAAGCTCCGGATTTTAGTACAAATTATATGTCATTAGTGCTGTTATACATATGGAGGGTTGCTAAGTTGACAGGGATTGTCTGGACATGCATTTACTGGGTGACTTGACATCTGACAGTGATATGCCTCTGATATACCTCTCAACAGTCATGTTGACCACAGACTGGCCAGATGTTTGCCTATTATGCTTGGTCTGTTCCATGAACAACATCTGTTTTTTGTGGGGTTGGTAGGATAATGTGAGGATTGTAGTCAGTAAGTGTTGTCATCCATTGGTGTTCCTGACATCATATCCTTCAGGGATGCTCTGTTACAACAACACATGCAACACCAGCTACTGTTTCAGTTTGTAACACCATTATGTGTGATATGTCCCTCTTTCCAGCTCCCTGTCCCACAAGTATGCCATGCATTGTCCAGATGTCCTGCACTACGAGGTGCAGAGGTATGGTATATCATTAATTACCAACTGCACTCAAGTTATCATGCCAATGACCTGGCAGACTCCTGGCCATGGTATGCAGCAGTGGCCAGGGTTATGGATTCACACCCTGGTAATTATGTGGAAATCTGCACATATGACAGTTATGTATGTCTGGCCATTGTGAACAGACTGTGAAGATTGTGCAGCAGTGTTGTGTTTATACATTCATTGGGCAGGGTTGGGAGAGTAGGGAGAGTAGCAGATGTGAGTGCCAGACATCCTTTAACTATCTCACTCTGCATACTGCTACAGCTGCTGGCAGTCGATCATCATCTGTATGCATGTGGAGGCTGACTGTGACATGTCCTGTAACACCTAAGGATTCCTGGTACACTGTGACTTGGGGCAGTATATGAGAGGTAATTTGTGAGTGGCAAATGGTATGTGGTTGCTCACACAGTATTATACTGTCGTGTTCAGTTTGCTTACTGGTATGTCACTGTGACTGTGGTGCAGTTGTTTGATGGTATGCACTTGCACACCAGTGTCTGTTTTCCACCAGTGTTACATCTCTGTAGTGCCTGTTATATTTGTTAATGCATGGGTACAGTCCCAGAGCTGGTCCTGCGTAGTGTTATGTTAGTCTTATTGTAGTTTGGACATTGCTCAGTAGCTCAGTGTACTTTCCTTAATGTTGTGTTATGTCCATATATTCATAGGATGGCCAGTTGTCGGGGCCGATATCTTTGGTCTGGTCCCCATGACTGTTATGTATGCATGACACATCAATGGGTTGATGTGGGGACTGAGGTCAATAACTAATGAGAAGCAAGTGAGTCCCGGAATTGTGATATTTCAGTCGATATATGTTAGGATATACACTGTTACTACATGAACTTTCTCAGCTTATCTACTGACATATTTTGGAAATGTCCCTATTTTCAGGCCTTTGTCCCCCTACTTTGTCAGGCTTGGTCCAGATTCATAGCACTAAGGGGTTCTGAGCATACCTCTCCACTGCCAGAATTTTCACAAAATGTCCAGATGTTTGGACCATACTTTTGTTCAGTTCTACAATGTATTTCTATTTGTCTGGTAAATCAGTGATGATCCAAGGATTTATGTCAGTAAATAAATTACATGACATTTCAGTTTCCATGCTCATATCCTTCAGTGATTGTCTGCTGAAACATGCACTGTTGCTGTAACATGTTTTAATTTGTAACAGCGATTTTTGCAATATGTCCGTATATGTGGCCCATCCCACCCCCCTTTTACAGCCTTTGTACAGGATCCTTGCACTAACAGGTTGAGACGGATGGTTTTGTGGTATAACTGCACTGCATGTTATATACATACACACACACACACACACACACACACATATATATATATATATATATATATATATATATTTTTTTTTTTTCCTTCCTTTATATTTTTATATATGTATATCTATGTTATGACTCTACTATCTATATATATATATATATATATATATCTATATCTATATATATATATATATATGTTTCAACAGACATATATATATATATATATATACATATATAAAATATATATGTGTGTGTGTGTGTGTGTGTGTGTGTGTGTGTGTGTGTGTGTGTGTGTGTGTGTGTCTGTGGGTGTTGTATGCCTCTATTGCATGATATGTTTGAAAATGCAGTATAATTCTTATGTCTCAGATGGTGTAGTGGTACATTCCTGTGACTGTAGTTTTCAGGGTTAGAGTTCAATATTTAGGACTGCTGTTTTCTTTATTATTGTTAAATGACTTGAATTCAGGATATGTTTGCGAAAGCAATACAGCTCACATGGAGTAGTGGCATTTTGCTGTGATTGTAGAGGATAGCATGCCAGGTTCGAGACTTGGCAGGACTGACTATTTTGTTGCTGGGCAGAACAAGGTATGATAGATACAGACTGATTAAGGCATGTTTAAGCATATTATACATATTATACTTATAATGTTACATTTAAGCAATAACCCACATCTGGGTGTGGGTAATTCTGGATTTACCCATGGTTGGTGTGGTTTGGTCACAAGGGCAAAGCCCAAGTGACCAAACAAAGCCAGCCGTGGGTAAATCCAGCATTGCCCACACCCAGCCATGGGTTTTTGCTATTATACAATGACATTATTTAAGAAAAATAGTACTTACCTTTCTTATATAATGTCATTGTATCATGCCTCTGTACTGCCCTTCCACAGTTTTCTGGTATCTTGGAGCATTTCTGATGTACTGCGCATGCATAAGGGACGTGTTCCCACACTTACGCAGTACATCAGTGCTGTGCAGAGGTAGCAATAGAGATAGGGAGATCTCCATTGCTTTTTTTATCATATCTCAGTATGTTATATGAGTTGAAGAACTCATATAACATAGTGAGATATATTAAAAAAGCAACAGAGATCTTCCTTTTTCTGTTGAAAGGAAAATCAACATTGCATTTTTTATGATATCATGCTATGTTATAGGAGTGCTTCACCTTGTAACACATAGGGAGATATGTTAAAAAAAGCAAAAGAGATCTTCATTTCTCCATTGATACCTTTGCAGACAAAAAAAAACAAAAAAAAACAGGAGGTATACAAACGGAAAATTTCCAGGCAACTGGACCTTTTTTCCATTAATATACTCTTGGATTTACAATGGGCACTCTGTTTGGACTGGCATACTCATTTTTGTATGTTAATGGCCAGTTCATTATATAATATAAAATAAATATTTACATACATATTATAGTTTTATGTTTAGCTTCCATGACATTCCCCTATATGCTTTCACTACATTATATTCTTGTGTGACTATACTGTATGGGGCACGTGTGTTTATATGGGGTTTTCACATCTGTTCTACACTGATATCTCACTTTTGGAACTGCTACACTACCCTGGTTGACAAAAAATAGTTGGTACATTATTTAAGTTTACTAAAATAATTTTAACACTACTTTCACATGAGAAAATAAGTTACCTGTTTTTGGACTTGAATCGTGAATGCCTGATATAAGGCCACAACTCTAACCACTAGACTATCATGGCTGGAAAGTTTTAGCTCTTTGTTTTCATTTAGCTCCTATGGGATGTTTAAGCTGTGATGTACACACCCACCTAGCTAAATTTAAACATTCCTTAGGGCATTAAAAATAAGAATATGTTATTATTATTTTTTTAGGTTATATGGGTGTGTATTGTGGTGTTCTGACAACTAATTGGGACTGTATTTGTGATGTAATGGCAATGATTGGGCTTTCAGGATTCTGTGTTTCATGCTGAAGCATGACATGTTCTCTATGGACTTTCTTGTTTTTTTGCGGCTGTGCTTATGCTTAGTTATGTTTGGGGGATTTATCCCCTGTTATGTGTACATAACTCTCAACCTCTTAGAACAAGAAATCTGGACATAGCCATAAATAAATGTAGGACAAAGGCCCATAAATAGGGACAATTTTTAAATATTGCTCTTCCCAGCTTAGAAAGTTGATAAAATAACAGGCTTTGCACTGGCATGAATTTTCTGAAGCATATAATGGTTGAAACTCAAATGTCTCTCATTATTTTCCATCTTCAATTTTTAATGATTTTCCACTAATTTGCCAGGAAACCATAATTTTATGAAAAGTGGACCAAAAATATGAGGCAAAACTCTGGACATTCTGTGAAAATCTGTACAGTTGAGAGGTATGTATGTGTGCATTTGCGCACATTTCCTGCTTCTGCAGGACGAAGAAGTGTCATATGGCACTTTAGCAATACAGGGGGTGTGTCACAGAAGCTGCGACACCCCCCCCCCCGTATTGCTTTCCTCTGGCCATTTTTATTTCAGTGTCCGCAGACACTAAAATGATCTATTTTACATTTCAGTGTCCGCGGACACTGAGATACTGGCATAATATTAGCGCTAAGCTCTAATATTATGCTAGTACAGCTTAGAAAGGGCCGTATGGCACTTTCTGAGTGCATAGGGCATGTTTAGTGTCCGTGCACTGCTCAGAGATGCCCCCTGCACTCGTACACGGTTCATGTCCATGTGGGATAAACAGCAGCGCACCTTCATGCATATGCAAGCCGCACTGCTGTTCTACACGGACACAAACCACTCCATGCTGGAATAGCACTATTCCTGCAAGTAGTTTAATGAACCTTGGGGCATGTCTATCTTTCTGAGTATGTTTGCTGATTTGTTCCCTCTTCTATACTCCTCTAACAGTCACTCTTCTGGTCTTAGCTGCTTTATAGTTTTCTCTCCGATACTTCCATGATGGTATTTGATTTCTACCCTTCCTTTCCCTTATTACCTTGCATTCTTGTGGTCGAATTGTATCTGTTATTAATTTAGCTGCACAGTAATATATCCTATTTATTTCTGTTATATCGCATGGATCTCTATGGATAGTTACTATGTTCATTTGTTTTATCAAACTTCTGACTTTTTGGGTTTTATTGACCTTCTTCAGTCTATTTCCTTCATTGATCTTAATATAACTATCTATCTCTATTAAATCAAGCAACTCTTCTCTTAGCTCATTTTCTTCTATACTGAGCACACATTTTTCTTCTCCATTTCTGTGGCCATTCTGTTGAAAGTTCTTTAGCATTTTCCTGTGTCACATTCTCTACAATATCATCATGTGTCATCCATTGCTCTGTCATATGGGGATTCACTGGCCTATCACTCCTCAGCATTCACTGCTCCAGAGTTTCCACAGCTTCCTTTTCCTTCCCTTGCTGTTCAGCTTCAAGTGAATGTTTATACTGATTTCCTGTGG